>NC_042621.1:19949673-20254365 GCF_901001135.1 Rhinatrema bivittatum
TGGACCCCCAGGGACTTTTGGCCAGCTTGGGGGGCCTCCTGACCCCCACAAGACTTGCCAAAAGTCCAGCGGGGGTCCGGGAATGACCTCTGCACTCGAATCGTGTTGCCGTATTGCAAAATGTGCAGGCCATATGGCCGTATGGGGGTGTTAATGCCACTGCTCTTGTTGACCTGTGCACCTTGTATGGTGCCTTGGCATGTTCTAACCACTGTTTATGATGTTTTGAACCTGCCCTATTTATTTATTTATTTTGTTTGTTTATTTAGGCTTTTTTTTTTTTATACACCGAACATATCGTATACACTTCACGTCGGTTTACATAAAAGTTGGACAAGCCATTAATACTTTGTCCCAAAAACTTATAATAAAATAAAATTAAAATAAAATAAAAAATGGAACTGGGCTGTTCATGCCACTGTTGTCACTTCTCCCACTCTTGGTATCTGGAAATTATGTTCCCTTTGCTGCTGATGCTTACCTGCAAGTTCCGTTAGTCTTGAATAGAAAACCTCGGTGTCAGAGTCCAAAATAGGCTGCAGTACTTCCACCATTGATTTTAATGGAAAGGAATGGGACAACAAAACAAATTAACTTGGAAATCAAAACAATTAAAAAATGTCAACCAAATCAAAATAACTAACTGAGCCAAAATCATTTTCTGTTTACACCTCTGAAATGGTAATTCTGCATAAATAATGTGCCATTGTTGCATTATTGTCTTCCCTGTCTGTTAATATTCCTAAAGCATTACCTCCAAATTTTTCTCTTTGAAGCTTCCCCTTGAATTCAGTGCAAACTCCCTCAATAATTTGTCTGCTTAGATTTGTTATGAGTGGAACATGAACAGCCGGAAAGAGCTGGATAGCTTAGTAAGCATGTTCTTTAAATGGACCTCTGTGAGTGAAATGTGATTGCTTGCCTAATGGTATATTGTGCATATTATACAATATAATGTGTCCAAGCATGCTATCGATTTGGTGTTTTTACAAGTCTGATTCATGTGCAGCGTAGCCAGGGATTTGGTTACTATCTCAAATGTTAATGTCAGACCCTTTCTAAAATTCTAATGAAAAATACATGTGCATATATTAGACATGTTGTAATAGACACAAGAATTCCTTTTTCTGTCTAAAATTATTACTCTCCACATCTTTACCCCTTCTTTTTGTGCCTGCAATGTATTAAGAGGGTCATTTTGATAGGTGCTTCCATGGTTAAGACAATGCTTTACCCAAGGAAATGAGCTGTTATAAAAGTACTTGCCTGAATTGCAGGCAATTTTATGCACATGTTTTCCAGCAGTGAACGGAGGTGTTTCCAGGAGTGGAGTCGGGGAGGGAGTTTGAATTTCTGCATATATTTTTGCATTTTTTGAAAGTCTGAACAAAGAAGAGGATAACTAAAAACTGCTTGCATGTGCCCATTTGTGCATGTATATGGGTATGTGCAAATTTGCTAGGGTATTTTATAAGCTGCGTTAAAAGGATATGCACAGGTTGTAAAATATGAGATTATATGTATGCACAAATGCTTGTGTATGTAAAGCCATGAGCTGCACAAGTATGGACTTGTTCGGGTAAATGCCAATTTATCCAGCTAATTAGCAGCATATAGCTGGATAAATCCGAAAAGCACTGCTTAGATGGATGGGTAGCACTTTTCAGACTTATCCGGCTGTGTAGATCTGCTGCCACTTAGCCAGATAAATCAGAATTTAGCTAGGTATAAGTTTACATTTGTACATCTAAGTAGAGGGGAAGATGGTATTTGGCTGAATAAGCTGGGAAATTAGCTGGATAAGTGTGCACAAATCACATATCCGTATATTTGTTCTTCCGATTTTAAAAGAATACGTATTTACACGATTTCAATTGTGTTACTATGACATGCTTCTCCCCCCCGTAAATTGGCTTTTACTTGCATAAGTCAGGGGATTTTCTAATATGCGCACGGCAACCAGTTTTACCAATTAGTCTACCAGCTTGCCCAGTCCATCTGCAGCTCGTGAAGACCCTCCTGGCTCTGAAGTCCTGCCATTGGACCCAGGCCCCATACCCAGTCATTTCTTCACTTTAACGAAGTTTATGATAACTTACACCAGATATTGAGCAGAAATAATATGCACAACCAAAAGACTTGTGCATGTCACTTTGGCAGGTTTTAAAATAGTAACTTATTTGCTTAAAGTACTCTGGAACACCACTGGCAAGACCCCTTTTTACATGCACAGAGTTCATCATGCAGCCCAATTTACGCACATGGGGGCAGATTTTAAACATGCGCATGTGCGTCCACGTGCCTGCGCTACCCGGCGCACACACATGAAAACACAATTTTATAACATGCACGCGCTTATGTTACGAAATGCCGGGTCGGCGCACGCAAGGCGGGGAAGAGTTTTGCATGTATGCGTGGCGACTGGGAGAGAACTTCCCAGCCTGACCTCCCTTCCCCTTCCCCTTTCCTGCCTTCCCTCTATCCCTATCCTAACCCCCCCCAAAAAAAATCATTAACTCACCTTTTGTGCCTGCTTCTGAGCAGGAGCAAGTTGCACGTGCTGGCACCCTGCCGGCACGTGACCCCCAGCACAGTGGCAAATGGCCACTGTGCCGGGTGCCTCTGCCCCACCCCACCGCACCCACTCCCCAGACCACCCCTTTCACTAACCCCTGGACTTACAGGTGACCCAGGGGTTTACGCGCATGACCAGGCCTTTGAAAATTGGTCCAGCATGTGTAAGGTCCACCTACACGCGTAAAACCCCGGGTTTTACGCGTGTAGGTGATTTAAAATCTGGCCCATAAGTTGCAGTTTTTAAAATAGCATGCATTCGCATATCTGCTGTTTTATGTGTGCAGCTGCTAATTTTTACTTGCGCTCTATTTGAAAATAAACTTGAAATCTTTTAGGAAAAAAAAAAACCCTGCACACAAATTAGCAGGTGTAAATGTGTGTGTGTGGATACTTTGGGTGGGATAATTTTCAAAGTGAACAATGTGGATACATTCACATTGAAAGTTGGTGTAACCGATTGTTTTTGCAAACGTTCATATGCAGGCTGCTGCAAAATTCCTCTCCCAAACATTAATGGGGTCAGATTTCTGATCTTCACCTGAAGGCGAAACAAGTTAGGTGAATAATAAAATGTGGAAAGGAGCTAGGTGCTGTTTGTGGCATAAATACCAAGCAGAGGTGCCAAAATCTGCCAGGAGACCATTCCAAATTCCATATGGGTTACTACAGATCAAAAGATTTCATTGGTTCTGCTCAGGGCACTTCTGCAGATGTTGCTAAACTCAGACCAGACTAAAATCTGCCTGGTTCCAGTTTGACTCAAATGAGGTTGCACATTCCAAGTTATTTGAGCCACATCCTCATGTAATGCAATGTAGCTATTCATTCTGGGACAAAGTACCATTAAGTTGGAGGGTAAATTTTAAGTAAATATAGGCAAACGATTTAAGCAGGAAAGTATGAAATCCATTATTGGTATTCCAAAAATTTAAAAATTAATCACTGATGGCTAAAGTAACTTTTTATTTAAAGACTCATCAGATAGAGAGATATACATTTCATTGCATTTGCAAATAAAGGGGGTCATTTTTCAAAATGCAGTAAGGTGTTTTTGCATGCAATCTGATGCTCATCATTGGGCTAGCCTGCCTGCAAAGAGCTACTGCACAGCCATAATGCAGATTTTAACTACACCTCTTTCAAATGTGTTAGGCTGTGTGATAGTGGCTGTGACCATGCGATGTGTCCCATAAGGCTTATTTCAGATGATTTGAAGGAAGGAGGGAGGGAGAGCCTGGCCATAATATCATGGCCCATAGGCAGGTATTTGTATCGCTACATCAAGCTAGGTTGAGAGAACCTTGCCCAAATCTCATCTTGGAGTGAGTTTCCTCACTCCGAAGGCCAGCAAATCTTCACAAGAGACCACTGTTCTGTTCGTAGGTGTCACGTAGCATGTCAAGGTGGCCCCTAACCCCCTACACACTTATCTAATCCCCACCTCGAGTTACTAGGTGGGCCTACCCTAGGGATACAAATACCTGCTTATGGGACATGATATTATGGCCAGTCTCTCTCTCTCTCTCTCTCTCTCTCTCTCTCTCCTCTCTCTCTCTCTCTCTCTCTCTCTCTCTCTCTCTCTCTCTCTCTCTCTCTCTCTCTCTCTCTCTCTCTCTCTCTCTCTCTCTGGTTGAATGCAGGACATACAACAGGTCTGGCACTGATCACAGAATCTGAAATGGTATCACAATTTGCACTAACTTAGCTCTTCACACAGGTAATTAGCACAAATTGCAATAAATCCTATATTAGCATAAAACACACCCCCTTTGCTATCACATGCAGTAAGTACCACATTTTGATAAATCCAGGCCAAAGTTTCCCATTTTTGAGACTAAATATAAGTAGAACTTCTAATTTTAAGTGTTTACAAACTGTACATAGAAACATAAAAATGACAGCAGAAGAAGACCAAACGATCCATCCAGTGAAGCCAGAAAGCTTTCACTTTTTTTTCACCCCCCCCCCCCCCATATTTATCTATTACTTTTGTCCCTTGTAAGCGACTTTTTTTGTTCTACTTCCTTCCACCCCACCATTGAGGGGTTTATTTCCCAGCTAATTGGGGGGTGTCTTTAGGGTACAAAATATCGATGCTTCTCTGTGTTTTTGTGGCTCAGATACTACTGTTGGTATCTTTTCTGGTTGAATGAGACACATACTGCACATTTCCATAACACAAACGTACTTCCACAAGAAAACACAACTGGAATTCCCATAATCACCAGCACAAACACTTCCATTTCCCCATTCATCAGGGCATATTGCCCCCAACCCATCAAGCAGCACTCTCTACCCCACAGCCCCCCTCACCACCACCACCACACTCCCCATCCTTCTCTCTCCCCCTCCCTACCATTTTCCAGCTCCCCATCTTTGCTCATAGTGTGCTCTGACCCCCAGCTCTGATGCTCAGCATTGGGAACAGCTGTAGAGCAGAATCAGTAAGAAGAAGGGGAGAGCAATGGAGCTCAGTCAGCTGCTAAAATCTTGTGTGGAAATTCATCCAAGGCAGGGAAGGGCTCAGATGAGAGAGTATTAGACAGTAACTATTTTTCTGGTGTTTATCCTAAAAACATCCATTATATATATATTTTTTTTTTGCATGGGAGTGCTTTATTGAGGGTTTATCATTTAAAAGCTAATATGGAAGTGCTAAATTCAAAATGAAAAAATGGATTCTTCCATTTCATCATCCTTAAAAAAAAGTAGTGTGGTTACCATGTTATAAAATGTCATCTGATGAAGGGACAGAAAGTTATTCAAGAGAATTATTAGGTTAGTCGAGTCCAATGAAAAGTGTGTCACCTTAAGTTTGTGGTTTATTTTATTGAACCATAATTTCTGCACATTTATTTTATTGAAACCTTTTTAACCCTTCCAAGTTTTCATTCTGATATATGTTTAGAACCTATGCAAATGAGCTCATGATACCCCCACAATCTGGTAATGGTTATCATCTCTTTCTTGACTGGCAATTATAAGATTTCAGTCCTGCTTTATATCACCTACCGAGCCAGTGATTTTTTTTTTATTATTCTTATTACCAATAGCACTATTGAAGTATCAGAATTTACAATCAAAAAGGCAATCAGAAGTTTATGCTTCTTTGAGCATCCCTATAAAGGAACCCTGCCTGGCTGGAATGAGAATAGTGTAAGTCATGATGACAACCTACTTGCCTTAAGACTGTTCATAATTGTAACCAATAGCTAATGCTGATCTTCTTCACTATGACTGTGAAATAAAATCTAATCCAACTATGAGGTAAAACTAGTATGCATCATTTAGGCTATTGCAAAAGGTACATTTTAAAAGATGGGGGTGCATCAAAATCTGGAGATGAACACACCTGTAGCGCATGCACGTGTCCACCTGATTTTATAAGCCACCCACATGCTTGCACGTCACAATGCAGCATGAATATCTTGCATCAGTTGAAAAGGAGCACAATGTGAGCACTGGGCAGGGCATGGGTGTTCGAGGCAGGGACAAGAAATATGTGTATTAGGAACGACACACCTGGGCATGGGCCCAGGAATAGTTGAGTGCAAATTTACTTCTGCTATGGAGGAGGTGTAAGTCTTTATAAAACTATTTCCAGGCATCTCTGAGAGGTCTGGGTTAACTGGGGGGGGGGGGAGTACAAACTAAAGAACCAGAACTAGCTCTAGAATGGGCAAACTGGTGGATAAACTGTTGAAAATGATCATGGGCTGGATATGCATCCATTATAAAATCCCATCACTTCTGCATCTCAAAGCCGACTTAAGCTGCTGTGCCAAAGATATTTTATAACACGTGCACGTAAATGTGCACAGGATATAAAATTACCACGTGCCTTGCCATACACTCATGTATATGTGTGTGTCCACGTGCCTGTTTGAAAGTTGCCATCCCTCATTTCAGCTCAGAATGCAACGCATTCTTACAGATTAGACAGTTGACTAAATGGAGTTTTCACACTACATACTTGCATTTAAAGATTTAAAAGACTGTCATTAAATATGGTGATTTCCCTTTATGACAAGGTAAATATGATTTTTTCTTTAACTTATTATATGGTCTTTTGTTATACAGTAGAATTATACAAATGGTTAGCTCTATGTCATTGTAACATACTGTGTGGTTTAAAGCAATTGTATGCTTCACTAGTTTCCATTACACTGTTGCAATAATATGTTGTTAATATCATAGTGGGATCTGATCTGTATGCCATCATCAATCGATTGAACTTCATCAAAACCTAATAAAAGGCAATATGAATTATTCCATTATGTACTGCTTACATGTTTCAAATCAAGCAGAATGTGGGGCAAAGTACAATTACAGTTTTCAATATTATTTTCTTTGGCTGTCCTAAAAAAGTTTTGATTTCAAAGTTTTATCGGATTTCTTTAATAGTTCAAGCATTAGCTATAACTAATATTATTTCTAATGTACCTGTTATTGTATTCTAATTTAATCATAATCTGCCTAGAGGCCATTCTTGGAAAAAAGTGTAATACCAAATATTTGTAAAATAAATAAATAAATATAATGTACCCACTTTGGTTGCCTGCTTCCCAGTCCTCTGATTAACATACAGACAGAAAATAATATATTATGACTGCCATTTGGTTGCAGGGCTTAATAAAATAATATCTCTTCTAATACCATTAAAAATGTAGAAACAAACAGAACAGAAGCTACACTGAACAAAAACGACTGATTTATTGGACTACCTGTAGTACAGAAGATGTTCCCCTGACATGTAAGAATTATATTCTCTTCTTCTGATCAATAATGTCAAGGTATGCAGTGACGAGAACTTGAGAATGCAAGTCAAAAATGCTTTAATCCTTATCCTGCAAAAAGCATTACATAATTATTTATTGATCTTTCTTTCTACAGTTTTTAGGTTAGTCAAGTACATGATTATGTTCTTTTAAGTCCTACTCTTAATTTGGATGAAGTTTTGTGGTTGCTCTGTTAGACTATTTCAAGGCACAGAAATCAAGATTTACAAATAGAAACATACATATTAATACATAAATATGCTTGTCACCTTTTTCTGGACTGACTTTTGGGAGCTAATACTTCCTTTCTGATTGATTCCTCAAACAAAAAGGCTGCAACCCCAAAATCATCTCCAGAAAGACTGCTTATTCACATAAAGAGTAATTTTAAAATAGATGTGCACGCCAAAATTGGTAGATGGGCGCACATTTAGAACAGGCACGTGTGCACCCGATTTTATAAAGTGGTGGGAAGCATGCAAGTGCAGATGCTTGCACATCTCACATCAGAGAAAAAAGGGGCATGGTGTGGGTAGGGCATGGACATTTCAGGGCATGGCCAAGAGATATACGTGCAAGTATCTAGTCACCTGGTCCAGTACCTCGTAAGTTTACTTCTGCTATGGAGGAGATGTATGTTAAAAAAAAAATACAGACATTCCTGAGGGGTTTAAGGGGTCCAGGGTAACTGAGGGGAGTGCAGACTAAAGAACCGGGTAGGGGGCGAGTGATATCATCATCGAGCTCTGAACAACATTCAGCAACATCCTCGATCACTAGCAGCAGATGCCCTGTATTGAGCCATAGAGAGTGTGTTAACTTCTTCTTGATACCCAAAATGTCTGTAAGAAAGAAATCAGTGGACTTAAAAAAACAATTTTTATTTATGAATAGCTTCATTCTGCTGCTGGATGCCTACAGAGATGGTAGTTAATCGGATGAGAATGGAATGAAGCAGGACATGGGGAAAGTAATAACGCAGTTAGCATTTTAGGCACGGAGAACGTAGAGCATGCTGACTTTCAGAATGGTTCCGAGAATTAAGGCAAGATATATCAGGCATGTTGTGAATGACATGCATGCAAGCTCCTCTTGCCATGGCACAATTGGCGCACCTCAAGGGCTGAATCCTAAGGTTTACACCAATGACGGGTGAGCAAGTCTTTTCCAGGCTATGACAGTCTCAGGAACTAAAGCAGGAACAGGATGGAAGCTAAAGACTTGACAGAGACAAGGCTACTGAAAACTTGGCTGAAGCAGAGCAAGGCTTGAAGACTGGAGCAGGGCAAGGCATGAAGACTGAAGCAGAGCAAGGCTTGATGGAGCTAAGCAAGGCTTAAAGACTGAAGCAAGGCAAAGCTTGAAGACTGGAGTAGAGTAAGGCTTGGAGAGGAGCAAGGCTTGAAGACTGGAGCAGGGAATGGAGACAGGACTGAAGATTTGAAGTAGGACCAAAGCAGAATCAAAGCAGGACTGAAACAGAACCAGCAGAGACGTTTGCTGAGACAAAACTGTGATGCATGGCCGGAGTTTAAATTCCCAGCCATGTTTCATCATCAGGAGTGCCAAGACTCAGTAATTCCACTGTGGGGTCTTCATAAGTTGGTGGGCCCTGTACACATGTGCCTAGAGGCAGAAGAGGAGTGGCGGCATTCCCCTGCCATGAGGAGCAACAGAGTCTGGCCGGCATCAGGGTGAGTGAAGCTGCTTGTGGGACCATCCTGTGAGCAGTGAGCATAACAGTATTTAGTTATTTATTTATTTAGGCATTTAGGTATTTTTATATACCGAACATATTGTATACACTTCATGTTGGTTTACAATAAAACAATGGACAGTCTTTAACGATATGGCCTAAAATCAAATAAAATATCATAAAATAAAATAAAATAAAATAACCCTATGAATAATATAACATAAAATTATACTATAATCAGTTAAAATAATAAAATACATACAATTCTTTCAACATCAAACTAGCAAATTAGGGTTAATAAAAATAAATATCTTCTTAATATATTCTAATTTTACAGGGGAGTTGTTCAAAATCATACGTAGTGTTAAAAGCCTGTGTACACAACCATGTTTTTACTTGTTTCTTAAAAGATTGGATATTCTCCTCTAAATATAACTCAAGTGGAAGAGAATTCCACAATTTTGGGCCAGATATAGAAAGGGCCCTCTCTCTAACTGCATTAAGATGTGCTGATTTAATAGAAGGGACTGAGAGAAGTGCCTTGCCTAAAGACCATAAATTGTGTGTGGGTATGTGAATATGAAGAGATGCGTTCAACCATTCATTGTTATTGCCATAGATAGCTTTATGGATAAGCATAAGACATTTATATTTAATTCGATAGTTAATAGGAAGCCAGTGAAAGTTCATCAAAACTGGAATAATATGGTCAAATTTTTTGGAGTTAGTTAAAAGACGCGCGGCCACATTTTGCAAGAGTTGTAATGGACGAATAGTTGCCAATGGAAGGCCCAAGAAGAGGGCATTACAATAATCCAGTTTTGTTAGTAGTAATGCTTGAAGCACAATTCGAAAATCATTGTAATGCAACAAAGGCTTTAATTTCCTTAAAATCCCTCCTCTAGGCCCCCTTTTCAAGTCTCTTCTCCTCAGCTTCTTAGGAGATGAAGGTAATACTTTACCAACTGGTGCTCGGGGGTCCAAGACATAGGATTCAGAGATTCCTTGGTTTTGATACTGAACTGAAGAACCATTCGAGGCTGAAGGCTTGGATGAAGACAAAATTGACAACTAGGCTGAAGACTGAGGCTGGTCCTGATTGACAGAAAAAAATGATTTGGCTGGAGAACAGCATGGTTCAGAATTCACACAGGAATAGTATGTACATTGGAGCGGCAAGGCTGGCACCTCAGGCAAGGCAGTTTCAGAGTGAAATACTGGGGGACAAGGATGCAACAATACAATGTTCCTGACAGGATAGACTCCATTGGTTAATCTGTAAAGTGCTCCAGTGAATGGACAGTTGATGGAGTCTAAGCCAGGGTAGCCCAAGTACAAGAGGGCTGCATGCTTTAGACAGCAAATTGCACTGAAGGTTCTTTTGGTAAGATCCAGTCTGCATCATAATAGGCAAAGAAACTGTGGTCACATGACCAGGTAGAGGTTCTCCATAGACTGACAAAATGACACAGGGGGTGATTAAACTGGTAGTAGGGCATCCACATTGGCATAACAGCGACTCTTGGTTAAAGCTGCCCCAGGTTCTGGAGTCTGTATGTATGTTGTAAATCGCCTAGATTTTTTTTGTGTTAGGTGTTTAATACATTTTAATAAATGAAAATTAAATGGAGTCTACTAAGGCTTCAGACTGAACTGTGTTTTTTCTGTAGATGAGACACACTGGTATCATTAGTTGTGGAGAGGAAGTAAGATGGTGAAATGCTAACCTCCCTAAGAGGCTATTTTTTTACTGAATTTTCTGGTCTCATAGGATACCAACTGATGAAGTGGGTTTGTGTAGCACAGTACAGACAGAGGTTGTGTGATCTTCACCTTTGTTTCTCATTGAGTGAGAGTCAGGTATTAGCCAATTGCATGGGTTTTTCCAAGGCAGCCACCCCTGGCAGTTCTGGCATAGACTACAAAATATTTGGAGCTCTGGGAGCCACACAAGAGGTTCACTGGGAGGTCTTTTTTTCATGAGCTTGTTCCTGGAATCTCAGGTCTATACGAATAGGCAGGACAATAAGTGCTTCGAGGGATGGAGGATGGTCCCAAACTGCTCGTTCATCTTTTATTCTCCCGGATAATCCTTGCCAGAAAAAGGTGGTTTGGCTATCTTTCCCCAACCAAGCTCAGAGACTAGACTACAAAATTTGACTGCATACTTGCCAACTGAGTGGGTGCCTCAGTGGATATGAAGGAGTTCCATGGTGGTGGATGAAACAATGAATAGCATTTCTGCTGGCCAATGATCCTGGGAGGATTTTAACTGTAGTGTTTCCCTCTCTGAGAGTTCCCAGATTAGTGCCTCTGATGACAGAGTCACCCAGCATAATGAGCTTTTTCTTTTGGTTATTGATTGTATTATGGAGTTTCTGTATGCATTGGGTTTCTTCTTTCTTTTCAGATAACACTTCAATCTCTTTCTCAAGAACTTCTTCAGTATTTAATACAGAGAAGGCATTTTGTAGGGATGTGAATCGTTTTTTGACGATTTAAAATATCGTCAGATATATTTTAAATCGTCAAAAATCGTTAGAGCCGCGATACAATAACAATTCCCCCGATTTATCGTCAAAAAATTGTAAATCAGGGGAAGGGGGAGGGGAAGGGGGAGGGCGGGAAAACCGGCACACTAAAACAACCCTAAAACCCACCCCGACCCTTTAAAATAAATCCCCCACCCTCCCGAACCCCCCAAAAATGCCTTAAATTACCTGGGGTCTAGAGGAAAGGTCCCGGTGTGATCTTTTACTCTCGGACCTCCGTGCGTTGTAGAAATGGTGCCGGCGCTACCTTTGACCTGTCATATGACAGGGCAAAGGTAGCGCAGGTGCCATTTTGTTTTTTTGTCCCCCGACAGCAGGAGCATAGGAGATCGATCCCGGACCCCCGCTGGACTCCCAGGGACTTTTGGCCAGCTTGGGGGGCCTCCTGACCCCCACAAGACTTGCCAAAAGTCCAGCGGGGGTCCGGAACAATCTCCTACCGCAAATCATTTTTCCGTACGGAAAACGATTTTATCCATTATTCAGAGTGGCTTCTGTTTTTCTTGAGAGTACTTTAATTCAGTGAATGATGTATTAACTGTATAGATTATATAAAAAATGCTCATTTTAATTTGACTAACAACATGATAGCTCCCTACTTTTATTTTAATTTGATTGACATCACAACAGTCCTTTACTTATCAACATCATTTACGCAATTTTAACAGTGATATATATTTTACTAGTTTAATTTAATTTGTTTTTCTAGTGTGTTGATTTTATTTTATTTTACTATTTTTAAATTTGTTCTTAAGTTTATAAGATGCTATTAGGTTTCTTTTTTATGAATTTAAATTATAATTTTTATTGTAACTTAAACTTGTAAACCATTGGGATGGCTCGTCTGAACGACGGTATATAAAAATGTATTAAATAAATAGTCAAATTTGCAGTTGATACAAAATTATTCAGAGTAATTAAATCATAAGCAGATTGTGATAAATTGCAGAACGACCTTGTGAGACTGGAAAATTGGGCATCAAAAGGTCAGATAAAATGTAATGTGGATAAGTACAAGGTGATGCATATAGGGAAAAATAACCCATACTATAGTTACACAATGTTAGGTTCCATATTAGGAGCTACCACCCAGGATAGAGATCTAGACATCATAGTGGATATAACACTGAAATCATCAGCTCAGTGTGCTGCAGCAGTCAAAAGAGCAAACAGAATGTTAGGAATTACTAGGAAGGGAATGGTGAATAAAATGGAAAATGCCATAATGCCTCTGTATCGATCCATGGTGAGACTGCACCTTGTATTACTGTGTACAATTCTGATCACCACATCTCAAAAAATATATAATTGTGATTGAGAAGGTACAGAGAAGGGCTACCAAAATGATAAGGGGATGGAACAGCTCCCCTATGAGGAAAGACTAAAGAGTTTAGGACTGTTCAGCTTGGAGAAGAGATGGCTGAGGGGGGATATGATGAGGTGTTTAAAATCATAAGAGGTCTAGAACGGGTAAATGTGAATTGGTTATTTACTCTTTCGGATAATAGAAGGACTAGGGGGTACTCTATGAAGTAAGCATGTAGCACATTTAAAACTAATCGTAGAAAGTTCTTTTTCACTCAGCGCATAATTAAACTCTGAAATTTGTTGCTAGGGGATGTACTTAGTGCAGTTAGTGTAGCTAGGTTTAAAAAAGGTTGACTTAGGAAATAGCCACTGCTATTACTAGCATCAGTAGCATGGAATAGACTTAGTTTTTGGGTACTTGCCAGATACTAATAGGCTGGATTGGCCACTGTTGGAAACATGATGCTGGGCTTGATGGTAGGGGTGTGCATTCGGATTGACCGCATTAGTAAAACGCAACTCATATTTTTTTTTTACTTAAAAAATTGATTCGACATAAACGATCGGATTTCCCACATATCGAACATAGATATGTTCGATATGTGGGAAATCGCGATTGTTGAGCCAAAATAAAAATATAAACCCCCTCACCCTCCTTAATCCCCCCCCCCCCCGACTTACCACAACTCCCTGGTGATGGAGCGAGGAGTGAGGACGCCATTTCTGCAATCCTTGGCGAGAAGCATGTGACGTCGGCGGCACGTCGAGTGACGCCGGCGTCACGTGATTCCCGGCTCGTTCGCGCCGGACGGCTCGTTCGGCCCAAAAAGAACTTTTGGCCAGCTTGGGGGGGCCTCCTGACCCCCCCAAGCTGGCCAAAAGTTCTTTTTGGGCCGAACGAGCCGTCCGGCGCGAACGAGCCGGGAATCACGTGGCGCCGCGTCACTCAGACGCGACGTCACGTGATTCCCGGCAAGTTCGCGCCGGACGGCTCGTTCGGCCCAAAAAGAACTTTTGGCCAGCTTGAGGGGGTCAGGAGGCCCCCCCAAGCTGGCCAAAAGTTCTTTTTGGGCCGAACGAGCCGTCCGGCGCGAACGAGCCGGGAATCACGTGGCGCCGCGTCACTCAGACTCGACGTCACGTGATTCCCGGCAAGTTCGCGCCGGACGGCTCGTTCGGCGCGAACAAGCCGGGAATCACGTGACGCCGACGTCACGTGATTCCCGGCAAGTTCGCGCCGGACGGCTCGTTCGGCCCAAAAAGAACTTTTGGCCAGCTTGAGGGGGTCAGGAGGCCCCCCCAAGCTGGCCAAAAGTTCTTTTTGGGCCGAACGAGCCGTCCGGCGCGAACTTGCTGGGAATCACGTGACGTCGCGTCTGAGTGACGCGGCGCCACGTGATTCCCGGCTCGTTCGCGCCGGACGGCTCGTTCGGCCCAAAAAGAACTTTTGGCCAGCTTGGGGGGGTCAGGAGGCCCCCCCAAGCTGGCCAAAAGTTCTTTTTGGGCCGAACGAGCCGTCCGGCTGCGAACGAGCCGGGAATCACGTGACGCCGCGTCACTCGACGTGCCACCGACGTCACATGCTTCTCGCCAAGGATTGCAGAAATGACGTCCTCACTCCTCGCTCGATCACCAGGGAGTTGTGGTAAGTCTGGGGGGGGGATTAAGGAGGGTGAGGGGGTTTAATTTTTTTTTTTGCACATATGTACATATACCCAACTCATTGGATTTTTTTTATGTCCATATTGGCCGCAAGTGGGACCCCCTTTCGGACATAAAAAATATGAACATAAAATTTTGCTCTGCACATCCCTACTTGATGGACTTTTGGTTTGACCCATGTTCTTAAGTTCTTATGTTCTTAGAGAAAACTAATGTTTAGAGAAGTGCTTATCTAATGGCTGATATTGTACTTTGCCAAGAAACTCAACTACATAATGGAAATGAGACATTGTTAATTTCTAAGTCCTATCTGCAACAAATAGAATATAAGAACACAAGCCGTTAAGCCCGTCACAACGGGCTACATTACATTTTTGTTTTCGGTCCATTTTCGAAAACAGCACCCTCCTACACTTTTTCTCCCTCATTCCCCCTTCCCCTCAGTCACTCACCCCCTTCCCACCCCTCAGTCTTACTCACTTTCTGACTCCCACTGCCTCCTTCCCCTCACTCTCACCTCCCTCCCCTTCCCTCAGTCACTCCCACCTCTCTCCCCTTCCCTCAGTCACTCCCCACCCTGTCTCAATCCCATCCCCTCTCCCTCAGCCCTCCTCCACTCCTTTTCTCTGCTCCACAACTTCTTACCCTTCCACTTACTCACATCCCTGTCTCTCACCTCTCCCTCATTCTCCCTCTCCCCTCACTCACTCACTCCCTCCCTCCCTCAGTCCCTCCCCCCCACTCAGTCCCTCCCCCCTCCCTCCCTCTCACTCATTCCCTCCCTCCCTCTCACTCAGTCCCTCCCTCCCACTCAGTCCCTCCCCCTCACTCAATCCCTCCCTCCCCCTCACTCAGTCCCTCCCTCCCACTCAGTCCCTCCCCCTCACTCAATCCCTCCCTCCCTCTCACTCAGTCCCTCCCTCCCTCTCCCTCAGTCCCTCCCTCCCACTCAGTCCCTCCCCCTCACTCAGTCCCTCCCTCCCTCTCTCTCTCTCTCTCTCTCTCTCTCCTCCCTCCCTCTCTCTCTCTTCCCTCTCTCGCTACTGGCTGCCACTGCCACCCGACGCCGCCGCCGCCGCTGCCACCCGATGCCGCCACCGCTGCCACCCGACGCCGCCGCTGCCACCCGACGCCGCCACCGTCGCCGCTGCCACCCGCCGCTGCCACCCGACACCGCCATCGCCGCTGCCGCTGCCACCCGTCGCCACCATGTTGTTTTTTTTTTTACGCTGGTTAAGACCGACGTCCTTGCCCACACATGTGCAGTAGAGCTGTGCTTTACTGCGCATTTGCGGGCCGTCGGTCATGGCCCATTTATAAGGTAGATAGGAATATAAGACATGCCATACTGGGTCAGATGAAGAGTCTATCAAGCCCAATATCCTGTTTCCAACAGTGGCCAATCCAAGTCACAAGTACCTGGCAAGTACCCAGACATTAAATAGATCCCATGCTACTAATGCTGGCAACAAGCATGGCTATTCCCTATTGATAAATAGTAGTTTATGGACTTCTCTTCCAGGAACTTATCCAAACCTTTTTTAAACCCAGCTGCACTAGCTGCCTTAACCCACATCCTCTGGCAATGAATTTCAGTGATTGTGCATTGAGTGAAAAAGCATTTTTTCGGATTTGTTTTTAAATGTGCTATTTTCTAACTTTGTGGTGTGCCCCCTAGTCATTGAATTATCCAAAAGAGTAAAAACGATTTCACATTTAGCATTCAAGTCTTTTCACGCACTGTTCCGGTGAAGCACGTGCCGACAGCCAGCTGGCTCGTTACTGATGCTCCAGAGAGCAGGTAAGTATGGGAAAAAAAATATTTAGAGGGGTTTAGGGATTGTGGGGAAATGGGGGGCAATTGGGGAGGTTAGGGGAAAAGGCAGGCAAGAGCGGACTGGGAGCAAACTTCTTTAACCCCCTTCCTACTCTGCCTTCCTTTTCCCCTTTATTGGAGAGGACTGGAGGGAACTGGGGAAAGACCCTATCTCATTGCTGGGCACGTTACAAAATTGCCCCCCTTGTGTGTGAGTTGGCACTTGCGCGCATATGCACGTTGATATACAATTGGGCACACATGTGCGTACGGGTAGTGGATTTTATAACATGCACGCTTCAACGTGCATATGTTGTAAAATCGGCATGCATACAGACGTGGGTATTAAAATTCCCCTTTGTGCCTCTAACCGAAACTCTGAAAGAAGAAAATGTCACATATACCTGAAACACAACAAGCTGCAAGCTATCCCAGCACTTATCATAGTAATCGACAGTCACTCACAAGGGAAAAACATGCAAAATATAGGGATCCTACTCATGCTCCTCCTCTAATGTAGAATAGATTATTTAATGCAGAAAAAGTGAAGACACAAGCTACATTAGTGAGATAGGCCTGATGTTGAAAGCAAGAGTTAATTCACAATTAACAAGTTCAAACACCACAGACAAGGCCAAGTTGGCACTTCTATGGAGATGCACTTTTCAAACCATACCAGTGCATTAATGACATTATGATTAGGATAATTAAAGGAAATGTAAAACTTTTTGAAGATAAATAGGGAAATGTTATAACTGCATAGGTTAGCGGAAAGTCTGGACATTGAAAAGTTCAGTGTAAGTGGGATGGTGTGCATACAGACTCACCTGCACAAAGTTGCCCTTGCTGTATCAAGGGGACAACTTGTGCAGATGAACTTAAGTGCATATTTTTTAAAATACAAAAGTATTTGCTTTAGTCCAAACTCTGCCGCAATTCTGTCCCCAGAACACCTATCCCTAGTACATGTAAAAGTGCATGTGAAATAGGGTTACACCTGACCTTTTGTATGTACTGAACCCAAGACAATAATATTTATGCACATAAAACCATGGTTATGCACATAAAGCCGTGGTTTAATCGCTTAAAAATCAGCCCAACATGATCAGATAGACAAAAAAAAGGACCCAACAATGATGATGTAAGCTCCTTAACAAATGATGAGGTGAATTTTAAAAGCTGGACATCTGCCAAAACCGGGACATGTGTGCACATGTAGGACATACATGTCTCCTCCCAATTTTATAAAGCAGGAGCATGCACGTGCATGTGAAAGTGCATGCACATCTCACGTCAGAGGAAGAAGGGGCATGGTGCGGATGAGGCACGGCCATTCTGTGGCCGGCCAAGAAAAGTGCGGGCAAGTACTTTTGCTCCTGAGTGCACACCCAGGTCCAGTGCCATGGAACTTACCTTTTGCCATGGAGGAGGTGTAAGTTAAAAAAAAACAAAACAAAACAGGCATCCCTGAGTAGTCTGCAGTCTAAAGAACCAGGGGGCCTCCAGCACGTGCCCTTTGCCACCAGCAATCCCAACTTATTTGATTTCCATTGCACCACTGGAGCTCATATCTGCTCGTACCCAATTTTACGCGGCTGTGCATGCCCACTTGCAAACCTGGGTGCACATATATGCGCTCATAGGGGTAGATTTTAAGATACGTGCGTGCGTCCGTGTGTGCGCGCTACTCGGCGCGCGCACATGGACACGCAATTTTATAACATGCACACACATGTGCGCGCATGTTATAAAATCAGAGATCAGTGTGTGCCAAGCCGCGCTGCCTTCCCCCATTCTCTACCCCCCACCCCACCTTCCCTTCCCTTCTGCTACCGTCCCCTCTCTTTCCCCCCTCCCTTTTTTTTGTGTTTTTCTTGTTTAAAACTGACTTCAGCCCTGGGGCTACAGTAAGTTGCACGCGCCGGCCGACTGCCAGTGCGCGATCCCAAGCACAGTGGCCATTCCCCACACCCCGCCCCCAGGCTGCCCTGCCCCCTCCCCTTCCCGGACCACCCCTTTTCGCAAGCCCCGGGAATTACATGTGTCCCGGGGATTTACGCGTGTCACCAGGCCTTTTGAAAATATGCCCGGCGTGCGCATGACCAGTTAACACGCGTAAATCCTCCAGATTTACGCGTGTAATCCCTTTGAAAATCCAGCCCGTAGGCTATTTTTTAACATACGTGTGTATGTTATTAAATTGACAGGTCCCTGGATGCGTGCCAATGCACACACTTATTGAAGTGTGTGCATTTTTTAAACCCAGCTGCACTAGCTGCCTTAACCCACATCCTCTGGCAATGAATTTCAGTGATTGTGCATTGAGTGAAAAAGCATTTTTTCTGATTTGTTTTTAAATGTGCTATTTTCTAACTTCGTGGTGTGCCCCCTAGTCATTGAATGTGCTTCAGTGTACCCCTTTGAAAGTTACCGTCTGCGAGTTATAAAATTATACTGATTGCCACATTCTAGGCATGTGTGAATTAGTTTGAAACAAAATTGAAAAACAAAACAAATAGGGACTAATTAGTTTCTTTTTGGGGCTCACGAAATGAATTAATAGAGTCCCCCAAATTAAACCAATCATCTTAATTTCATTCATTTGAGATAGAATAATTTCTATAAGTATTATAGTCAATGGACTCATAAAAATCACAGGAAAGCAACAGGCGCTCGTGTACAGAGAGAAATTGATACAGTGTAGAGCAGGCAGTCGGCAGAGAAGGGGAGGATGGTCACATTCTCAAGGAGATGAGAGGAATGACGTATCACAGTGAAGCAATTTGCCAGTCTAACATCGCTGCAGACCAGGTACAGTGATGTAGCTGTTTTTCTGTGTTCTTCGCACTGCAGTGTGGTACTGGCTCAGTCAGTGGGCACTGCAAAAACAATGCAAAATATTAAATCATTGTTGTAATCTTCACATCCCCAGTGACATAAAAACAATTATGTCAGTGATAGGGAAAGGCAGAGCAGATAAAATAATTGTAAATGTGTCCAAAATTGGTCAGATTGGCACTGGCAGTGCCAGCAAGAACCCAGAAAGTAGTGCCCGTAGAACAAACCATGAGGAGATCAAGTATGTGAGGAACATCCCAAGACTCAAAAGCAGGTTAACCACTTATCAGCAACAGTGCCAAGTAGCCCTGATGACATCTCAAGTGGCAAACTGGCACCAAAAGTGGCATTAGCGACTTAAGTCAACATGAAGGGGGAACATAAGAACATAAGAACATAAGAAAATGCCATACTGGGTCAGACCAAGGGTCCATCAAGCCCAGCATCCTGTTTCCAACAGTGGCCAATCCAGGCCACAAGAACCTGGCAAGTACCCGAAAACCAAGTCCATTCCATGTAACCATTGCTAATGGCAGTGGCTATTCTCTAGGTGAACTTAATAGCAGGTAATGGACTTCTCCTCCAAGAACTTATCCAATCCCTTTTTAAACACAGCTTCACTAACTGCACTAACCACATCCTCTGGCAACAAATTCCAGAGTTTAATTGTGCGTTGAGTAAAAAAGAACTTTCTCCGATTAGTTTTAAATGTGCCCCATGCTAACTTCATGGAGTGCCCCCTAGTCTTTCTACTATCCGAAAGAGTAAATAACCGATTCACATCTACCCGTTCTAGACTTCTCATGATTTTAAACACCTCTATCATATCCCCCCTCAGTCATCTCTTCTCCAAGCTGAAAAGTCCTAACCTCTTTAGTCTTTCCTCATAGGGGAGTTGTTCCATTCCCCTTATCATTTTGGTAGCCCTTCTCTGTACAAATCAGAAAAGGTGGCAGTAAAACCAACAAGGCACTGATAAAGGGGCCAAGCAGCCAAAAGAGTAACTTGCAAGATGTAAGGTTTGGTTATTATCACATTTGGAACATCACAAAAGATGTTCAAGAGAAACCATTTTGATGTACACGTGATAAAACTTAGAATACTGCCAGAGATTTCATGCAAAACCAGAAAATCAGAAAAAGGAACAGGCTGAGTGGAGCTTGAAGATGTGGGAAATGGTCTCTAAAATAAAGCAGCCCTCGCTATTTCCTTGGAAAACTTCCCCACAATCATCTTAGAATCCTTTGTGATGTGCTAAGTGTGATAATAAACTTTTCATTTGTCAAACTCATACTACAAGAACATCTAAATTCCACCCTGCACCTTGGGGGTCTTTGTGCCACTCAGTCCTGCTTCCACGCCCAGACCTTACAGCTTGGAGTTCCCTTTGCCACTGAGCCTTGCTGTCGTACCCCAGAGCTAACACCTTGCTAGTTTGGGGGGCTGCTGTGCACCTCTCATGGTGCTTTGGAGCCTTCCAGCCACTCCTTGTGTTGCTTGCTCCCTTTATCAGTGCCTGCCTTGGAGGTTTTACTGCCTTTTCTGCTTTGTCCCCCTTCATGCTGCCTTAGGATGAGCTAATGTCACTTTCATTGCCAAGTTTGCCACGTGAGTTGCCATCAAGACTTTATGGCACTGTTGCTGGTGCCCTCTTTTGGAGTATTGGGATGTTCCTTCCACTTTTTCAGCTTCTTTGCTCCTCTTACAGTAACTTGGTGGCATCCTGCCCGTGCTGTACCCCTTTGCCCCTTTTATGGAGTTGTAGGCTATTCATGCCACTTTCCAGTCTCCTCGGTCTTTCTAGATAACTTGGAGTTCTTTTCCCCTTCTGTTGATTTCTTCCCACAGGTTTTAAGACAATTGATTAGAAAACCCCTATTCTGAAGCCTAATATAGGCTGAAAATTACCTGTAATGTTTCATCCTTTGACTTTAATGGCATACAGAAACAAATGAAACCAATTTTTTTTTTTCATTTTGAAACTAAAGAAATGAATTAGGGTTCCCTTTGAAATGAATTTTAAAAAGAAACATTTTTTTTTCCTGCTGCACATGTGTACCACATACTAGGAATGTGCAGAGGGACGCCATACGTTGCATTCGGGATACGTATTCATCGGGTGTCAGATACGTTGTATACGTCCGTATGGCCTCCCGATACGGTTATATGTCTAATCCTATTTGTTACCCGGCTAAAATTAAATTTACTACAACCCCCCACCCTCCTGACCACCCCAAGACTTACCAAAACTCCCTGGTGGTCCAGCGGGGATCCGGGAGCACTCTCACACCCTCTGTACCAGTTCAAAATGGTGCCGATAGCCCTACCATGTCACAGGGGCTACCAGTGCCATTGGTCAGCCCCTGTCACATGGCCATCGGCACCATCTTGTGCTCCTGCCATGTGACAGGGGCTGACCAATGGCACCGGTAGCCCCTGTGACATAGCAGGTCAAAGGTTATCGGCGCCATTTTGAACTGGTACCGAGGGTGTGAGAGTGCAGGGGATAGTTCCCGGACCCCCCACTGGACCACCAGGGAGTTTTGGTAAGTCTTGGGGGGGGGGGGGATCAGGAGGTTGGGAGGGGTTGTTTAAATTGGGGGCCGAATAATTCGGCGAAAATTCCTTGTATCCGTGGGGAATCATGATACATTTTGCTTCCCCACGAATACAACAGATATTGGCACATCCGTTGCGGATTGCCAATACGTAGGGACCGAATGCACACCCCTACCACATACTAATCACTCATCAGCCCCAACACCACCCTCATCGCCCTTTTCCCTTCACATACTCCTTGGAATGCTTTTTATGGTTTATTTATATTTTCTGGTAATGACATCTTTAAATCATTCTATATTAGCCCGAGGGAGGGAGTATATTAGCTCTAAAATGATAGTCAAGATAGTCTAATAAAAAGAAATCACCTTTGTTTTTCTTTGTGTTATTTGGATGAGCATCAGGAAAACTCTAGTTGACCAAATAAATTATTGAAGTTAGGCTTTCTGAAATGTAAACCAAACTACAGTTCTGTGTTCATGGTAAAATGCATCATTATACAGTGTGCTACATTAAAACACAATGAGCTCTGTTCTGTAAAACTTCAGAATTGTGTAAGTTCATGGCATATTTTTTCTCCAGCTGCCAAAAGGCCATTCAGGCCAAACTTCGGGATATTTGGCAATGTTCCTCAGAAGTGTACCTGTTCTGCACACCTCCAAACTTTGCACAATATTGACTGATAATGTTATTAGCAAACAAAGAACAAACAACAAAGGTATTTATAAAAATATATTTCACAAAGTAGGAAACGATACAGGAGTTTCTCTGAATACAATACATGGAGTAAATAAATGATAATAGAGCTTTAAAGCAAAGTAGAAAGTTAAAATGATCTGCATGTAATAGTTTTATTTTACAATCTCTACTTCTAAATGGCAAGTTTTCATTACAAATTGAATGACTGCAGCTTATATTGCTGTTGTTTCTGTGTGCAAGAGTTCCTGTGCATAACCATGAACATCGTAGAAAGGAAATGCTATTAACATAAGCATTAAAATTATGTACACACTGGATTCTGCTCTAATATGGAGAACTATAAGCATGTTTATTTTATTTTTATTATACTGTGTAATGTGTGGATTTCTAAAAGTCTAAAGTTTTAAATATTCACATGAACCTGTTTACTTCCAGTTGTTTGTGCTTTTAGTAAAAAAAAAAAAACCAACACTATATATTGTACTACAGTTATGGATAAAATATAAAACTGTCAAAATTCTCCCTGGAAAAGGTTTCATTGCTGCCAGCCTCTGCTAAAAACTCAACTTTTGTAAATATGCAGGTTGCTCACTAAGAAATCACCTGCCACAATAATATTTTATAGCTCAGAAATGGTCTATGTATTTCATATTTATTTTATATTTAGAAAAAATAAATCTAGAGAGTTATTAGTGGATACAATTTAGTTTTTATATAATCTCTCAATTTATGATTATTAAATTTAATAAATAAAACATCAATAAAATATGTATCCTAAATATTGAGCAAATAAGTTAAATTTTAGCAATAAAATTGAATTTGTGTTGTTGCCCATTCCTTGCAGAAGGAGAAGTGAAGGGTATAAATAATATTTTCTGCTGAAAAATAGGTCGTGTTTTCTATTTGGATTCCCCCTCTCCCCCCCACTGTTAAACATTTTATACATTAGTAGAATCTGCAATTCCATTACTGGAATGGAGCTAGAACATGTGAATATTTTAAGGCTTGCTATAACATTTTTAAAAAATGATATTTTGTGGTAATGTGGCCACCAGTTATGTACAATTTTATGGTCACTGCACAGTTGAGGCCAGTTGGGAGTTACAACATCATTTACATCCATCATTGTAAAGAACAGATATTGCTTCAAAATCATGTGGTGTGATCTGTGTTGTCAATATGGAAACAAACCATACTGACCGGAAGTATTGTTCCAGAGCATATCTTTTCAGGTCTATTGTCTAGAGAACAATTTGTATCTTCTATTTTCTTCATTTATAGCAACCTTAGGTCTAACTTCTTATCTTTTTGGTGGTCATAGCGAATACTGAAGGTCCAAAGACTTCTAGATACTCCACAAAAGTTACTTCACATTCCACAAGACTCATAAACCTCCTAACACATACTTTTTTTGGTTCCACATTACAATGTAGTTGATTTTATAGATGACTGGCGCTAAACTTGCCTCTAAAACAAATGGCCACATCAGCCATATCTAACAATAGTGACCCTAAAATATATAATTGTCAAGTCAACAGTGTAAAAGTTTGTAATCCAATGTCAAGTTTCTTTGTCGCTTTCTCCAACTGAGTAAAGTTCTCCAAGTCTTTTGAAACGAGGACCCCATTCACTGAGGTAGTCAAAATTTTGATCTGAGTCTGATGTAGAAGACTCTAGGGAGCTAAGAGAACCAGCCATTGATCCTCTTCCTTCATAACCATAAATCTGAATAGAGTCATATGGAGGTGCAGTTGGGTCATTGTCAGCCTCATGAAGCCTTACATTAATAAATTCATCAACATCAACACCATTAGGAGCTGAAGCATGCCCTTGTCTGGGCATAAATTGAAGATCTGGTTTTATATCCTTTCGTGGCAAAAATCCATTAATTCCATCAGGGTTTTGTAATGTTGCAATATCAAAAGCTTCTGTGTCCTCTTCTCCACCTCCTTCATCATCATAACGAATTATATTTTCTCTCACGTCTTCATCATCTTTAATGATGAGAGGTTCATTTTTATGTCTTCGAAGGGTTACAAACAGCACTACAATAACTAAAAATAAACAACATTGATTTATTTTAAAAAAATATAGTGATGACTTTGACAAAGTAAACAAGTTCAAAAAAAGGTTTTTCATGAAATTACCAAATATATCAATACCTAAGGAGAGCTGCACGCTACATTAAAAGCTGCAGTACTAGCAAAAATAAATGTTATACAAATAAGTTGGAAATCAAAGCAAGCAAAATCATTTTGAATTGTATTTCATGAAATGACATTAGATTTAATTTGTGAGAAATATCTCCACTTAGTCACTCCCATTATTTTCAGTCTAAGGGGGTTCATTCACTAACTTGCATTAGGCCATTTACAGCACGAAAAATGCTGTTAAGACACCCACCAAAACTCCTGATGGCCCCGAGTAAACCCTGCCACAAAAGTAATGAAAAAGCCTGGGGGTCTTCATAGATCCTCCCCCCCCCCCCACACCCACCCACACACACACTTCCACTGCCCTTAGAGGCTACCATTGCTACAAAATAAAAATAATTAAATTATCTGAGCAGCACAATTACTGCCCTCACCCCAACCCTTCCCCTTTATTATAAAAAGTAGGGTGATGGAGGCTGAGACCCCCAATCTCAACCTATCCTAAACTCTGGAGTCTTTCCTGTACACATAAAAGATCCCTGCTTGTCTAGTGGAACTCCCCAAGACTCCTCCATTCCCAAATTGATACTTGGTGTTCTAGTGGACCTCCACCTCTTGGAATCATCCCTTACCTACTAAGGTCACCCTAGTAGTACAGCGGGATCACAGAGTGCCCCCTAGGATCTATTTCTGGAAGCAGCCATTTTCCAAATGCCACCACCTGTCTTTGCCCCATCACATAATGGGGCAAAGGCTGGGAAGTTCCATTTTGAAAAAAATGGCTACCTCCAGGCTTAAAACCTAAGAGAGTACTCTAGGCTGCCACTGGACTATCAGGGTGACTTTTGTAGATAAGGAAGGTTCCAGTGTGGTCCAGGGTGGGGGTCCATTAGACAACCAGGGATCATTTTGTGTGTAAAGGGGGGAGATCTGGGAGAGTAAGCTAGAGTGGGGTTAGGGGATCCAGTCTCTAGGATCACAATTTTTGTGATATAGGGGAGGGGGTTGTGTGGTGAGGGGGTGGGGCTTATGCCAATTTATAAAAAGTACATTTTTTTAAATTTTGCAACATCAACTGACTTTAAGGGTGGCAGCAGTGGGTTGATTAGACAGGATGTTTATGCAGACCCCCAGGGTTTTTCACTACTTTCATGCAGCTTACTTAAGGCCATCATCCCATTTACGCAATGGTGGCCCCATAGTCCCAAAGCTACCGTCACTTGTTCATACCAGGCCCTTTACCACCATGGTATTTTTTCTTGTGGTACAATACAGCATGGAAAATATCGAGTCACTGTGGTATTTTTTCCCATGATATTTTACAGCGAGAAAAATTACTGCATGTTGTCACAAAGTGGCAGGGTCATTTACCACAACTTTGTGACTCCATACTGAAGCTTAGTGAATGAGGCCTGCAGTTAGAGGTAGGAAACTCAGAGTTCCACCAACAGATCTGCTTTTCAGGATATCTACTATGAATATACTTACCATAGAGGCAGTCCATGTAAATATATCTTATGCATATTCATTGTGAATATCATGAAAACCAGTGGCACTTGAGGACTGGAGTTACCTAACTCTGATTTAAGTAACTGGCTTACTTTATGCCAGGGTTCATAATTCTGGTCCTTGAGGTTTACAAATCGATTGGGTTTCCAGGATATCCCTATCAAATATGCATGAGAGATATTTGCATGTACACTGTCTGAGTTGTATGCAAATATATTTCATGTATATTCATTAGAGGCAACCTGAAAGCCTGACTGATTTGTAGTCCTCGAGGATCAGAATTGCTCACCCCTGTCTTATGTTAAATTTCATTAAAACCTTAAGTAAGCATGATTTTTACATGAGGATCTAATGAAAATACTCAGGAGAAGAGGGGAATTAGGGTTGAATGACCATAATGAAAGTTAAGACTTTTTATCACATTTGCGGCCAAATTTTAAAATGGCCATGCGTATAAAAAAACAGGGGTTATGCACGTGGCTGGGCCTTGTGCACCATGCGCATTTTCAAAGAGGCCCAGCCACACGTGTAACCTGCATTACGCGCAGAAGTGCTGAGCCCAGAGAAAGGGGCAGTCCAGGAGGCGGGGAGGGGCGGAGCTGGAGGCGGCTGATACAGCGGCCATTTGCCACTGTGCCAGGAAAGCGCATTCCAGCAGCCTGCCGGCATGCACAAGTTGATACTGCTCCTGAAGAGGAGCAAGAGGTAAAATAAAAATTTGGGATTAGATAGGATAGGGATAGGGTGCGGGGAGGAGAGGAGAGGAGAAGAGGGGGGAAGGTCAGTTAAGTGGGTTGAAAAGTTCCCTCCCAGTCCACTCCATAGTTGGAGTAGACTGGGAAGGAACTAGGAGAGGCCTGATCTCATCGCCATGCGTACTTTTACAAAATTAGGTCTCCCTGCACACGCCACCAGCACATGCGCGCCTAGATTATAACATGTGAGCACCGGTGAGCTCATGTGCTCGCCGGCTCACACATATTATTAAATTGGCACGTGCATGTGTGTGCGCCGGGATGCGTGCATGCACCTTTTAAAATCTACCCCTTAATGTACAACATTTAAGGCATCAAACAAAGTGGGATAACTAAGGCAGAATAAAAGCACATGAACTCAAGATAATGACTAGCTGATGCTTTGCAGAATATATTACTTTGAAGTTGGAATATGAGTAACAATGTTGTATGATTGGATTCTATACCTTTTGTAGGCAACAAGCACAGGCCTGTTTTACAATACCAGCAGATTGAATATGTAAGACCAAGGGTTATATATAAGCTAAGCTTTTTTTCTTCCATAGTCACAGAATGTGAGAAGCCATTTAGAAAATATGGTACTATGGATCCCCCAAAAACGTTTTAGAGCCAGAGGGAAGTTTTCAGGAAGTTTTCAATTCTTTTTTCTGTTAAAGAGATCATAAAGTTGCTGTCATAGTATAAAGCAAAGCTTTTAAGTAGACTGTAATATTTTAAGATATTTTCAAGAAAGACTTGTTCAATGCTAGAATATTTCAGATCATTCACTGACACCAACTCACTTGGAGGATGATGTTCTAAATGGAGAAAAACTTCATAAAGTTCACTTTGCACAATAAAATGTGAAATAAATTATTTGTACACTGTTTCCTGTTCCACAGCATGAAGTAGACTGCAAGATTTAATCCTTCACAAAAAAATATTTTGTGAGTAGATTTACCATGCACAGTTTCAATTTTATAGTTAATGACCTGCTGTGGTATAAATTTTTCTAAAGCCGCTCATTAAATCTTAGCATAAATAATTATATGACAGTTTGCAATAACTACAACTCAATGAGGTGTAAGGAGTACTTTTACAAAATTTCCTGCACAAAAACTTTGTATACTATTTTTCTACTGGGCTTACTTGCATATAAGTTCTAGTAGAAAACTTGTGTGCACTATTTTACATACAGCACACCAAATTTTTCTTAGTTTAGTACATCAGCCTCCTACTATGCGGCTGCTAAAATTGTTCAGTCATTTTTTATTGATTGCTTTTATCCAAACTCAATTGGTTTCTAAATCCTGTTGCTACTTTAGAAAGTCAAAGGTCCAGTGCTTCCTTCAGCTCATTGTTAATTTAATCCCCCAGAAATTAATTCACAGCACTTCCGATGGACTAAAGCAGGCTATTAAATGTCTCCAACAGAGAAGGTCAAACAAAAAAAGAGTTTACAAATGAATATGGCAGCCCTGCAAGATGTTTGCAGGATCATCAAATAAGTTCACTTTCTAATAAAAATCTGATGCAGATGCCTTGAATCAGTGAAATCATGCTTGGAGTTCAAAAAGATCTGCCCAATTTTGCAAAATGTGCAGCAGGCAGAAGGGCAATTTTGTAACAGAAGAGTAAATCAGAATACTTTCCACACATTTTCTGGGAAAATCCAAAACGCTACCAAACTTAAGGCAGATAGAAATTCATTTGGTTCAAGTTTGACTTGAATTTTCTGCAGGTTTGTAATCTCTTAGATCAACTGAAATATTTGCATCAGTGTCTTTAGTAATGATATTCCATGAATACAGAACTTATATCCACTTGAGATCTAAAAGATTGGTTCACATTTGATTTCTTTAGCACTGAAGGCAAATACATTGTGCTTAATATATATATATATATATATATATATATATATATATATATATATATATATATATATAAGCACAATGAATTATTCTAAACCTCTGCAATGTAGGAAACAAATCAAATATACACAAAACATTTTGAATGCAAATACCATATTCCTTTGTTCAGTCAGCTCTGAACTTTGTATGCTTTATTCAAAAAAATGCTGTGCTTATCATTTCAAATTTTGTCATCCCCTGAGTCAGCATAATCTGGCATCAGATCATTCAAATTTTAGAAAAAGAAAATAATTTGCTAAATAATCCATTTTCCCTACATCCACAGTGCATTATTAGTTCACCTTACATCTCACCAGTCATAAAGCTTGATGTGATTTGATGGATTTTATTTTCATAATCCATCTTCTATTCTTATATTATTTCCATATATTAGAAAATAGCTTGTCCATAGGATAGTATTCTTAGATTTGATTGTGTTTACTTAGTCATTTATGAACCAGAAAAATTTTGAACAGCAGGCTGTAAGTAAAATACATACCTAACAGCAAAATGATGCATGCTAATATTGCAATTAAGGCTCCCATACTGAGGCCAATTGGAAGAACATAAGCTTCAACATTACAGGACTGGACAACACCATCACTGCTACAACCACAGACCCGAATGGTGAGGGTGCTGGTGCTGCTCTGGGGAGGATTTCCACTATCACTTATTATGATTGGTAAAAGATATACTTCTTGCTTCAGACGGTTGAATCCACTATGCTTTGCCAAAATGCTGAGGGAATTATCTGGAAAAGTGAAAATTTAAATAATTTCACCATTTTAAAATAGCTGCTGACAGTAAGGCATTTTTTTTTCTAGTTCATAAATCTTCTGCATAAATACACATTGTCCATGCTTCCTCTCATTCATGCATATAAAACTCTCTGAACAAACTGAGGAGGCCTTGCATGTCAGCACATTCACACAGACTATATAATACGCTGTCTACACGCAGTGCTTTTAAGGTTAAAAACAGTCTCAAGATCTGACATTAGCAAGTTCCATGGAAACTAGTGAATAAAAACTAAATGTTTGCAGCAAAAATGCATGAATATTTCTTTCTAGTCATATGGAATAGATTGTGAACCCATAATTAATGAGATACTGCATTTCCAAGATAGCAGTGGTATCTTACTCACTTTCAGGTTCTTGAAGACTACAGACTGGTCAAGTTTTCAAAATAACCCTGATGAATAGTCAGCAGGTACATCGGCATGCTTTTGGTGTAACGATCAAGTTAATTTAGCATTTTTTTTGTCATCTCTGAAAATAAGATCTAGATGCTGCTCTCTTTGATCATAAATAATACACTTAAAGTCCTGTATACAGGCTAGAATCTAGTTATTCTTGTCTCTCACATTTTATTGGTGATGGGAGGAGGGGGATCAAAAGGTTTCCTTCAGATTGTTCTGCTAAAAAAATCAAAAAGGTAGCAATATTTCAAAATAAATGAATAAAACCAAGGAAAAGCTGATTATTAGCCAGGGATGTTGATTAATGCTATATTTGTCTAGCTGTATTTTCCACATAGTAGAAAATATATAAAACCTTCAAAACACTCTGGTAGCATATTACCAGTATAGACCTTGTCTGCACAATTTGGAGAGCATATAAAAAAAAAGTCAAGGAATATTTCTTAATTATTCACAAATTGTTGTATAAAATATTATACAACCAAGTACTGTATTAAAACATCAGTTTTTCAATGTGGCCTCTCTTCTGCAAAACTCAGACGTATGCAAAACATTATGCACAGGAGTAAATCTCTGTTGGATCAAGTCATATCAGTCCCATGTGACCTGTACACATTTTTTCTTTTTTTTTTGCAGAATAAGGAAAAATTCCACAGGCTGGATAATTCCAGCAAGGCAGCCACTCAGGACTTTTACAGAATAAAATCCTTTGGGATTCACTCTACAAAACTTGAGCAAGTTTGTCAGCAGTGTCATGAACATTTGTCCAATCCTACCTAGAAATAATGTTCTTTTGCACAAAGGGTAACAGACTGTTATGTGCAGAAAAGTCCTCCTTTTGGCAAACTGAACATGCAGCAACACAGAAAAAGAATTCTCCAGGGACTGAGGAAAAAAGAAAAAATATCTGTTCCTTTTTATAATATTAATAGGCCATGTCACTGTAAGGGGAGGGGGAAGGAAGGCAAAATTAGAGCCTATAGTTTTATTAATGTCTTGGAGAACTTCAGCTTTGCCTAAGTCTTTCACTATTACCTCTTCTTCTACATTAAATTGCCATATTTAATCCTGAAAGTCAAAATAGTAAAGGAAGTTTCAGATGGGTTTATCTATGTTCCAGTTCTGCTGTAAATTGTAGTTATGCTATTTTACAAAATTAGATTATATTGGTGAAGGTGTTATGCACAAGATGGCGCTGGCCATCCATTGCTCCTACCATGTGACAGGGGCTGACCAATGACACCGGTAGCCCCTGTGACATAGTAAGGTAAAGGCTATCAGTGCCATTTTGAATACCGGCAGCCGAGGGTGTGAGTGCAGGAGATGGCTCCCGGACCCCCCACTGGACCACCAGGGAGTTTTGGTAAGTCTTGGGGGATCAGGAGGGTGGGGGGTTATAGTTAATTCAATTTTGGCCGGGAAACTAATAAGAATTAATGCATGAACATATCGGTGGCCCCCCTTGCTGAATGCAATGCATCTGCCCCCCGACGAATACAAATACCGACTGCAACCTATGGCGTCCCTCTGCACATCCCTAGCAGGTAACAGCCCGACGCATGCTGCAGGTTATAAAATCAGGATTAATGCACGTAAATGTTGGCTCTATCCCAGAATGCACCTGACCCACCCTATTCTGCCTCTTTTTTACATGATTAAAGATATCTGCGCATCGGTACTTGTACACATATGTGTGAGGTTTGTAAAATAGCCCTTGAGTGCATGAGCGTAAGCATCTGTGACTTTTTGCATGCACTTTGCTTTTAAAATTCACCTTTAAGTATTATAGACAGGCATTTTGAACTGGTTTCAATAGCACTGATATGCCAAGGAAAACATACTAAAAAATGAATATTATTATTTGAAAAATTATAAGCCAATACATTTACAAACAATATTACATGCATTTAATTGGTATATTAATAATACTTATTTATAGGCTCCAAGTTTGTTTTTTGCAGAATTAGAAAGGATTTGCAATTGCTAATAAAGGCTATAGCATCACAAAAGGACTGGAAGGAAAGGAGTTTCAAAATGATAAATCAGACTGAAACCCTTGGAGGCCAGGCATGCTGGTAAAAAAAAAACCTGATTATATGTGCGAATTAAATATTGACGGCCCACAGTCAGCTGTATCCATTCAAAAAAATTGTGGAGGAGTATCCTAGTGGTTAGATCAGCAGACTGAGCAACAGGGAAGCTTGAGTTTAAATCCCTTAGATGTTCCTTGTGACATTGGGCAAGTCACTTCACCCTCATTGCCTCAGGTAGAATCTTAGGACTGTTTTCCCATAGACATAGGAAAAAAAAAGCCTTAGTAAATCAGGACCTTAGATTATAAACCCTCTGAGGACATGGAAAATACCTGCTGTTCTTGAATGCAACTCACCTTGAGCTATCAATGAAAAAGGCATGAGCTAAAAAGATATATATAGATATATATACACATAAGCAAATCCAGAGAAAGACAGAAATATCAGATAGAATCTCCCCATTCTCCCAAAAATGATCATAAAAAGATAATGGGGTTCCTAACTTCAGAAGCATGTGCATACTTTTCAGTGTCCATAAACCCTGTCCGTTTTCAAACTAAAGGTTTCTATGTGCTTTGCTTTTTAACATTAGCTTATGCAGCTAAAAGTATGTACGTTCATTTTATCAATGTTGAATGAAGACATAAAGTACTAGGGATGTGAATCGTGTCCTCGATCGTCTTAACGATCGATTTCGGCTGGGAGGGGGAGGGAATCGTATTGTTGCCGTTTGGGGGGGTAAAATATCATGAAAAATCGTTAAAAATCGTGAAAAATCGAAAAATCGAAAAATCGAAAAATCGAAAAACCGGCACATTAAAACCCCCTAAAACCCACCCCCGACCCTTTAAATTAAATCCCCCACCCTCCCGAACCCCCCCCCCAAATAACTTAAATAACCTGCGGGTCCAGCGGCGGTCCGGAACGGCAGCGGTCCGGAACGGGCTCCTGCTCTGAATCTTGTCGTCTTCAGCCGGCGCCATTTTCCAAAATGGCGCTGAAAAATGGCGGCGGCCATAGACGAAAAAGATTGGACGGCAGGAGGTCCTTCCGGACCCCCGCTGGACTTTTGGCAAGTCTCGTGGGGGTCAGGAGGCCCCCCACAAGCTGGCCAAAAGTTCCTGGAGGTCCAGCGGGGGTCAGGGAGCGATTTCCCGCCGCGAATCGTTTTCGTACGGAAAATGGCGCTGGCCATACGCGTATGGCCGGCGCCATTTTCCGTACGGAAAATGGCGCCGGCAGGAGATCGACTGCAGGAGGTCGTTCAGCGAGGCGCCGGAACCCTCGCTGAACGACCTCCTGCAGTCGATCTCCTGCCGGCGCCATTTTCCGTACGGAAAATGGCGCCGGCCATACGCGTATGGCTGGCGCCATTTTCCGTACGAAAACGATTCGCGGCGGGAAATCGCTCCCTGACCCCCGCTGGACCTCCAGGAACTTTTGGCCAGCTTGTGGGGGGCCTCCTGACCACCACGAGACTTGCCAAAAGTCCAGCGGGGGTCCGGAAGGACCTCCTGCCGTCCAATCTTTTTCGTCTATGGCCGCCGCCATTTTTCGGCGCCATTTTGGAAAATGGCGCCGGCTGAAGACGACAAGATTCAGAGCAGGAGCCCGTTCCGGACCGCTGCCGTTCCGGACCGCCGCTGGACCCGCAGGTTATTTAAGTTATTTGGGGGGGGGTTCGGGAGGGTGGGGGATTTAATTTAAAGGGTCGGGGGTGGGTTTTAGGGGGTTTTAGTGTGCCGGCTCACGATTCTAACGATTTATAACGATAAATCGTTAGAATCTGTATTGTATTGTGTTCCATAACGGTTTAAGACGATATTAAAATTATCGGACGATAATTTTAATCGTCCTAAAACGATTCACATCCCTATAAAGTACTGGCATGTCTCCTACCTGCGTATATTTCTGAAACGTAAATGTATGCATGTAGTTTTGAACATGCCCTCCCTCAGAACACCATTTCTTAATACTGCTAAAAGTATGTATGTCATGAAAGTATGCGTGTACTTTAAGGAAACTGAGAATCTACTCACATAACTTGTATTACACAGATAGATCCTGACTAAGGCCTGGATTTTCCATTTTCGCAGAGAATGGAGAATCCCGGCGGTAATGGGGGGCAGGGGGGCGGGCCTGCGAAAGCCGGCAGCGATCGCACCACCGTGGTGTTATCGCTGCTTTCTTTCGCACCCAATAGCACCACCATGAAAGGTGGTGCTATTGGGCTCGCTACTGGTGGCGATAACGGGTCTTACCTTATCGCCGCCAGCGAAGTTACCGCCGCATTCGCCTCCTCGTTGCCCAACTCCTCCCGTCCCCGCCTTGACTCTGACCCCAGAAACCTATCGCACGTGAAAAGGGACTTTTCGCGTGTGATAGGCTTACAAAATAACCCCCTAAGTCTTTGAAAATGTAACCTTTTTATAAACCCAAAATTTAGAATTATAATAGTGCAGATTCAGTGGTAGGGCATTAATTAGTTCATGGACTTTTTGTAAATTATATTTACAGCACATATTCATGTCAATGCAACAAATGATGACAAAGCTCCATACTATTTCATTTGTCCAATAATTCACCATCCATTAGTATTTGAGACATAATGGAACCCCCAACAGAAACACTGGTGCATGACTTAGGCAAGGGTTCTGGACTTACTACACTGCTATATTATATGAAGGGCTGGATTTAAGAGTTTTGTGCCCATAGGAGATTTGGAGAATGAGGGGTAGGATTGACATGTAGGGAGTCCCTTGCCCCTACCACCCCCTCAAAGTTCCAGAGTGCCATAACAGTACCCCTATAAAGTGAATTGCCAGAGCAGGCCCCCTTGGCACAGTTGCATTCCCTTTTGGCCTTGTATTTGCTATCGTAGGTGGTTCCATATATTACCTATGCCTAAATCCAGGCCTGATTATGTATGCGTTCAATAAAACATAGAACTCAGATTTAGTATGCACATTGTAGAAATGAGCCTTGGATAAAACTCAAGAGAGAACTTTGGAAGAGTGGAATATATTAGAACATAAGAACATAAGAAATTGCCATGCTGGGTCAGACCAAGGCCACAAGAACTGGCAATTACCCAAACACTAAGAAGATCCCATGCTACTGATGCAATTAATAGCAGTGGCTATTCCCTAAGTAAATTTGATTAATAGCCTTTAATGGACTACTCCAAGAACTTATCCAAATCTATTTTAAGCACAGCTATACTAACTGCACTAACCACATCCTCTGGCAACAAATTCCAGAGCAAGTGAAAAAGAATTTTCTCCGATTAGTCTTAAACGTGCTACTTGCTAACTTCATGGAATGCCCCCTACTCCTTCTACTTTTCGAAAGTATAAATAACCGATTCACATCTACTCGTTCAAGACCTCTCATGATCTTAAAGACCTCTATCATATCCCCCCTCAGCCGTCTCTTTTCCAAGCTGAACAGCCCTAACCTCTTCAGCCTTTCCTCATAGGGGAGCTGTTCCATACCCTTTATCATTTTGGTTGCCCTTCTCTGTACCTTCTCCAATTCAACTATATCTTTTTTGAGATGCGGCAACCGGAATTGTACACAGTATTCAAGGTGCGGTCTAACCATGGAGCAATATAGAGGCAGGATGACATTTTCTGTTTTATTAACCATTCCCTTCCTAATCCTAACATTCTGTTTGCTTTTTTGACTGCTGCAGCACACTGAGCTGACGATTTTAAAGTATTATCCACTATGATGCCTAGATCTTTTTCCTGGGTGGTAGCTCCTAATATGGAACTTAACATCGTGTAACTACAGCAAGGGTTATTTTTCCCTATATGCAACACCTTGCACTTGTCCACATTAAATTTCATCTGCCATTTGGAAGCCCAATCTTCCAGTCTTGCAAGGTCCTCCTGTAATATACCACAATCCGCTTTTAATTTAACTACTCTGAATAATTTTGTATCATCTGCAAATTTAACAACCTCACTCATCATATTCCTTTCCAGATCATTTATATATATATATATATATATATATATATATATATATATATATATATATATATATATATATATTGAAAAGCACCGGTCCAAGTACAGATCCTTGAGCATTCCACTGTTTACCCTTTTCCACTGAGAAAATTGACCATTTAATCCTACTCTCTGTTTCCTGTCTTTTAACCAGTTTATAATCCATGAAAGGACATTGCCTCCTATCCCATGACTTTTTAGTTTTCTTAGAAGCCTCTCATGAGGGAATTTGTCAAACACCTTCTGAAAATCCAAATACACTACATCTACCGGGTCACCTTTATCCACATGTTTATTAACCTCTTCAAAAAATGAAGCAGATTTGTTAGGCAAGACTTCCCTTGGGTAAATCCATGTTGACTGTGTTCCATTAAACCATGTCTTTCTATATGCTCTACAATTTTGATCTGAGAATAGTTTCCACTATTTTTCCCAGCACTGAAGTCAGGCTCACTGGTCTATAGTTACCCAGATCACCCCTGGAGCCTTTTTTAAATATTGGGGTTACATTGGCCACCCTCCAGTCTTTAGGTACAAAGGTTGATTTTAATGATAGGTTACAAATTTTAACTAATAGATCAGAAATTTCATTTTTTAGTTCCTTCAGTACCCTAGGATGCATACCATCCAGTCCAGGTGATTTGCTACTCTTTAGTTTGTCAATCTGGCCTACTACATCTTCAAGGTTCACAGTGATTTTGTTCAGTTTGTCTGACTCATCACCCCTGAAAACCATCTCTGGAACTGGTATCTCCCCAACATCCTCATTAGTAAACACAGAAGCAAAGAATTAATTTAGTCTTTCTGCAATAGCCTTATCTTCCCTAAGAGCCCCTTTCACCCCTCTGTCATCCAATGGTCCAACCGACTCCCTCACAGGTTTCTTGCTTGAGATATATTTTAAAAAGTTTTTATTATGAGTTTTTGCCTCTATGGCCATCTTCAATTCAAATTCTCTCTTCTCCTGTCTGATCAATGTTTTACATTGACAATGCTTATGTTTTATCCTATTTTCTTCAGATGGATCCTTCTTCCAATTTTTGAAGGATTTTTTTTGGCTAAAATAGCCTCTTTCACCTCACCTTTTAACCATGATTGTAATTGTTTTGCCTTCCTTCCACCTTTCTTAATGTGTGGAATACATATGAACTGCGCCTCTAGGATTGTATTTTTAAACAATGTCCTTGCCTGTTGAATACTTTTAACCTTTGCAGCTGCACCTTTCAGTTTTTTCCTATTTTCCTCATTTTATTAAAGTTTCCCTTTTGAAAGTTTAGTGTTAGAGCTGCAGATTTACTTATTGTCCCCCTTCCAGTTATTAGTTTAAATTTGATCATGTTTAGAGATGTGAATCGTGTCGTCGATCGTCTTAACGATCGATTTCGGCTGGGAGGGGGAGGGAATCGTATTCTTGCCGTTTGGGTGTTTAAAATATCGTGAAAATCGTTAAAATCGTGAGCTGGCACACTAAAACCCCCTAAAACCCACCCCCGATCCATTAAATTAAATCCCCCACCCCAAATGCCTTAATACTTCATCAACTTTTGGAGGGAAGTACTTACTTGCCCTAAACCAATGCCAGGAAAACCGGTACACTAAAACCCCCTAAAACACACCCCCGACTCTTTAAATTAAATCCCCCACCCTCCCGAAACTCCCCCCCCCCAAATGCCTTAAATTACCTGGGGGTCCAGCGGCGGTCCGGAACGGGCTCCTGCAATTGAATTGTGTTGTCTTCAGCCGGCGCCATTTTGCAAAATGGCGGCCGCAAAATGGCGGCGGCCATAGACCAACACGATTCGACTGCAGGAGGTCGTTCCGGACCCCCGCTGGACTTTTGGCAAGTCTTGTGGGGGTCAGGAGGCCCCCCCAAGCTGGCCAAAAGTCTCTGGGGGTCCAGCAGTGGTCCGGAAAACGATCTCCTGCCGCAAATCGTTTTCCGTACGGAAAATGGCGCTGGCAGGAGATCGACTGCAGGAGGTCGTTCAGTGGTGGTCCGCCACACCCCCGGGCCTGCCCCCAAAACGCCACGGCACGCCCCCGAAACGCCACATCGTTTCGGGAACGCCCCCGACACGCCCCTTTTCCAAAGCCCCGGGAGTTACGCGCGGCCCGGGGCTTTACGCGCTCCAGTGGCCAATGCAAAATAGGCGCGCCAGCATGCGAGGGCCCTGCGCGCGTAAATCCGGAAGGATTTACGCGCGCAGGGCCTTTTAAAATCCGCCCCAATGTGGTCTAGTTACTAACCATTTCAAAATAGGTACAAGAGACAAAACATCCCATGAGCATACATCTAATCAAATAATCTCCGCCAACAACTGAAAAACCAAGCAAAGGAAACTACAATCTGGGTATGTAGGAATCAAATGAAAATCTGATTCAATATCTGCTGTAGTCATCAAAGCATTATACCTGCACTGGTGGACTACTTCCATAGTTGTGTCAAATGCTCTATAAAACACTGAAGTCTCTGAATCATCCTCTGGGTTTAGACTGCCATGCCTGTTTCCTTCCATGGGAATATGTCTCCTGCCCCAGAGTACCACATTTACTGTATCTGTTTGTGCCCTACTTCCTTCTTCCTGTAAGTGGTGTTCACTGTTAGAGTATCACCCAATTGTCCACAAGCATTTTCCATATCTAAATGCATATCTTGCCTCTCACACCCAGTTGCTGTAGCACTTTCATGTGCATAGTCTATTGACCTTCCAGGTTCTGAGATCTGATTGATGTGTGGTGAATCCATTTGAAGGTGAGTGGACTTGTGTTCATCTTGCCCTGGGAGTATCATAGGGTTCTAGCATTCACCTTATGGAACTGTGCCAGGGGTGGCCAATTCTGGTCCTCCAGTGCCACAATCAGACGTGATTTTCAAGGTATCCACAATGAATATGCATGAGGTAGATTTACATGCATTGCTTCCATTATGTACACATCCATATTCATTGTGGCTATCTTGAAAACCTGCCCTGTTTTTGGCTCTTGAGGACTGGAGTTGGCCACCCCTGTAGTGTACCTTCCCCCTTGTATCAAGCACCAGTTCATCAAAGCCCCATGCATACAAGTGACAACTGCAACCTTGAAAACTCCCCAAGTCCAATCCCTGATAAATGAGCACCCTACCCCTCTGGGCAAAAACAGCTCCAGTCCTTGTAAAACTATGACCTTGACCTGTGGTCCAATACAGCATTTCCATAGACACATCCTCTGTACTGTCTCAAATCTGAGACAGTACAGAGGATGGCACTGGCAGTTACAAATCTGTAACTGCCAGTGCCAAACACTTGGATCACCAGGCCTCTGTTTGGGCATGACCATACAGAAGGCAGGTCAGAACAGATCCCTAGCTGAGCTACTGTGAAGCCCGACAAGGCCACACCTGGCATATCCCCCCACCATGGACATTGTTTGCTCCAGCTTCAGGATATGAATATTAGCCAGAAAGTTCTTCAGGCCACATCTCCATTCACCCTCCATTGTTTCCCTTGACCTCTGCTTAGTGCCACTGATGCACACCAACCTGAGGCATAGCTTAGCTGTGCCTGTACCCCCCAAGATTTGCCAGGTTGTACTGATCTCCCTCACTTCCAAATACAAAGGTCTCTGCTTGCATTGCCTCACCCTCCAATTCCATAGCAAACCTTTTCCATCTGCACTACAATGGGATATGTGGGGAGAAAGCCTGTCTGCCCACTGACGCACATTAAAAATTTTTGGCCCAAACACCTTCTGTCTCTTTATTGTACCCTAGAGGCAACATCTCAATCATTCAGAGCAGGCACCATGATCAGCCATAGCCCCTGGATCCCTCTGTGCTTGGCCCCTTGAACAGGTGTGAAAAAACAGTTACTGGAAATATCCTACAAAACACAGTACAAAACCACCACTGAAACACTGATCCAGGCAAGCAGCTCTTTTCTCTTTTCTTTGCTAAATCATAAATTCCACCAGAAAACTGTACTGCTGTGAACAAAAGAAAGAAGACAGGAATACTCAAGTGCAAGAGTACTCTGCTTCCAATCATATGGGGGTCTGTTGTGGCTCTGGATTGCACCACTCATTCCCTCTCTTCCCACATGTAGCCAAGCTGGGGATGCAGCAGGTGTGGGCTGGGCCAGGCGCTAGGTTTCTCCAATAGATATAAACAAGCGACCCTGTTTTGTAAGAGTAAAAATAATTTCAGCTGGTTAGCTCTAGACCTTATGCTAGCACGAGTCATGGAAGGAAAATAAGCTACCAGGCTCAATATTTTGTACAGTGATTTGGGGCCTGATTCACCAGGACGGTAACTTTCAAACTGGTATGTGGGGCGCACATGTATGCATGTTCGTCGGTCCATGCTCAGGGATACGGTCATTTTATAACATATGCGTATATATGCGTGAATGTTATAAAATTGCCTGGATGTGCGTAAATGTGCAATCAATTTTAAATGGACGCATGCATGTGCACACAAATCCAGCTTCTACCGCGTAAGTGGGGACATTTTATAAGCGGCACCATTGCCAGTTTTCCCAGTTCATTCCCAGTTCTCCCAGTAAAGGGATAGGACTTCCAAACCCCCCCTAATTTAATAGCCTCCCTTCCCTTTGTTAGCCATGATCCTTAATACCCTGCTGATTTGTCTAATTTTTGGGTTGTATTACTTACATGTCATCCGTAGCAGAAGTAAAGTTATGCGGCAGGGGACCCTGGCGTGCACCATTGCAATGTAAGTATGTACGTGCAAATTTCAAGTTAAAACCCTGGAATGTCCATGGCCCCGCCCAGACCCCGCTCAGGCCCCGCCCCTTTTCGGAAACATTTTCTTTGTGTGCAGCGGCATGTACACGCATATCCTAGCGGCTTATAAAATCTGCTCGGCGCACACAAGCCCGACCTGTGTGCGTATCTCTCGATTTTGGCACGTGCCCAAGTTTTTAAAATTCACGTTTGAGACTTCTCTTCTAGTCTATGTCTCTGGGAAAAAAAAATCTTAGTAAATCAGGCTCTTGGTTTTGACTGGGTAGGTGCTTCAAAGAATAAGAAATGGTGAAAAAAATCAAGTAGAGTTACTTAAACAAATTACATCAATTAACAATAATTATACATGCATGAATGATAATCTACTGTACTACTTTGAATTAGGTAAATAAAAAATTATGCAGAGCAGATTCTAGCATCATTTCATTTTACTGCTTATCTAGAATAAACAATGCCTTAAAATTTCCTCAGAAGTCATTTTGAATTACAGAAACCATTTCTAGCAGGGCAGAGTTTCAGGTGCAAGGTCTGAGAAATTCACCTTGACCAAACAGGATCAAATGCCCTTAATTAGACCTTACCAGCTGTATGACAGTCTGATATGGTAGAGATGATGTATTTGTTATCATTAGGAAGCACCTCCTCTGATGGAAATAAAATACTGCACTGCTTGAAAGTTCAGGAGAGAAGCTTAGATGACTCTGGCCCAGGCAACACACAGTGCGCTGAGGCAGTTTACAATACATGTTCAGTTTATCCATCGGATGTTATTATCTTTTTAATTCATTATGACTAGTATAACAGGGGTTGCAGCCATGTGAGTCATGATTCTGGCAATAAAACGGCATTATTAGGTGTGCTCGTCACTGCAGAGTGCCTAATTTGGTCACTGTGTCTGTCCATCTCTGTGTATGTATCGGGGTTCACTGCATGAACAGATTTGACTGACATTTTGCAGGTTCCAACACTCCTGCCAAATCCAGCCATGGTCTCTGATAGATGTGCAAAGTGAGGCCATTTCTGAAGCCGCAGAAAGGAACCAGCATTTAAACCGCAAGAAGACTACAAAGCATCCCTTCTCTGTGTTATACTAGAAGCATCTACTTCTCTGACCTGTGCACCCAGGGGTAGATTTTGAAAGGTGCACACATCCCGGCGCGCGCATGCTATAAAATCGGTGGGCTGCGAGCACATGCACACTGGATTTTGTAATCCATGCACATATATATGTGGGCAGTGCGCAAGGCGGGGTACACCTGCAATTTTCGCACAGTGACGCATCCCAGCCTTCCCCAGTTCCCTCCCAGTCCGCTCCTTAATTGGAACTTCCCTATCCCCCTAACTAACCTCCTTTCCCTTTCCCCTCCCCTCCCCTCTCCTCTCCACCCCACCCCTAAACCCTACCTTTTTTCTGTTTTCTTCTTGTTTTGCAACTTACTTCAGCTCCCGAGCTGAAGTAAGTTGCGCTATCCGCAGCCGGCCGGCGCGCGAAGCTCTGGGACAGCGAACAAGGACGCTGTCCTGGCCGACCCCCTGCCCACCCTTTACAGAGAGCCCAGCACTTGTGCATGTACCAGCCTTAACGTATGTGGCCGGGCCTTGTGGAAAATTGGCTCGGCACGTGCAAGGCCTGGCCACGCTCATAAAGGCTGGAATTTACCTGATACCGTTTAGTTGTTACCTTTGTTGCATTTGATTTGTGTGCATAACATTTTTATGTTCATACAATTGTACAAAGATGCAGGAAATATGACTTTACATGCAAAGTATGATTTTTGCATGTAAAACTGAGGTTACGCACAAAAAGCAATGAACCACATGGAAACAAAATTTAAAAATACAACAGAAAAAGGGATAAAACGAATGAAACAACCTAAATACAATTGTGCACGTCTACACCATGACAATTTAGGAGACCAATCTCTCTGATTTTGATCTGTCTGTGCTGGGACTTTTGCATCACTATTCAGAATGAACCTTTTTGGTAGCGATTACGATTCATTAAAAATAAAAATACATTTCATTTCATCCAAACTCTATTACTTGTACAATTAGGCAGGACTCTGAACACAATTGGCAACAATTAAAGGAGCGCTCTTGCTAATCAGTTGACTCCCAAAAAGGAAGGGAAGATTACTGTATCACTTCACCAAACATTGTGGAAAACAATTCCTCAAAAGTCAGATTTCAATATGCACATGGGAAAGAGAACTGGAATACTTTCCAAACAGAACTCTGCCTAATGGTAGTAAGTACAATATACTTCAAAATGAAAAGAAAACAAAAGAGCAATTTCTGTCTTAAGAAGTACCAGCAGAAAGAAAACAAGCACTGCAGTAGCAAAGTCACTCATAAACTAACTCCTAAAACATGCATACAGTATATGTTAATGAACATTCAGTGGATTCTAGATCAGAGTATTGCTCCTAGAGAAACATGGATTCTTTGTAAGTTGTGATGATTTTCATTAGACATAGACAAACATAAGCATAATCAAAAGATATCATACTGCAAGAGCTTTCAAGATTACTCATATAGGAAGCTATAAAGAATCCATCTTATTAAGAGCATAAATACTTCTTTCAAGAACAGGGGTGGGCAATTCTAGTCCTCGAGGGCCACAAACCCGTTGAAGTTTTAGGATATCCTAATGAATATGCATGACATAGATTTGTATACAACTGAGGCAGAGTGCATGCAAATCTCTCTCATGCATATTCATTAGGGATATCCTGAAAACCAGACTGGTTTGTGGCCCTCGAGGACCGGAAGTGCCCACCCCTGCTCAAGAATATGCTCATTCTAGCCATGCATTGTTATCTCTATACTAAAGAGTCTATCTGCCTTGTAATCAGAAAAAAGAGGGCAATTTTTAAAGGTATTCTCCACTTTACCCAAGAAAAAGGCTCCTTTGAAAATTGCCCTGTCTTTCTCCCTCCCAACTGCTGCAGGGAAAGGGTATGGTTCTCGGGATGGACCAGGGGTAAGATTAGGGCCAACTTGGAAAGGTTCACATGAGGGGTGTATTTTGAACTTCCTATATGTACTAGGGATGTGAATCGTTTTTTGACAATTTAAAAAATCGTCCGATATTTTTAAAATCGTCAAAAATCGTTAGAGTGTGCGATACAATACAAATTCCCCCGATTTATCGTGAAAAATCGTTAATCGGGTATGGGAGTTATTTGGGGGGAGGGCGGGAAAACCGGCACACCAAAACAACCCCAAAACCCACCCGACCCTTTAAAACGAATCCCTTACCCTACCGAACCCCCCCAAAATGTTTAAAATTAGCTGGTGGTCCAGCGGGAGGGGGGGGGTCATGGCACAATCTCCCGCTCTCGGGCCATCGGCGCCATTTTGGCTGCCACTAATAAAAATGGCACCGATGGCCCGATAAAAAAAAACCCCCACCCAACCCTTTAAAACTTAACCCTTAGCTTCCCCCACCCTCCCCACCCTCCCGACCCCCCCAAAACCTTTTAAAATTACCTGGTGGTCCAGTGGGGGCACAGGGAGCGATCTCCCACTCTCGGGCCATTGGCTGCCACTAATAAAAATGGCGCTGATGGCCCTTTGCCCTTACCATGTGACAGGGAAACCGTGCCATTGGCTGGCCCCTGTCACATGGTAGGAGCACTGGATGGCCGGCACCATCGGACATGGCCCGCGCCATCTTTAAAGATGGTGCTGGCCATCCAGTGCTCCTACCATGTGACAGGGGCCGGCCAATGGCACGGATTCCCTGTCACATGGTAAGGGCAAAGGGCCATCGGCGCCATTTTTATTAACGCAGCTGATGGCCCGAGAGCGGGAGATCGCTCCCCGCCCCCCCACTGGACCACCAGGTCATTTTAAAACTTTTTGGGGGGTTCGGGAGGGTGGGGGAGGGTTTTTTTGTTATCGGATTGGGCGCAGCCGATAACAAAAAAAAAATTGAGCCAGACGATAAAAATTTTAAGATTTGAATTGGAACCGGAACCGATCAGATTCCGGTTCCGATTCACATCTCTAATATGTACTGCCTGGCAGGGAGTTTGCATCTGCAAACTCTGCAGATACATGTGTATTTTTCGGTCCTGCCTGGGGAGTTTCTGTTTGGAAATCAGTTACCAAACCAATGGTACTTTGTATGTGTAAGTGCTAGCTCAGCAGGGAGGTTGAAAATTCTCCTCAAAGTTTGCAGTATTCCTAATGAAAAGCGATCTAACTACTAAAGGCAACACATGAGTATCATCTAACATTTAACACTGGCAGTTAAAATGAGAAGACTTTAACAGCAATCTATACAATTTATTCTGTAATTAATATGTACTGAGAATTTTCTCTGTTGATCAAAATGAAAAAAGTCCAATCTGTTGCACTTCCCGCTTGACCGCTTCTCTAAGATGGGTCATTTTATCCATCTGTGGAGCCTTCCATCAGCTCCAGAACTTGCCAAGTTATTCCTGAAACACGTCTTCCGCTTGCATGGCCTACAAAGGAAATAATTTCAGACCGAGGGCAACAAAATTTGCTGCTAAGTATTGGCGATCACTATGCAAGAAGTTCAACATCACCCTGAACTTCACATTGGCCTACCACCCTCAGGCAAATGGCCAAGCAGAAACAACCAACCGTACGCTGAATGACCAGCAGGATAACTGGGCTGACCTGTTACCCTGGGCCAAGTTGTCACACAACACGCATATTACCACTGCCACCGATGTCTCTCCGTTCTCCGTGGTGTTTGGCCGCCAACCACGCTTGCCTCTGCCAGTGCCTTTCTCCATGCCTTCACCAGTGGCTCAGTTCATGGCACCAACCATTCAACTCGTATGGAACCAAGTTAAAGAGCATCTTAAAGAGCATCTAGCTCAGGCTGCCGAACGGTCCAAGAGAGTTGCTGGTATTCATTGACAGTCGACCCCACTCTTCCGACCAGGACAGAAGGTATGTTTGAGCATCAAACATATCAGGTTGCGATTACCCTCTCAGCACCTGGCACCTACATTCATTGGGCCATTCCCAGTTCTCCGCCATGTCGGAGTAGTAATGTACCAACTCCAGCTACCAAGATCCATGGGCATCCACAATACCTTTCATGTTTCTTTATTGAAACCTCTCCTACTTTCATGGCCATTTTTAAGGCTCCTCCTCCTCCACAAGTCACCGCAGAACCAGAAGAAACTTTACAGATACGTGAGGTCCTAGATGTCCGGAAGAGACATGGCCATTGGGAATATCTCCTGTCATGGGAGGGCTTCGGGCCTGAGGAGAACTCATGGGAGCCCTCCCACCACATCTATGACAAACAACTCCTCCAGGACTTCTACTGAGAACACCCTGATAAACCAAGGCTGGTAACGGGGAGGCCTAGATGGGGGGGAATGTTGTGCTTCCCGGCCACGTACGCTCCGCGACCGGGCCTGCTTACCTCTCTTGGCCATCCACGAGCGCAGGCCTCCCTTCCACTGTCGGTCCCAGCCATCCCCGTCACTCTCCGCTACCTGTGGTGGCTCCGGCAGCATTACAGGCCTCACAGCGGAGCTCCTGGGGGGCTCTGCATCCAGCATCTCCTTGGCCCCAATCCTAGGTGTGCGCACGGCCAGCGTCATGACATTTAAAGGGTCAAGCGCGGGAAACCATGACCTGATGCTCCCCAATGACGTTTCCATTCCTCAGTATATAAGGCAGGGCTCGGATCCATGATCCCTGCCGTGGCAATTGGGTTGATCATGATGTGATAGCAAGTTTGCCTTCCTGTTCCTGTATCTTATTCCAGTCTTCTGTTCCAGTGTCTTGTTCCAGTCTTCTGTTCCAGTCTTCTGTTCCAGTGTCTTGTTCCAGTCTTCTGTTTCAGTGTCCTGTTCCAGTCTCCTGTTCCAGCGTCCTCTTGTTCCAGCATCCTCCTGTTCCAGGTCTTCCTGTCTTCTTGGTACTGATCTCTGCCTGTTACTTTGACTACGTTTGATCGCTGCCTGGATTTGACCTTTCCCTGTTTCCTCAACCACGTCTGAACGCTGCCTGGAACTGACTTCTGCTTTTCCATTGACCACGTCTGCACGCTGCCTGGAACTGACCTCTGCCTGTCCACTGACCACGTCTGCACGCTGCCTGGAAACTGATCTCTGCCTGATCACTGACCACGTCTGGAACCTGACCTTTGCCTTCTGACCATCCTCGGACTGACCACTGATATTGACCCCTGCTTTGGCTGACCACGCTATCCTTGACTCTGGCCTTGATCCTCGCTCTTCATTCAGAGACTCTGTTCTGGCCTTCTCTGGCTCCTGGACTCCCTGACCTGAACATCGACCATGCACCCTTGTTCGTGGTGGGCACACCCCTAAACTTTATTTCTCGGAGATTCTGCAAGGCCCACCTAAGACCAGGCAGTCCATGTAGCCAAGGGCTCAACCTGAGGGAACTCTGGGTTGCTATTGGTAAAGCTCCAGATAGCCTCTGTCTCCTCCTGTGCTCTGCCTCCTGGTGGCAGGTGCTGTCTGGGTCCAACCAGGGAGCCTACCAATCCTGCACTAGGCCAAGGGTCCACCTCCCGGCACAACACAATCATTTTGGAAGAAGATATAGTCCTATGGTTAATAATGAGCACAGCCCCCAGTTTCCAGAAGAACTATGGGGTAGAATCTGTGGCAAATGTTCTGAAATTATGAGGAATTTTAGAATACACTTGCACATTGGAATATATTTGCATCATTTTGTATATTAAATAATGTAAGTTTGTTTGCATTATAATAGTTTCCCAACCTTGCTTGTATATATATTTATAATTTTTTTTGTGGGGGAGTTATGGGGGGATTTCAAGAATATTGAGAATGGAAGGAAATCTTAAGGATAGAAACATGAGAGGGATGGTAAATAGGAAGTACTGAATATTTTTGTTTATAAGTCGATCTCATATATAAGTCAATGGATGATTTTGAGACCAAAATCCATTGTAATCCATTGTCCCATTTATAAGTCAAGGTTTAAAATAAGCGATCTATTAGGAAGATAAGAATTGAAGAAAAGCCATGTCAATATGAAAAATCGTCACACATGTTAATTTTAGGTCAGCAGCATGAGCAGAGTTAGCCACACAGTAGTGAAGCGGCTAACTGCTAATATCAGAGTTAGCCACTTAACTTATGTGGCTAACTCCACTCCATTTTGGCAATTGGCACATAAGTACATGCATACTTTGGAAACAATATAGTATAAACGGTAAAACTGATAGTATGCGTGTAAAAGTCGACAGTTTTTTTGGACTTATTTTCTGGCATAATTTTCTCGCCTTATACAAGAGTATATATGGTATCTAGGATGGTAATAGGAGAAGAATGGAAGATTGGGGATGGGGAGCAGAGAGAAATAGGAAATAGAGAGAACTGGAGATCAGAGAAAGAACCGGGAAAGGAGAATGAGACAATAGGGAATGGGGAAGATGAAGAAGGGAGGCAATGAGGAGTAAGGATGGGGATTGTTTAAGAAGAGGGATCAGAAATTGGAGATGGTGTGGGGAAGAGGGGAAATTAATGAGGGCTCTGGAGTCTGAGGGTGGGGAAAGAATGAAGATTTCTGGGATTCTGGGGGTATTTGTGTAGAAGAAAGAGGTAGTATCTCTTACTTAGCTCTGACACTACTCACTTCATATCTCTAACCCTGGCTTCTTTCTCTCCCTTCCTCCATTTCTAAATACCAGGTGCCATTTCTCTCACCCCTCCATCCCGGATGCCAATAGATATACCCATTTTCCTCCTCGTCCCTTCTTCACATGAACAGCACCCGCTAGCAGAATCCTGACTTCTCTTTCACACTTGGGGATCCTTCAGACCCTTTTTCACATTCCATCCCTCACTTCCAATCCTTCTGATCCCTTTTCAACTAGTCTACCCCACCCCCACCTCATCCCCCAAATACCGATTAGGCCTACACTAGCAGAAGAAGAGCAGTGGTCCCTTTGACTTCATCCTCTCGTTGCTGGGACTGATCTGAAACTTTGAAACTATTGCTCAAACTGTCAGTCCAGCCCCAGCAGCAGAGGAAAAGAATGTGGCCAGAGATACCATCACTTTGGTCTTCTTAATGAAGGCCCAGTCAGCACAGGATAGGTATAAGCCCATGAAGGGAGGAGGAGTTGCAACCATATGCATTGCCTCTGTGACCCAGCTTGGCCCCTAGTTTCCTGCAATTCCGCATAATTTTGTGACAAGACCCAAAACTGTGAGAGACCAGATGCCCCGACAATAAGAAATTCTCGGAAAAATCCTTCTCTTCCATTAATCCTAACAGCATTGTGTATGTTTAGTAGTGCTATAAAAATGAGAAGAATTAGTGGCAGTAATAGCCACCTGTAACTGGACAATAATAATCTTCTTTTTCTCTTTAGAAACCGTAATACAGTGGCCAAACTTTCTACTTGAGAGAAATCAGTGTTTCTGATGTACTGCAATGATAATCAGCCCGGAATGTGGGTGGAATACATTTCACCATACAGATGCAAATTGTTATCGTTCTTAATTAGAACTCGATCACTAGCTGTTGGGTCTCATCTCCCTGTTAAGGGTCCTCTAATATTTTTAGTATTGTAATTGATTCCTTTTCTGTTCCCCTGTCTCCAATATGCATATTACATGTATATGTCATGAAAATATATGACATCAAATGAAAACTGCAAGTAAGACTATACAGGTGTTGACATACACAAAGCTGAATCCATGACAATGGTTTTCTTGGTTTTAGTAAAGACTTTCTCGAGTCTCTGTTCCTTAACAACATCCATGCTTTAAGGAGAACTAGTATGGTTAAGAACTTGCTATCTAAAGAATGTTTATGATAGCTCAGTAAGGGCTCCATTCAGCTACACATTATGACCAGCTCGGTGGCTATTTTTTCCCACAGGAAATATTAAGCAAACTTCTGGAAACTGATGGATAAGCTCTTCTGAATAGAGCACTGAGTGATCGCAATCAGAGGCAATTTGAAGTTTTTTTGTTTAAGCCTGAAAGGAAAATTAAAAAAATATATAAATTTCATGTTTCCCCTTTTGCCTAGCATTCTTTGCATACTTTCTTTGGGCAGACATAAAAACTAAAATACAGATGTGCAAGATCTTCATTTCTGTATGAGAATTTACCTCAATTACATCAGTGTCTCTTTGTAGACAAAGTCTTTATAACAAATGTTGTTTCAGGAAATGTAAGGGGTATTTATACATAATTATTATGTTTTTACAGCAATCAAATTCTGCTCTGACAAATCCATGTTTTAAATGCAAAGCTGTTGACTTCAGGACCATTTGTAATAAACAAGACCCCTAGTTTCCTGTGGTATTTCAGGGTAAATTTGAAGCATAGGGTTTAAAAATTCTGCTATGAATCTGTATATATAACCATATATTTCCATATTATTTTTCACTATGCTTTAAATATTTTCCTAGAGCATAAGAAGTACAATCCTAGGTCAGACCAAGGTCCATCAAGCCCAAGTAGACTGTGCTTTATCTGCTCCTTGCGTTATTTTATTGCTTTTCTCCTTCCCCCTTCTCTTGAGAGAGCAAAAGGAGTATAGCTTTTCAATATGGCAACCTTCCAACTTTCTTTCTACTACTGTTCTTTACATTCCAAATATGTCTAAATTCTGTCACAGTGCTGGTTTTCATAACATAAGACTATAAGAAATGCCATGCTGGGTCAGACCAAGGTACATCAAGCCCAGCATCCTGTGGCCAGTCCGGGTCACAAATACCCAATTAGATCTATTTCTAGTTACTTACTCCCAGGGATCGCATTAGCTTTCTTTAGTGTACCTGACTATTAATATTTTAGGGACTTTTCCCCCAGGAACTTCTCCAACCTCATTTAAATCCCGCTAATGTCCTCTGGTAACAGATTCCATAGCTTGATTCTATGCTGATTGAAAAATACTTTCAAATCTGTTGCTTGTTATGTTCATGGAGCATCCCCTTGTTTTAGTATTATTTGAAAGGATAAATATCCTTTATCCATTGAACACTACTCATAATTGTATAACCTCCTATCATGTCCCATCTCAGCTGTCTCTTTTCCAAGCTGAAGAGACCTAACCTGTGTAGCCTCTCATCACAGGGGAGCCATTCCATCCCCTTTATCATTTTCCACTGTCTTTTTTGAAATAGGGTGATCAGAACCATATACAATACTCAAGGTTCAGTTGCGCCATGGATCAATACAGAGGCAATATGATATTTTCCATTTTATTCTCCATTCCTTTCTGAATCATGTCTGACATGCTATTACCATTTTTGATCTCCACTGCACATGAAGCTGAAGATTTCAAGGTATTGTCAATAAGGACAAACTCCTTTTCTGGGTGGTGGTGTCTCCCAATATAGAACCCAGCATTATTTACCATATTTAGAATTATTTTTTCCTATGTGCATCACTTTGCATTTCTCCCCATTAAATTTCATCTGCCTTCAGATGCCATGCTTCCTAGTCTCACAAAGTCCTTCTGCAGTTTCTCACAATCCACTGCTTTTTCTTTTTTAACTGTGAATAATTTTGTGTTATCTGAAAATCCGATCATTTTATTTGTCGTTCCTTTTTCCAGATTATTTGTGAATATATTAAATGACACAGATTCCAGTACCGATCTCATAGTACCCCACTATTAACTTTCTCCATTAGCAAATTCACCATGTAGTTCTAACCTCTATTTCCTGCTTTTAACCAGTTATCAATCTACAATAGGTCACTGCTTCTTATCCTTGACTTTTGAATTTCCCGAAGAGTCTCTGATGGGAGACTTGGTCAAATGCCTCCTCAAAAGCTAAATAGATTGTATCAATTGGTTCACCTTTATCTATATATTTATTTATGTCTTAAAAAAATATAAAAGATTGGCAAAACAAGACTTCCCTTTGCCAAAATCATGTTGCCTCTTCTCCCATTAAGCCATGTCTGTAAAATGAAATCTAATAAAATAATTTTTCAATCTTTATTGAATGTCTGAATAATATCATTTATTCTTTGACTAGTTTTTCCTTCCTGTTTCAGTTTTCTCATCTTATTTTTGCTTTTCTTTTTTTTATACTTCCTTTCTTCTGTCTCATTTCTTCTCTTACATAATTCCTTTTTTCTAGCCTATCTCTTCCCTTTCCATGGATTCCTATTTTTCTTTGTGTTTTCAATCTCTTCCACCCATCAAATCTCTCCTCTTTCTATACTCCACATCCAGTTTCTTGTTGCCTCCCTTTTAGTGTCATCACCATTCTTTAAAAAATAAGAACATATGAATTGCCATTTTGAGTCAGACCAAGTCCATAGAGCCCAGTGATCAATCCAAGTTGCAAGTACCTGGAAGATCCTATAAAGTAGACCTAATTCCTGTTACTCACTCCCAGGGATAGCTGTAGCTTCCTTTAGTCTACTTGGCTAATAATATGTGTTATGGACTTTTTCTCCAGGGACTTGTCCAAACCTCTTTTAAATCCTCTCCTAATCCAAACCCTCTCTGCCTTCCATTCAGAATCTCCTTCTCTTTTTCCCATCCTTGCCTTCAAATCTGCTTCTCACCTCTCCAGTCTATTAAGCAACCCATACAGGCAATCAATATTTCCCCAGCCTTCAATTTCTATCCCCTACCCTCCATACAAACTGTCTCTGCTTATGGTATCTTTTCTTACTATGAACCACACAATTGTAGAAAAAAGGAGGAGGAATATACAGATCAATGCAAATCTTGTGTTCAAGGCAGGAGTAGAGAACTGGCAATGAATGAAACATAAGAAATGACAGCAGAATAAAAAATAAGAAATGACAGCAGATAAAGATTGCAAGTCTATCTACTTTCTTCTCCTTTAGTTTTAATACACTCAAACTGTGTCTTCACTTATACTTCCTGGAAACTGTGGAGGCAGTTGAAGAGAGTTGAGTTAGCAGTGATTATAGGAGAGGAAAGTCATGCCAGGAATGGAGCTTGGAGATGAGAGAAAAAAACTCAGAAGAGTATGAAGGAAAAGCATTGAAAAGGCCAACCCAAAGGACAGGGAAGAGAGTATTGGTGGATTAGCAGGTAAAAGAAAGTCACTATATTTCCCTTTTTCTCTTTTTCCCACTTCTCTCCATATGTCTTACATAGGTCTCTCTTTCCCTCAATCACATGTTCAGTTTTCTTCCACTTCTCAATTCTGCCTCAACATTTCACCTTCATTTCTCTCCATCTTTCATTTCTCTGCCATTTCCTCAAGGTCCTCTTCTCTCCCATTCCCCCAACTCATGTTATTTGAACACTCATATTGTCCATAATTTTTTTCTATGCCTCACATCCCTTCACCTATGTCTTCTTCCCCCATATTTCCATATTCTCCTATGGCATTCTCTCTTTCTTATCTTTTGTTCTGTACCTAGCCTAAAATCATTCTTTGTTATGAATCGGAAGGTGGACCCCTGTTCCGAGGTAGAGTCAGCACTAGCTAAAAGGAAATATCCCCTTAGGTCTCTACCGTCGAAGGGCGAAGCCAAATGCTGTAGCTGAAGAATGAAGACTTCGCCCTGGAAGCTCGAGATCCCCCCAGGAGAAGCCCATAGGGAACTGGCTGCTGGGACTTAGGAGACTCCCTTGACGATTGAAGAAAGGTCTGGATGCAGGTGCCTCCTGCGGGTCGTGGGTTCCAGATGGCTGGTGCCTCCAGCAGGTCATAGTAGTCTTGAGGACGGAGTCACAGAGTAGTCCAAAGCCAGTCCAAGGGTTTGGTACATAAGAAGGGTCGAAATCCAGGCCAAGGTCAAAACAGGAGAAGGGTCCGAAGCCAGTCCAGGAGAAGCCAGGAGAAGGGTCCGAAGCCGTACCAAGATCAAGCCACGGAAAACACGAATGCCAGTCCAGAGGTCAGAAGCCAAGAGTCAATCCATGGAGCAGGGAAGCAGAGCGGGATGAAGAACCAGGAACCAGAAACTCTGAGCCAAACTCAGCCAGGAATCTTGATAAATGCAGGAAGTCGAGGGAGGAGTCTCAGGAGGAGCCATGACAATTTCCTGTCATGGTTCCTTTAAATTTCCTCTTCAGATGCACGCGCGGCTCTTAGTATAGGCAGAGGCAGAGGGGGAGGAGTCAGCCTGGCCGGGTTCGCAGCGATCGTGGCTGTGAAGAAAACACAGGAGAGGCTGCCTGCCACAGCAGGCATCTCGGGACCACCCGACCCCTCAGGTAAGGTTAGCATTGCCACGACCACCGGCCCGACCCTGGTCGCGGCCCACCGCGGCCGGCAGCCATGACACCCGGCCCCAGACGTGGATCGTCGCAGCCAGCGGTCCTAACATTCTTCGGGTAAAGACTTGCATATGTCTCTCCCTACCAAGGTTAATAATTCCTCCTTCTCCCACAACACCCATATCTCTCCATTTAATTATGTCTCCACCTTGTATCCATCCATCTCCCATTTATTTCTACCCTGACCTGCATCCCTCTATTTCCCAGGATCCCTCCTTCTCTATTCTACATATCCCCTGCAGTCTCTCCCTCTCTCTGAACCCCCAATTATCCACATTATCACTTTTTTACTCTTTCTTTCCATTTCTTGCCTGCAGTCATCCAACCAATTTTCCTACCAAGGGTCCAGGTAAGCATTCTTTTCATTTTGTTCAGGGCCGTCCTTACATGGAGCCGCTGGTCCAAAGCATCTTTTATTGAAAAGAATGCCAGGCTAGAGTCTCTTCTTTTCCTGCTTGGAACATGGGCCACCAGCATGACTCCTTCCTCCCCCATGAACCCTCTGGGTTTATATCTTCCTCCTTCTCATGTAAGGCTGTATGGCCAAGATCTTTCACTTCACCTCCACAAGATCTCAGCTTTCTCAAAGACCCAGGTATACTAAGCCCTTTTATATCTATACTATAGCTTTGATTAGCTATTATTTTACCTTGGCATAAAGACAAAGAGCCTTTAATACATCAGGCCTGTTAATGAAAAATAACAAGAAAAATATGTTTTTCTATCTTGTATCTTGTGTATATAGCAGTCAAGGCAGCACCAATATATGCTAATATCATTGTGTCATTGTATATCTACAGTATAAAAACCCTAAAAAAAACCCTCATATTAATATTGTATATTGTATATAAAGTTGATATAATGAATAGCTTTTTTTTAATATCTTCATTTTTGAGCCTAAAATTGAAATCACTATACTGCTCAGGCTACTTTTTTGACCTTCAACTTGTCTTCTGCAATCAGTTGACTACTTTTAATGCGGAATTCTTATAGCCATATTGATCCTGGAGAAAACTGAAATCTTAGTAGGTTGTGATACCTTTTATAGGAACAACAGAAAAGGAAGTTAGTTTTTTAATGCACTTTAATGCACTAGAGATGAGAAGAAAATGATTGCTGTACTGCATATGCCTTATATCTCACAAGAATGAATGAATGCTGTAACCATGGAATGAATAAAATCCATAAAACAATTGCATGACTCTAGTAGTGTATATCCCTTCTATGAGTCAGCTCCAGAGGAGGAGAGAATGCTGTGTGCACAATATTTTGTGTGAAAGTACATTAATTTTCTTTTGACTCTTATAAAACACCATAGAACTTGTGATCAAATTCATGGAGCAATTTTAATTCCACACGGGGAAGGGTAAATTTTGCAGGTACATTTTATTCTTTTGCATTTTCTTTTTATTTATTTTTTTTGCAGTCTGCATTGTTTTACCCTTGTGTCTTTTTATGCTATTACAATTGTAAGTGTGTCACTATTGTTTTTTTCAATTTCAGAATCTCTACCTTCTCTCTAAGTTATAATTGTGACAAAGTGTTCTTAGTTTCACCTTCACCTAAAAAAATAATGAAGTCATAACATGCAGCTGCCAGCTGGGATAGGCCAGTTGACAAAGTGCTGAAACATGATTGATCCTGCTTTTTCTTTGTCCCACTTCCAACTGACTCTGCTCTGTCCTGTATCAAGCCCAGAAAATGCTTTGTTTTGCTTTTCTTTGCTTCTTCTGTAAACTTTAATGGGACCAAACAGAATGAATCAAAAAGGATTCTCATTTTTCAGTGAATATAGCCATTCAGTTTGGTTGCTTTGAACCAAACCAAAAATGTACTCATTGTTTGTGTTTTCCCATTTGGACCAAAACAAAACCCACATTCCTACTGCTTTACTATCAGAAATGTCATTGAAAATTGCTCTCATAAAGTAGTACAATCAATCAATAATCACTAATGAACAGGGTCTTTAGTGACAGCTAATGGCTTACTAGGATGAGCTCAGGGATTTCACTGACAGTAAATATACCATCAAGGAGGTTAATCCTATTCTAATTAAAAACATGGAGGCTGATATTCAGTGCCATTTAGCTGGATAGTGGCTGAATATGGACCCCCCATACATTTTATAAAACATTTAGAAGATATTTTTAGAGAAAATTAAGTTTTTAAGGGTTTTTGCTAAAAGTTATATTTTTCTATTTATTTATTTATATCTTGGTGCTTTTTGTACACGTTAGGTGACATGAATCTTATTAAGAGAGATTTGTCAAGAGATTCAATAAACCTATACAACTTTACGTAGACCAAATTGTTTTCCAAACTGTCTTTTAAAGATTACGCACATTTGTTACAAAATCTGCTTTGATTCTGTAAGAAATATTTAACAACTTCAAGGAAAACCAGAGCAGATATTTGTTTTTCAGATAGGTAGACCTGTTTGGTTTTCCACAAAATGAATGCATGTCAGATTTTACACAGACACTCTCAAAAATGCCCAATGGATTTACTGTAGCAGGAGAAAATGCACACTTTTTGTCAACTTCAAATTTGGTTGAAGTCTTCTAGTACTTATCCATAGGATTTCTACCTGGGTGACTGTTGAGTCTTAAGGTGGCCAAACAGGTGAATAAAGTGATGGCAAAAGTCAGAAAGATGCTTGGCTGTATATGGAGGGAAATGGTCAGCAGAAAAAGGGAGGTTATATTGCCCCTGTATAGGTCCCTGGTAAGATCTCACTTGGAATACTGTGTACAATTCTGGAGACCACACCTACAAAAGGGTATAAACAGGATGGAGTTGGTCCATAGGGAGGCTACTACAATGGTCAGTGGTCTTCTTTCTAAAGCATATGGGGATAGACTTAAAGATCTAAATATGTATACCCTAGAGAAAAAGGGAGATAGGAAAGATATGATAGAGACTTTCACATATCTCAAAGGTTTCCAAGCACAGGAGGTGAGCTTTTTTCAGTGGAAATAAGGGTCTAGAATGAGGGGTCATGAGATGAGGTTGAAAGGGGTAGACTCAGGAGTAATCTTGTTTCTTTATGAAGAGGGTGATGGATGTGTAGAATGGCCTCCCAATGGAGGTGGTGGAACAAAAAAATAATATCTGAATTCAAGAAAGCATGGGATAAAAACAGAAATTTAAGAAGGTGATAAAAATTATAATGCTAAATTAATTGGAGGTATGGGTAGACTGGATGGGGGCATATGGTTTTTTTTCTGCCATTATGTTTCTATGTTTCCATATTTTTAAATGTCTTTTCAAAAGAAATGGTAAAAATGCGATGCATGGAATTCCTTGGGGAAAAATTCCCCTATGCTCCCAGCTAATTGAAATGAAAATATTTTGCTTAGTCTATATTTTAACAGAAGCTTACAAACACGTGATTTAGAGAATGTTTTCTATTCAAATGAGTTTCATTCTCTTTGGTACCTTTAACATATTGTAAATACAAAAGCAACAATATGATCATTTGTTTAGTAGGTTATTTCATTGCTCTAAAACACAAAATCTGCATATTCCTTTGTCCTATTTTTTGTTACAACATTATTAAGAAGATATGAATTCATGAATAAAAAAGCTCGACATGAACCAAATTAAAACGTTCATCAAATATATTGATAGTGCAATAAAATAAATCTTTTCTTATTATTTTGACTTTTCATTAATTCACTGATAGTGATAAATAATGTTATTATTGTTATTTGTGGATTTTAATAAGGGTTATATATTAATGAGCATATTATCACAATAAAAACTATGTATTCAATTATTCTTCCTGCTTTAAGTAATATTAGACAATATATATGAATAACTAAACCTTGTTTACTAAGAAGTTTTGCACAAAATTATAGCAAGCTTTTTAAGTAAAAGGCTCACATAAGGAAACCTGCTGTTTTGCTTTGGCGACTGATTATCTGTTTTGTATCGACTAGAATGTTGTTTCTTTTTCAGTGAAGTTGCTTACTGTGCGATCGACTGGCCACCCTGCATTACTGTCAGCTTGATTGATCCCCCTATGCCTTGGCAAATGAACCTGTGGAATTGTGAAGGGCACAGGACAGTAAAATAATTTCTCAAGCATCTTCTCCCCACTGTCAACAAGATGCCATGGGTATAGCATGAGAGTGCATAAGCACCAACTATAGCACCCTCTTATCTCTTTGAAATCATCTAATCAGCAGGAAGCCTGCCACTGTCTGCAACAGGGAAGTAAAAATGGCATGCCCTTAACATATCTTAAGCACATCACATCAGATGGGTCACTGATCTGATTGTGTTTTTTTCTTGGGAGGAGGTTGACTTCTATGGAGCCCTTTTGTATTCAACTCCTATTATTCATGGGAAAAAAAATCCTTTAGTATATTAAGAAATTCACCATGGTGCATCAGGTAAGAACAGTTGTTTGCTAACTAATCCTCAATCAAGATCAAGAGCAGGTCTTTTTCCGTTTCATTCAATCTCACTTTGTTATGTGTGATTTAATTGTGAATTGTTTTAGTAACTCAATAAACTAAAGCTGTTGAAAAGGCTCGATGCGATGTGTCCATCAAAATAACTCATGCAATGTTGATGTTTTATTTTCTAAGCAGTTTAATTTACTTCAGTGGGAAATTTGTGCCATGAAAGCACATGGAAGAAAGAAGTGATTTTAAAAATAGTTCATTTCAGGGAGATCTAACTTAAAATGCACAATAATAGAGTTCAGTTGTTGTCTGATTTGCATGATTGGCTTGCTCAAGCAAAAGGCCCACAGTGAATTTCATAACAGTTTTACTTGCACAATTTGTGTTTCAATTATTTTGCTTTTGATTGTGGTGTTGCAAAAAACCTTAGGCAAAAGGTACACCATTTCAAAATTTTGTGAATTTTAAAAGAATTGCACAAGTGAAAATAAGCCCATGCATGCACAGGGACGGTTACTTTCAAACAGGCGCATGGGTACACATGTATATAAGTGCTAAGGAAATATGCATTACATTTTCTCATGTAAATTATTACAATCAGGAGCCCAAATACGTGCACATAGCAGATGTTTGCCACTTATCCAGATAATTTTTTACTTATCCAGATAAGTGGCTGCAAAGCCTCCACTTATCCAGATAAATCTTTAAAAAATTTCTACATAGCCCGGCAAGTAAGATAGCCAGGTAAGTCTTTAAATGCTAGTTATCCGGTTATCTTATTTGTCCAAAGAGTAGTGCTTTGTGTTTACTTATCCAGCTGTCTTACATAGCAGCTTTACTTAGAGCTGATAAATAAGCTAGATAAATCAAAACTTATTTGGCTATGTTTAAAATACATGCTGCATATTTTTTGATAAGTGAACATGTTATTAGGTAGATTTACACACATTTTTTATAGTGGGTGCGCATTTGCTCACATGATACAAAATACGTGAGCATGTACGATTGCATCCATATAGTTGCATTTATGGGTTCGCTTGCACATATTTTAAGGTTATCCTCCATGTGAGCAGAGCAAGTTGAAGGCAATTTGCACTTTTTTCACCTTGCTTTTGAACAAAATTTGTATCTGGCCTTTATTGATGAAAGCATCAAATACTTTCAGCAGGCAGAGGTCACTGGAGCAGAAGCCCAACTGGAACTTCACCAATATCAGCCTTTTTTCCCCTTAGGTTGAGCCCTCGGGTGCTGGAGCCAGTTGGACTAAGGTGCAGGCCTCTGGGCAGGAGGAAATCCATCGAGAAGAGGGTGCGTTCAATTAAGAAAGCAAAGACTCTAAACTCTAAAATGCTCCCTGTTCCACGCGCAGGTCACCAGAGGCAGGCAGAGCTCCGGAGTCTCAATGCGTGGATGAGACCCCTTCTGGACTTTTGCTAAGTCTTGTGGGGGTCAGGAGGCCCCCCCAAGCTGGTCAAAAGTCCCTGGGGGTCCAACGGGGGGTCCCGGACTGATCTCCTGCCCTCGGGCCATCGGCTGCCAGTAATCAAAATGGCGCCAATAGCTTTTGCCCATACTATGTCACAGGGGCTACCAGTGCCATTGGTCAGCCCCTGTCAAATGGTAGGAGCACAAGATGGCGCCAATGGCCATGTGACAGGGGCTGACCAATGGCACTGGTAGCCCCTGTGACATAGTAGGTCAAAGGCTATCGGCGCCATGATGAAACCGGCACCGAGGGTGTGAGAGTGCAGGGGATGACTCCCGGACCCCCTGCTGGACCACCAGGGAGTTTTGGAAAGTCTTGGGGGGGTCAGGAGGGTGGGGGGGTTGTAGTTAATTTTAATTTTAGCTGGGACACAAATAGAAATCGCCGTATTAATGCATCGGGGCGCCATACGGCCGAATGCAACGTATCTGCTCCCCGACAAATCAGAATCCTGAATACAACGTATGGCGTCCCTCTGTACATCCCTAGCAGATGCTACTTGCTGGGCAGACTGGATGAACCATTTGGTCCTTTTCTGCCATCATTTTCTATGTTCTATGTTCTATGTACGACAGGCCAGCACAGGAAGAGCAAGCAGAGTCAGGTTCAGGCTGAGGTTTAGGCAGGTGGTGTACATGCGATGCTGTGGTTCCGGCAAAAGTCCGGGCAGGTGGATTTCAGTCAGAAGCGAGAACAGGCCGAGGTCATGGGCAGGTGGAGATCAAGCAACATCGAAGTCCAAGCCAAGGTAAAGCCAGGAAGAAGCCAGGAGCTGGACCAAGGTCAAAGCTAGAAGTCCAATCCAAGAGACAAGGAATGAAGAAGCAAGTCCAGTGCTAATTTTTTTTCTGCCCTATGTGAAAAATTAGTTACCCTGGGTATACCTTACAGCCTTGCTCACACGTCACTCCCCCTCCCCCACACACCCTTTACAGGCACACATAATTAAATTATGCATTTATAACAAAGTTTACATAAAAAATAATTTTCAAGAGTACAGTATTCTGAGGCAAAAATATCACTTACAACATGCATATTTACATGCAATGCTGTAGTGCCAGCCAGAAAAATGCCAATTCTATAATTAGAAATAACGCACATGGTAAACATATCTCCATAGATATAGATACCTAAAGCTGCAGCATGTGCGTTATTTCTAATTATAGAATTGGCATTTTTCGGCCCCTGATGAAGCTGACAGAAACACGAGCCGTGTCGGGCCAGCGCCAGCCTGATATCCCTGCTGCACCTACTGCTACGATAAGTGTAATCTTACTGCCCTAAATTTGGTAATATACACCATACTAAATGATGGAAAATATTCTAAAAAAAATGTAAAAATTCTAAAAATCACTACTAGAGAAACCAATGATTAAATCATAGTGACGGTCCGTTCTTTGACCGGTGACTGCACAATTATATTGGTGGCTGATAGGGCTATTGAAGTTAAAGCCCGCCATCTTGTATGAGGTTTCTCTGGTCCTCCACACGAGACTACATGGTATCAGCGTTTGATATTTCTATAATTATGATGTTCTTTTGAATTTAATTGGCCAGCCTCTGTCACATGGTAGGAGCAATGTACGGCTGGCACCATCTTAAAAAATGGCACGGGCCATCCATTGCTCCTACCATGTGACAGGGGCTGACCAATGGCACCGATAGCCCCTGTCACACGGTAAGGGCAAAGGGCCATCGGTGCCATTTTGATTAGTGGCAGCCGACAGCCCCTAGAGGGGGAGATCGCTCTCGGGACCCTGCTGGACCACCAGGGACTTTTGGTAAGTCTTGGGGGGGTGTCGGGCAAGTCTTGGGGGGGGGGGGGATGTACAATTAATTAAATTTGAAGGGTTGGGGTGGGTTTGGGGTTTTTTTTTAAGGTGCCCTTTCTCCCCTCCCCAAAAACAATAAGAAAACTGCACGAAATTTCTTGAGTTTTCTTATCGTTTTGTCACCCCCCCCCCCGAACCCTGACAAAATAGGAAATATCGTCTCTATACCCTATTTCGTCGCAAATGAATGCACATCCCTGATTAGTACAGATATATGGGAAAGCCTGAAATCTTTCTCCTATACCTTGAATTGCAAGGGAAAGTAATCCAGGATGTTTTCCCAGGACTAATTCTCACATCTAAATATTTGTTCTACAACCTGAAATAGAGGAATATATCTGATCATGTAGAAGTAATGGAACCAAGTGAAAGAGGAAAACACAAGATTTAATAGTTTATCTTTTTCAAGAGTATTCAGCAGCTTTTCCTTGCACTCACAGTCAAATTTTGATCTGATGATTAACAATTGATAAGAAATTAACTGGCATTTAGAGGTGCAACAAATCATATTAAGCAGAATACAGGATTTATCATTTTTATGTAATTATTGGGACTTTTCATTGGTAAGTAGGTTTTTTCTAATGTCTGCATTTAATACTGACAACCTTTCAAACTCCTTGCTGTATAACCTTCCATCTAACAACTCCCTCTTTCATTCTATTTTACAGTGAACCCTGAGAGAATGAACCATAATGGCATTAAAGTCATTGTGGGAGAAATTATTATTCAGGTTGGAAATGTTAGCATGTGAGGGAGAAAAGCGAGACAAAGAGTTTTAATTGGAAACACTACTGCTGGAGTTTGTAACACACTGGGATTGATGGTTTTAATGTATGTAAAAATTATTGTGTTTTGAAATATCAAATGCAAGTTCTGGTTGGTGTGAATGAGTAATAGAGAGCAGATATGTCAAATGGGGTTACAAGAAAACAATTGTACTAAACTTTCAAGGACATTACAGGGGAAAGCAACAGACTTGTACTTTGCAGTTTATCTAGGAACTGCAACTACGTCCTGTCACTAAATCTGGCTACTAAGGCAACTAATGGCATGAACCATTTCATGAACCACAGCAAGCAAATTCCATATGTGCATGCAACCTTTAAATAGTAAGACAAGCTGTGTCTAAATACCAAAATGTTTGGCCTATGGTGGTTTCAACAGACAGCTCTCATTATACGTAAGAGCTGTCTCTGTGGTATGTGGGTGCACATTGATGCATGTGCATTGGCGCATGGCCAGGGAGGTGGCCATTTTATAATGTGCACACACATCTGCGCACACGTTATTAAAATATAACCGGCTGTGCACACCTATATGCCTAATTTTAAGTAGGTGCGTGCCTAGGCACGTAAATCCTTTTTCTACCTTATAAATCATGTTAATCACCTGTTTATCCACAAGTTAGGCACTCCAACACCCCCCCCCCCCCCCGGTTTAATAACTTGCACCTCCACCAGTTAGCCCAGATCCTTAAACCTGTCAAAAATGACTTTTTTTTTAAGTTACACCTCTGCCATAGCAGAAGTAATCGTACGCAGCATTGGACCTGGGCATGTGCTCAGGCATGTTAGTATTTATGTGCACATCTCTTGGGCCTTCCCTGGATCATGCCCAGGCCCCACCCCCTTTTTTAATCTCCGTAAGATGTGCACGTAGCCCAAAAATGCGTGTGCATATTGTAGCTTTTAAAATTCACTGGTTGGTGCGTAAGCCCAACTTATGCATGCATCCCCCAATTTGTACATTATTATTTCAGACAATCTTCTTTCCTATCCAGAGCCATATGTTATAATGCCATTTCTTTCAGGAAACTCACACAAAGATGAGATTTGTACAATGTCCCTCAACCTAGCTTGATGGACTCTCTACCTGGGTAACATCAAGCTAGGCTGAGAGAACACTGTACAAATCTCATCTTTGTGTGAGTTTTCTCACTCTGAAGGACATCAAATCTTCACAAGAGAGCACTGTTCTGTTTGTACGTCTCACTCTACATGTCAAAGTGGCCCCTAATCCCTACACTAGTACCTAAACCTCACCTCGAGTAACTAGGTGGGCCTCCTATAGAGGTATAAATACCTAACTACTATGAAGGCCTTATATATAGTCTCTCTCTCAGTCTCTCTCTCTCACTCTTAGAATGCTAATTGCAAAAACATCACAAAGTGTGATAAAGCTGCTTAACACAAATAAAAAAGGTGTAGTTATTTCCAGCATTAAAACCATGGCAGTGCAAAGTCAGCCCACTCCACCCCTTTTCTAAATTAGCATTGCATTAAGCCCATAACGCAGCTTGGAAAATAACTCCCTTAGGTATGTAAATCAGGGTTTTATGTGGGTACAATTTTTTCATGCAGAAAATAGACACATATATGTTTATAAAATAGGTAGAAAAAATATGCATAGTCAAAACATTGAAATATATCCTTTCAATGCATTGCAGGTATTCACACATTACTATATATATGCACACATTGAGAGGTAGACATTAGGGATGTGAATCATATTTCGGACGATTGAAAATATCATACGATATTTTCAAAATCGTCAGAAATCGGGGGCTCCCCAAAACCGATAGGAAAACCCCATGATATTGTTCGTGGGGTTCTCTTATCGTTTTGGGGGAGGGCGGGAAAAACGGCACACAAAAATAATCCCTAAACCTACCCCGACCCTTTGAAACTAATCCCTTAGCTTCCCCCACCCTCCTGACCCCCCAAAAAACTTTTCACAGGTACCTGTGGCGCCGGCCATCCAGTGCTCCCTCCATGTGACAGGGGCCGGCCAATGGCATGGATACCCTGTCACAAGTTAAGGCAAAGGGCCATCGGCGCCATTTTTATTAGTGGCAGCCGACAGCCCGAGAGCGGGAGATCGCTCCCTGGACCCCCAGTGGACCACCAGGTACCTGTAAAAGGTTTTGGGGGGGTGGGGGAAGCTAAGGGATTAGTTTTGAAAGGTCGGGGTAGGTTTTTTGTTTATCAGCTCGGGCGCAGTCGATAAAAAAACCCGATCGGGCCAGATGAAAAAAAAAATCACGATGTGAATCGGAACCGGAATCAGAACCGAATCCAGTTCCGATACACATCTCTAGTAGACGTACATATATTTTATAATCTGCGCATACCTGGTGCACGCAGGTTACTATAGTAGATCTCTGCATGGCCATATATGCATGATTATGGGGGCCTTATGGTGTTGTTTGAACGATACACTCTCTTTGAAATAGTTCACACTAAAAGCAATATGTACATTTAAAAATGACAAATTATAAAAAACAAAATGAAAAAAAAAAGCTAAAAATGAAATTTTTTAAAAATGAAGCATCTCTAATATTTACCCCTACCCCCTCTGTATATATTGTTCAAGCACCAAAGGCTTACATAACTTGGGAGGAGATAGAAGGGGGAAATTTAGGGGCATGGCAAGAAGTTTATATACAGTTTATTCAAGTTTCAGTAATAACAGTTAGTAAACTTGTAGAGTAAACTCATTATGATGCATTTATCTAACATTTGCTCAAAAGGAAAAATTATCAATGAAAACATCCCTCTGTTTTCAATGGAAAAAATGTTGAGACACAATGGAGACAGATTTCTGCATAGAAGCAAAAGCAGAGCAAACATTTTCTAAATCTAATCTACCTTATTATATTCTCCCTTGTTCTTCTCACTTTTTTGGCATGAAATGTTCTGTCCAATTTCTTGTTCTGATTTAACTATTTCTCGTGTTTAATACTTTAAACGCAAAGCTATCACCCTTCAGTCTTCTGCTCCTAAGCAGTTCATAGTACATACATTGTTTTCCATATCAGTGTGATAACTGATTAGGGCTGCGATAATGGTCAGCATTTCCTTAGATTCATACTAGAAGGACGGACTAATTAGGGAGAGCTTTCAAGTATTTTAAACACTAGCATTTCCCTAGCAAAGAAATACAGGACAGGAAATTGTCTTTTCATATTTTAACTGCCAACTAAACTAATTTATAGCTAGTATTACTGCTACAAGGGAAATCACAGCTATAGGTATAATTTATGATACAGGAGCTGACTCCCAAACCCAGATAAAGAGGAGAGGCAACAACCATGGACGCGATCTGTCTCCAGACTAAGGAGAAGGCTGGAGGTCTGTGGGAGGGCTGACGTGCTCAGTTTAAGCGTGGGCAAGCTAGTTCCCTCCAGCCTCTTCTTTTGGTGTTTTTCCTGCCCAGCTCACCCATCTTGGGTCAGATTGAATGGGCTCGATTCTGTGCAGTAGGTATGGCCAAACATTCACGGCATAGGGGGCAGGGTTGGACATGCCCTAAGAAGGCAAGTATGTACCTGACATGGCTGAGTAAACACATCTTATGGACTTACTTTAACTAGAATTTTAGCAGATATTATTATTATTATTAATAATTTATTTTAAGCTCAGTTGCATTTTATAAACAATCATTTATTTTGTTCACCAACATCAATATGAATAAATGCTACAAAAATAAAGATATATTTAGCTGAAAAGGAGTGTGGCAGTTTACTGAATCTGCATGTAACTTTCCTTGAGCTACCAATGAAAAGATGAGCTAAACACACAATAAACACTAAAACCAAGATGCTTTCTTATAATTGTCTATCAACTTTTCTTAGTCTCAAACTAAAGTCTTTCTCCATAATTTTTAAGAGAAAACCTTGAATGCTATAAAAATTAGAGAATGCAATAACTATTGTGGTCACATGCCTATAATTATGAGCACTCTGTGTATAGTGTGAGATTAGACTACTTGTGCTTTATATTCAAATCTGTCTTTGTTGAAATGCTGTGTCAACAACCATCAATTAGTCTATCAGCTGAAGGTTTTTCAAGGACAGTGGGTTTCCGTTAGCTCACATGCTCTACCCTGCCACTTGTACACTGCAAAAGGACTAATGACTTATCAATACATAGTCTAGAGAGCAATTGTTTGAGGCCTTATGATCACATATTTTGAGAAAGCAAAACTGGGCATGATAAGGTAGAAGGAAATAAAGGCATCATGGGCTTGGTTCACTAAGAGGGTCATTTTCAAAGAAATTTATGGAGATAAAAAGTGTTTTACCCATGTTAATCAGCTGTCTGAAAATTGCAACCCTTCCCCCCAGCCCAATGCAGCTGAAAATCTATGTATAATTCTACAATGCTGATACCTTCAGCCACATTTAGAGGAGGTGTTCTCGGGGACGGGTTTATGGCAGGGGATAAACATGCAGATTGAGTTTTCAGATCTATGTGCATTGTTTTCCTTGAGAAAAGTACCCACTGTAAAGAAATAAAAACTGGTACAAGTGTCCCAGGTTGATTTGTTCCAATGGTTTGTTTCAAAGTATAAGTACATAAGCACTGTCTGTTTGAAAACCGGTGCAAAGTCCATGGTAGAAAGAGCCCTTGGACTTTGTTCCATTGCAGTCAGTTGGAAAATTGCCTCCTAAGCTGTTTTTTGTTGTTGCTTTATTTTTATTTATTTATTTATTTATTTATTTATTTAAAAGCTCTTCTATACCATCATTAAGTTAGTTCACCATCACAACAGTTTACATAAAGGCACAAAAATAAAAAATACGATTGGTATAGATTACAAATTAAACATGTGCCAACATAGAACGGTAACATATTTTTAATAAGAGAAACTAGGTGTAAATTAGAGTTCATATGTCGGTTAGGTAACTGTTACGTGGTTCAAGTCTACATTTCTGGTCGCCGCAACTCAAAAAAAGATATAATTGCGATGGAGAAGGTACAGAGAAGGGCTACCAAAATGATAAGGGGAATGGAACAACTCCCCTATGAGGAAAGACTAAAGAGGTTAGGACTTTTCAGCTTGGAGAAGAGACGACTGAGGGGGGATATGATAGAGGTGTTTAAAATCATGAGAGGTCTAGAACGGGTAGATGTGAATCGGTTATTTACTCTTTCGGATAGTAGAAAGACTAGGGGGCACTCCATGAAGTTAGCATGGGGCACATTTAAAAGTAATCGGAGAAAGTTCTTTTTTACTCAATGCACAATTAAACTCTGGAATTTGTTGCCAGAGAATGTGGTTCGTGCAGTTAGTATAGCTGTGTTTAAAAAAGGATTGGATAAGTTCTTGGAGGAGAAGTCCATTACCTGCTATTAAGTTCACTTAGAGAATAGCCACTGCCATTAGCAATGGTTACATGGAAGAGACTTAGTTTTTGGTTACTTGCCAGGTTCTTATGGCCTGGATTGGAAACAGAATGCTGGGCTTGATGGACCCTTGGTCTGACCCAGTATGGCATTTTCTTATGTTCTTATGTTCTCATGATTTTAAACACCTCTATCATATCCCCCAGAGAATGTGGTTCGTGCAGTTAGTATAGCTGTGTTTAAAAAAGGATTGGATAAGTTCTTGGAGGAGAAGTCTATTACCTGCTATTAAGTTCACTTAGGGGTAGATTTTCAAAAAAAACGCGAATAGGCGTACTTTTGCTGGCGCATCAGGCGCCAGCAAAAGTACGCTGGATTGTAGTAGATACGCGCGGAGCCGCGCGAATCCACTAAAATCCTGGATCGGCGCGCGCAAGGCTATGAATTCTGTATAGCCGGCGCGCGCCGAGCCGCGCAGCCTACCCCCGTTCCCTCCAAGGCCACTCCGAAATCGGAGCGGCCTTGGAGGGAATCCTCTAACGCCCTCCCCTCACCGTCCCCTCCCTTCCTCTACCTAACCCACCCGCCCGGCCCTGTCTACACCCCCCCTTACCTTTCTCCGGGGATTTACGCCTCCCTCTGGGAGGCGTAAATCCCCGCGCGCCAGCAGGCCTGTTGTGCGCCGGGACGCGACCTGGGGGCAGGTTCGGAGGGCGCGGCCACGCCCCCGGACCGCCCCGGGCCGTAGCCATGCCCCCGTACCCGCCCCCAAAACGCTGCTGACACGCCCCCTAAACGCCACGACGACCGGGCCCGCCCCCCGACACACCCCCGACACGCCCCCCTCGGAGAACCCCGGGACTTACGTGAGTCCCGGGGCTCTGCACGCGCCGGTAGGCCTATGTAAAATAGGCTCACCGGCGCGCAGGGCCCTGCTCGCCTAAATCCACCCGGTTTTGGGTGGATTTAGGCGAGCAGGGCTCTGAAAATCCGCCCCTTAGAGAATAGCCACTGCCATTAGCAATGGTTACATGGAATAGACTTAGTTTTTTTGGTACTTGCCAGGTTCTTATGGCCTGGATTGGCCACTGTTGGAAACAGGATGCTGGGCTTGATGGACCCTTGGTCTGACCCAGTATGGCATTTTCTTATGTTCTTATGTTCTTTAATATGTATTTGGAGACATAAATGTAAAAAAAAAACCTGATTGCTTAGTGCTACCTTATCTATCGATTGTTTTCCTCCTTCTCTTTGTCTTTGTAAAAGGCTTGTTTAAAAAGCCAGGTTTTCAGATTAATTTTAAATAGTTTCAGATTCCTCTGTAGCCTTATTTCGAGTGGCATGGAGTTCATAGAACAGGTCCAGCCAGCGACAGTGCTCTCTCCCTTACCTGAGTGAGGTGTGCTAATTTAACAGAAGGAATAGTCAGTAGAGCTTTATTAGCAGATCTAAGGTTTCTGTGTGGTACATGTATGCGCAGTGCTGTGTTAAGCCAGTCGGCCTTCTCGTCATGGATTAGTTTATGAATTATACACAATGCCTTGTATTGTATTCTTTGTTCGATTGGGAGACAGTGTAGTTCAGCAAGTGTTCCTGTAATGTGGTCTCTTTTCTTTTTGCCTTTCAAAATTCTAGCAGCAGAATTTTGCAATATTTGTAGTGGTCTAATAGTAACTTGAGGTAGCCCTAATAACAGAGAGTTACAGTAGTCTGTGCTTGCGAAAATCATTGCCTGTAGAACTGTACAAAAATTGTTCAGCGTTAGCAGGGGTTTCAGTCTTCTAAGCACCATTAGTTTGGCGTAATCTTCTTTTAATTTCTGTGAAATGTGTTGTTTCATATTTAGCTCAGGGTCGATTATTACTCCTAGATTCCGTACTTTTATTGCTAACTCCACGGTTTGATTATTTTTTATTGCAATTGTAGGTTGTATAGGGTGTATTTTTTTTTTTGTTCTAGATGTAAGAATTCCATTTTGTCAATGTTTATTACTAGTTCCATTTGGTTTAGGAGCTGTTTGATTATTTCAAGATACATATTGGCTAGTTTCATTGTTTCTTCAATGGTGTTTACGATGGGTAACAGTAGTTGTATGTCGTCTGCATGTATGTAGTGTATTATTCCAAGTCCTGCAAGTAAGTGACATATTGGGAGGAGGTAAATGTTAAAGAGGGTTCCGGACAGGGCTGATCCCTGTGGGACTCCTGTTTGTAGTTTGATTTTGTCAGATAGTGTGTTTTTGATTTGTACTTGGAAACATCTGTTGCTTAGGTATGATTCAAACCAGTTTATTGTCATAGTCACAGAGTAGGGAAAAAAAAGCCTTAGTAAATTAGGCCCCATATTAGAAAGAGGCCCCCACCCCATCCCCGTAGAATTCTGCTAGCAAAGGAACAGAAAATGTTTCCTTGAGTATTCTACATAAGATAGCGTTTCAGTGAATCCATTCTTAGGGACAGTTTACAAAGGACAGCAGAACTCATATAAGCTTTCTCCATATATGTCTCCTCCAAGCTGTCATACAATGTCTGACTTCTTCCCTTTCCCAAGCTAAAACCAAGCTTTATTTATCGGCTCTACTACCTTTGCATTTTCTTTAAGTACACACTACAATACTTGCCTTAACTCTTCCAATAGACTTACAGTTTACAGTGATTTTTTTCATAATCAATTACCACAGGCATGATAACTGGGGGAAAAGGTGCTAGAGAGAGAGAGGGAGAGAGAGAGACTCATCCTGTGCATAAACCTCTAGGTGGATTCTTTATTGCATGGTAAAAATTACCCTTAAGAATTATGGAAGAAATACAGAATTCCATTATATGGAGATCCCTAATACCTAAAGATTACATCTTGATTTAAAAATTGGCCAAATACTAGAGTTTTATATGCAGAGTGACAAAAAATGAAAGTTTCTTTCTCAGATCTTCTCTCTACAACAGGATTGTAATGTTTTTAACTATGAAACATCCATTGCTCTTTTTTCAATTGGGAATCTGACAGGTATTCTGACTTTATGCAAAACTATACTGTACTTTAAATACTTTTATTATTATAGTGAAAAATCTCAGTATAACCTTTAGAACTGCTAGTCTTAAGGAACAGATGTAAATATTCTGTTCATCTAGATTATTTATTGAAAACATTTTCAGGAACTAAGACATCATATAGAATTTTTATGATATTATATGAAAACTAGGATCTGCAAGCACTGCATTAGTCCTTTATATTACAAAATAACTTTCGGTGGACATCTAAGTTATGAGTTTCTTAAGGTCATGTGCAGTAAAGGAGTCAACGAGAAGCATCTGGATGCTCCCATGACAAGTGAAGAAGTTCTGATCACCTGGGAAATCCTTTTACATGCTAGAGAACTGGGCATAGTATCAAGAAGAAAAACACATGCTTTACTGATATAAGTGTCAGGTCTAAGTCACTATTCTCTATATGAATAGAGACAAAAGGTTATCAAGTTTCAGAGATGCAATCACCAGAGACCAAGAAAATGTGACAGAAAGATACAGAAATAGCCCTAATTATATTGGGCACCATTGACATGATTAAAAAGAACTTCTAAGAGCACCTTGATGTGGTGCCTATACATATTACTCCCTATGAACTCCAAAAAGAAGATGTCTTTGGTGTAAGACTAGAGGTAAGCAGTGCAATAGCAGTAAATTGAAAGAATGAGAACATACCCCCACACACCTCGGCTTATTAATAAGGTTAATTCCTGTCATGATATGTACAAAACTACCCATTTGGAAACACTATGAGGCCGATGCAATAAATATGCGCAGAAAGCGGGCACTGAACAGTCAGCGCCCGCTTTCTTAATGTGCTCCAAGCGTCCGCAAGGGAGGCGCCAATCAATATTTAAATTACGGGGTTGCATTAGTAAGGAGGCGCCTTACTAATGCAACCCCGCCTCCTTGCTAACGAGAACCCGATCGGCATCGGTGGTCCGCCAGTTAGGAAAACCGACGCCGAGTTTTTCGGCGTCGGTTTTCCTAAACGCTGCACAGCTGCACAGCCAGGGGGTTCAGGAAACAGACGCTTGTCATTTGAGTGTCTGTTTCCTGCACCTGACTGCTAGTGGGTTTTTTTTTTTTCTATTTTTTAACTTTATTTAATTTTGTTTTTCCTCCTACTTGATATCTCAACGATATTAAGGAGGAGGCAGTACAGAAAATCAGTTTTGTTCTGCTTCTCTGTACTGGCTTAAGGAGCGCTCAGCAATTAACACCTGCTCCAGGCAGGTGTTAATTGCTGAGTGCTAAATGCGCGTCCTAGACGCACATTTTTTGTTTTGCATCTGTAGTGAATGCTAATAGCCTCAATCACATGCCTTTTCATGTGATTAGCGCTATTAGATTCACTCTGTGTTGGACGTGTGTTGAATAGGCGCTAATCCCCTTATTGCATTAGGGGATTCATTAGCGCCTATTCAACCCGTGTCTGACTGCGAGTTATACAGTGCACTCGGCTAAGGAGGTTTGCTCTGGAATTCATTGCCAAAGGATGTGGTTAAGTCAGTTAGTGTAGCTGGGTTAAAAAAAAAAAGGCTTGGGCAAATTCCCCATTCCTTCCCTGGCGTTTGCAGCATGCACAGCGCTGGGTTAGTGACAGCATCCATGCACAGCGCAATGCTGTGTCTTAACCCAGGCAGCCACGACTGTACGTCGCCCGGGAGTTAAGAGGCAGGAGGACGCAGTAACACACATTCACATATACAAAATAGTCAGCAAACAAGATGTGGGATGAAATTGGCTGCAACTTTATTGCAATAAACAGTGTTACAAGCTTTGGACCCAAGCCATAACAGAAGTAAGCTTTCCGTGAGTCCTCCACTTTTGGAGGCAGCACGTTTTCTCCGGCCCCGGACCCATCACAACCAAGCAAGTCTCTTCGCCACCTGGGAGGAAATCACATGGCGCTCCTTCACCCCTGCGTCTAAGCAAGGTGACTGCCACAACAGAGGGTGTGGACATCCGGTCTATCGCCACACTGGGCCAGCAGATCATGCCGACAGACAGCCCCCTGTTGCGTCCATCGCTGCTCGACGCCCTCACTCCGCCCTCTTTACCTCTGTGGTTACTCCCTCTGGGTCTGATGGACGGTTGGCGTCTTCTTGCCATCTCCCTCCAGCGTTCCCGGACCGGCATGACGCTGCAGATCTGCCATGTTGTCTGATGACGTAGGGTGCGCGTGCACTCCGATTGATGTACCAGCAAGGGCGTGAACCTCGGGGGTGTCCCCCTGATATGACGTCATCCGCTTCCAATATAAAAGGTCTCAGTATTCGCTAAGGAATTTATTTATTTTTATTTATTTATTTAAAATTTTTATATACCGGCATTCATGTTGCAAACACATCATGCCGGTTTACATATAACAGGGGTGTACAGTAAACAATTCAATAACCTATTTGTGTAGAAGGAAGCAGTTACAAATAACAAGGTAATAGAACTGGGAGGAGAGAAGAAAAGAAAGAGAATAACATTAGGTATAGGTATTTACATTAGTAATAACATTTTTACATGTGGAAGTGGTAGAATCTGGCTGAATAGAATTAATCGGTGTCCGGGAAAGCTTTTTTAAACAGCCAGGTCTTAAGTCTCTTCCTGAGGGTTGGGAGGCTGGGCTCCTGTCTAAGGTCCGGTGGGATGGAGTTCCATAGAAGGGGGCCGGCTGTTGAAAAGGCCCGATCTCTCAAGGTAATGTGTTTGGTAGTTTTGGCTGGGGGCACTTGAAGAGATCCTCTGAGTGTGTCTCTTGTTGGTCTGGAGGAGTTATAAATTTGGAATGGGACTTGTAAGTCGAGTGGGGTGTGTTGATGGATGGTTTTGTATATTATGGAAAGAGATTTGTAGAGGATTCTAAAGTGAACAGGCAACCAGTGGAGATCTTTTAGGATTGGAGATATATGGTCCCTCCTCCTGGAGTTTGTCAGTAATCTTGCCGCAGCGTTTTGTAACATCTGGAGGGGTCTAGTATAGGAGGAAGGTAGGCCCAGAAGGATAGAGTTACAGTAATCGATCTTAGAAAAAATGATAGCTTGTAGAATGGTTCTGAAGTCCTGAGTGTGGAAGAGTGGTCTAATTCTTTTCAGAACTTGGAGTTTGTGGAAACAGTCCTTGGTGGTTCTGTTGATGTAAGCTTTAAGGTTCATCCGGTTATCAATTAATACTCCTAAATCTCTCACCTGTGTAGTAGTTGGGATAGTTGGAGGATTAGAGATGGCATTATTATCTGGGGAGATGAGAAGCAGTTCTGTTTTAGAGGAGTTTAAAACTAGGTTTAGGTTAGCCAGGAGATGTTTAATTTCGAAGAGACAGTTTTCCCAGTGAACCAATGTTTTTGTGTAAGATTCTTTAATGGGTATCACGATCTGGATGTCGTCGGCGTAGAGGAAATGTTTGAGGTTAAGGTTGGAGAGGAGTTGGCAGATAGGTAAAAGATAAATGTTAAAGAGTGTAGGTGACAGTGAGGAGCCCTGGGGGACACCTATGGATGCGTCCATTCGTGAAGATTCTTTGTTCTGTATCTTAACCTTGAAGCCTCTGTTGGAGAGAAAAGATTTAAACCATGAGAGAGCTGTGCCTGAGATACCTATAGAAGCCAGAATGGAAGTGAGAATGGAATGATTGACCGTATCAAAGGCGGCTGATAGGACCGTATCAAAGGCTGATAGGAATTGAGTTAGCAAGGGGATTGCTGGGGATTGCTTCGGCTTTTCTCCCAAGCTACTCTGCCTCCTCGGACTTACCAGGGGTACACGCTCCTAGGGGGCCTCACTCTCTTTTCTTTATTTCAGATTGCAGATAGGAACCGGTACTCACTCCTTAAGGGCCCATGTCCCTGAATACTCTGAAGATTCTCTACTGCCTGGAAGCTATCGCAGATACAGACAATTGTGAGTTACCATCGCTCTCTCAGAGCTTTCCCTGGAACCAGGTACTCGCTCCTCGAGGGCCTAACCCTTTCCAGCTACTGAGCTTCTTTAAGACCTTGTGTGAGTTTTGTCATCTAGTTCTGGCTATGAACACAGCATACCCTGTCTACTCACTATCTATAGCTTCTCTACAGCTCAGCAACCCTGGGATCGTTGTTCCAGTTCCTGAGGGACCAGCCCTGCCGGGCATATCAGCTCACTACTGCCACCTCTGGTGGTTCCACTAACCTGTCTAATAAAAGAATTATCTGTGTCTGTCTCCATACCCAAGCCTAGCCGGTGGTCCCTCTCAGGATATCCTCCCAGGGGCGCAGTCATCTGCCATCGGCCCAAGGATCCACCTATCTACATTCTTCTACAGCTGAGTGCCCTCTCCAAGCACTCCGCTGGTAACAGATTGCTACTCCTACTCCATCAGGAGTATTCAGCAACAGATTCATAACAGATTGCTAACTCCGCAGTCTAACCTCCAACAGATTGTTAACTGCTCCCTCTGCAGGAGCTGAGCATATCAGATTGCTGGCTCCTCCTTCCACAGGAGCATATCCATAACAGATTGCTAACTCCTATCTCCACGGAAGCCAATTCGTAACAGATTGCTAACTCCTCCTCCAACAGGAGTATCCAGCAACTGATTCCTAACACCCCCTTGCATTCATGTTATTTATCATGTGCTGTGCACTGTCTCTAGCTGACCCCCCCTTCCAGCTCGGGTACACCCGCCATAGGGCCTGAATAGCAGACACCTTATTCACGTCCCTCCCCCAAGCTGTGGCCGATGGCTAGGGACCTTTCAGGTGAGGGCTAGGAACCTGTCAGGACTCTGTGTGGCCGATGCAAAATTATTCGCGGGAAGCAGGTGCTGACTTTTTAGAGCCCACTTTCTTAATGCATGCATGGTGCCCGCAAGGGGGGCACCATGCAATATGCAAATTAGGGGGTCAGGCTAGCAAGGAGGTGCTAAGGTCGCTAGCGTGACCTTAGCGCCTCCTTGCTAAAGCGACCCCACAGTAACTGGCGGTCTGCCGGTTATGAACACCGATGTCGATAAACTCGGCGTTGGTTTTCATAACGGTAGTCAGCCGGTTATGAAAAGCACCGCCGACTTTATTGGCATTGGTTTTCATTACTGCAGCAGGCTGGTTATGAAAAACGACGCGGAGCATATCAGTGTCGGTCTTCAAAGCGGCCAGCAGAGATTTTTTTTTTTTTCTTTTAAAAAAGTACAGAAAAGCAGTTTTTTCTGCTTTTCTGTACTTTTTTTCAGTGTGCCTGGAGCAGGCGTTAATAGCTGAGCAATAAATGTGCGTCTCAGACACACATTTATATTTTTGCATTTGGAGTGAATGAGTAATAGCCTCATTCACATGCATTTGCATGTGATGAGCACTAACTCATTCACTACACATTGGACGTGCGTTAAATAGGCGGTAATCCCCCTATTGCAATAGGGGATGTATTAGCGCCTATTTAACACGCATCCGACAGTGTATTACATCGGCCCCTGGGTATGGCATGTTTCAAGTTGGCTAAGAGCAAGTCTTGTCCAATATCTGAAAGGTGCACCCTGTCAATATAAAACAGTACCGAGCAATCCACTCACATCCAGATGTGGTGTCCTTTATGCACGCCACCCTGGTGCTCAACAAAAGTCCCAATTTGCTTGTTTAGTTTCTTCATCCAATGTGTCCAGAGAGGCAAATCGAGAAACTGGTGGCAAGGGATGATCTCCGACCAGATGATCATGGTGCTGGGCATCAAGGACAGGATGACTGTTGTGATCCTGGTCATTGGGTCAGTGACCGGGCCCTTACCTCCTCCTGTCGCGCTGCTGACTGCCGGGTTCCGGGCTCCACGAGCCGCGTGGCAGCGGCTGCAAACCGCCGGGTCCCAGGCCTCTCGAGCCGCGTGGCAGCGGTGTCTCCACGAGGGAGACGCCGCCGAAGACTCCGCCCCTCTGGAGGGGAACGCGCGTGAGCAAGGGCCGACCTTTTCTGCTCACAGCCCCGGATGTCCTGGCCCGCCTCCTGATGACGTCAGACGCCGGTAAGGGGATTTAAACAGGCCCCGGGAATCCTTACTTTGCCTTGCAACGAGGTTAATCCTGGAAGTGCTAGTTGCTGTTTCGTTCTCCCGGTTCCTGATTGCAGCCTGCCTGTCTTCGGATCCTGCCTGCCTGACTTTGTTTCCTGATTTGCCTGCCGCCTGTCTTGATTTTAGCCGTGACTCCGACTTCGCTTGCCTGCCGCCTGTCCCGATCCCAGCCTGTGACTCCAACTTCGCTTGCCTGCCGCCTGCCTTGATTCCAGCCTGTGACTCCGACTCCGCTTGCCTGCCACCTGCCTTAATTCCAGCCTGTGACTCCGACTCCGCTTGCCTGCCGCCTGCCTTGATTCCAGCCTGTGACTCCGACTCCGCTTGCCTGCCGCCTGCCTTGATTCCAGCCTGTGACTCCGACTCCGCTTGCCTGCCGCCTGCCTTGATTCCAGCCTGTGACTCCGACCCCGCTTGCTTGCCGCCTGCCTTGACTCCGGTTCGTATTCCTTCCTGGGTTTCGTCTGTCCTTCGCCTAAGTCCCAGCGGTCCGGGTCCCTACGGGCTCCTCCTGGGGGGACTTCGGACTTCCAGGGTGAAGACACCAAAGTCCTAGCAACCCGGGCTCCTACAGCTCCTCTGGAGGGGTCACGGGTTTCCAGGTGAAGTCTCGTCAGCCCAGTGTGTGTTCTGCCTCCCGGCCGCCCATCCTGGTCGGTCGGCCTAAGGATCCACTTCCGGAATTGGACAGTCCTAACAATGACAGCAATGTCACAACTCATATTATTTAATAGCAGGCATCTAGGCGTGATTCCCAAGTCATTGCCTCCAAGATGTGTATGGCATGTTTCAAGTTGGTGAACTTTGTCAATTGCTGCCTTATCAGGGGAACCAATTGATCCCAACACATGACCTTGTGACCCAGCCATCACATTATGCCATCTCTTGGTGTAACGCCCAGCTGTCCACTGAGGGTATTTCTCTTCGCCTGCTGTTCCGCACAAAATGCAAAAGAATGTCCCATGATCCATATCACTTGATAGCACCATTGAGGGCTTGAAAGACATAAGGCATTAGTGGCAATGTCACAGGGGTATAGGAGAGTACGCTGGTGTGATCCTCTGGGTCGCTGCCAGCATCTATTGTGCAATAGGATGAGGGATTTCGTTAGGTACACCGGAGAATGCCATCTGCTAATACACTGAATGGCTGTGCCTGGCAAACTCAATGCTGCTGTGCTCGAGACCACCCCATTCGGAAGGACTGAGTCCTGAACTGCTCCGGCTTCAACCCGGCCACTTCCAGGGTGTGCTTGAGGATGGCATTAAAATTGTATTTGCTTACTGGGAGTGAGTTAGCTAGCATGCAATAGGAAAGCGGACTTTATGTCAACCTTTGTCATGAGAGCCCCTTCCCCACAATCCATGAGGAGGTCAAGTGCACTATCGAAGGAAGTGTATTAAGCTGCACACATCTCCCGTGGGATGAAGTCAACACAGCCCGGCCTGCAGGGTGTGTATCAGTCTGGATTTACCCTGCTCCTTCTTAGGCACTACCGCTAGAGGTGACAGGATCATCTTCTCAAAGGGCGAGAGGTGGAAGGGGCCTGCTACCCTGCCTAGATTAATTTCAACCCCCCGCTTCTCTCTCACTAGGTCAGTGAACCTGGCTGTGGGAAGTGCATTTGAGTGTCGGGTACGGTTCAGAGGACCCTCATACGGGATTATGAAGCCTTCCTTGAAACCTTGGTGTAATGTAAAGGCTATATGTCTATTGGAATAGAGGCTAAGACCCGATGCCAATCACTCCCAGCTGACTGGGGTCGAGGCTCACAAATAAGGGCTACTTTCCCCTGCCACTTGGGGCTTTTTTAGTACACTTGGTGGTGGGGTGACTAGCAGCACAGATGTGCTTGTATTTGCAATCCTGTGTTGTGCAACCCCCTTTGTTGTACTGCCAACAGGCTTCAGCTGTGGGGTTGGCTGCCCATGCCAGTACATGGAAGCATCCATGGGCACGAAAGGGGCGATTGTTCACATATTTTTCTGAATTCCATGCCATCATGTGTGTCAGCCGCAGCTCAACGTCTTGTGCACCCCATGATATGGATGGTATATCAGCTATCCTTCTTCTGAATCGCTCATCATAATTCAACCAAGAGAATCCCTTATAGGTGCAGTGGGTACTGACAATGGTATCTAAATAAGACCACAAAGTTAAGTGCTGCAAGGGATCGGTTCAGCCGACTATTGATGCTAGGCGCACAAAGGATCGTACCCAGTTGTTAATGTTTCTAGAGACCCGCTTGGGACCTGAAGGAGATTCATGATGTCTGCAATCCTTGAGTGATCCTTCCACCTTCCTACGCCCCCCTCCAGCAAGCTAAAAATATCAACATTCTGGAGAAGGCATATGTGGCGCCGGAATGAACGCGGAACATGCTGCCACAACCACTTTGTCATGTTTAGCGCTGGCAGGCTAGCGTTAGTGGCAATGGCACTTCATGAGCCCTCTGCTACTGACAACCCCCAGGAACTAGAGGAAGATGCTAGGGAGGAACTCCTGCTGCCTGAGGAATTGGAGCAACAGGCACCTCCTACTCTTCCTCTTATGCCTCCTTTCGCATTTATCGTGATCCTCAAGGGGCTGGGCCTTAATGGCCTCTGCTGGGGGGGTGGGATACCTTATCCAACCCTGGTGGTTGTTCAGAGGATTCCCCAGGCCTGTGCACTGATGTGACCCCACTGGACTCACCTGCAGCAGTCTGTGGCGCTGCAGGTTGGGTGCGTGGTCCAGAATCTCTGGGCCATGCACCCAACCTGTGGCATTCTGTAGGCATCTGTGGCATTCTTTAGGTCCAGATGGTTCGGGGTACTGAAGCTCTCAAGTGCAGCATAGATTGGGGCAGGGAGCTGGGAGACCAACTTCACAGGCTCCTGCGGTTCCGGCATGCTGATGCCCAAAGACTGCAGGCACATGGTACAGCCGGGATTCCATTGGCTAGTACTAGGAGGAATAACTGATTGCCAGTGTGGTTTGGCCCCATGGTAAAAACTCAGAGGCCCTGGATATGGCCAAGTGGGCCATGGTGGAGTGACCGCCTCCGCAGCCCTCCATCCTGGCGCCTGTTGACTGTAGGGGAACAAAGTTAAGCCATGTGGTCGGGCTCCCGGCTGCAAACCATGCTGTTCCTGAGGGGTGAAATCACCCCTGGGCCACTTGTCCCACTCCCCAACCCACTGGCTGGAGCTGGTGCGGGGGGCAGCGGAATGCAACTGTCCCCAGCAGGAAAACTACCCCCAGGCTGCCCAGTTCCCATCCCTTGGCCACACTGCCATTCGTTGGGGTGCTAGGGTTTGGCACTGGGTCCCCGACGGGGACTGAGGTCACCATCAGGCTCTTCCCCAGGATGCCCTGCATTTTCAGGACCCCGCACCCCCCTGGGGATTATCGGCTGGCGGTGCACCTGGAGATTACTACCCAGGTGGTACTGGGTTCTCCAGGTCCCCCCCGTGGGGACGGTTGGCGAATCGAAGCTCTAGCCCTGCAACCACGATTGCATGCAATGGCTGAGCTAAGATGCTGCCCCTTAAATCACTTCAGGAAGAGCCAATATGGATGCACCTACCGTCCCCCAAGGGAACTACCTCTTTGAAGTTTGGGTGCAGGATGGCTGGATCTCCTCCTCTGTTCCAGTTGAGGCAGATCTGACCCTAGATTGGTTCTCTCACTGTTGCCTCAACCACAGGTCACCACCCTTGCATTGCCTGAGGAAAATAGAAGTGAAGGGGCTGGCCCAAGGACACAAAGACCAGGTAGTGAGATTTAAACCCTGGCTTCCCCGGATCATAGCCTGCTGCTCTAACCACTGGGCTACTCCATGCTTCCTCCTTATGTTATTATTATTTTTTTTAATCCAATGACCAAATTGTTACGGCAGCCGTGGTATTTTTCCCTAGTGTGGCAGCTATGCAGAGGACAGGAAGCAAAAGGGACAGGGGCACTGCACCCCGGTCAGATTCCGCCTCTCTGCATGGCTGCCCCCACCCCCATTGGATGACCCTGTGCCAGAATTGGCCAATGAGCCTTCTCATAATAGCTCACGCCCCCCTGATGGAGCCCTCCTGTGAGACTCCCTCCACCCCTCCTGCCTGTAGCCTGAGGTTCCCACAGCTGAGATCAGGCATGCTTGCATCAGCAGGGGGGGGGGGGGGAGGGGCTGACATTGGCATGCAGGCTACATCATTGGGCCACCCCAACACCACACAGCTGCAGAGACAGTGTCTCCATGGCCCCTTCATGGCGTTTATGGCGCGTGCGGCGCCAGGTTATCAGCGGCATCTGTACACACACCACGGGACCGTGTCTAATCTCTTTTAAAGAGATCCACACATCTCTATGAAAACACATATACTTTAAAGTACAGAATTAAAGGCAGAAAGAGAGAACAACAGATGAGAAAAACAATTTGAAATTTTGATCTGTTCTGTATCACATGAATTTATTTTTCATTAAAATTGATTTATTGACCTTTGGAGGTGGCATTCATTATCTATTAAGGCCTTCTATGGAGAAAACTGAATAGTTCAAATAAAATCTAACTGAGGCAGTGCCCTGTCTGGAGAGAAATAATTTTATCTTTTTTCTTCAGTGAGAACAAAAGTGTCAATAATTTTCAGGAATTCATTTTGCATAGCACAGCATTTCCAAGGGATTAGCACCCTGTATTCCACACAATAAATTTTCTTGTTAACACATAAACATTCTGCTTCACTTATAACAGAGATTTTTCACAGGCAATCAGATAATGTTATAATCCCAAGGAGAATTAGTGTTCTGGCATTCTGTGAAAAGAAAATGACTTTTTTTTTAATTGATGCTATGAGCTGATCTGTACTTAATGAAAAAAAAAATCTATCTATCTATCTATCTATATATATATCTATATATCTATATATATCCACCCATTACTTTGCAATGTGGAGATAATAGTATTTCTTTGTTTATCTCTATTACACTGAAGGAGCTAACAAGGAAAATTCATGTGAAAGTATAATATAATGATATTTCATTTTCTATAAGGTCCATATTCAGTAAGCCAATAAGCAAACATGTTATTTGGTTAAAGTTAGCCGAATAACTTGTCACAGATATTCAGCAGAACGATCCTCAACTAAAATTATCTGGATAACTTTGCCTGAATAAGTTAGGGCATCATGCTGAATATATCTGGTTACAGTTATCAGTTAAGGTTACCCAGGCAACACTGAAGTTAATTGGCTATATTATTAAGTACATAACCAGTTAAATCAGATACCCCACAAAAACACTCAGCCAGCATGCTTGATTATTCACCACCATTTCACACACAAAAATAATAAAAATTATGTGAGGGAATGGGGTAGATTTTAAAACATTACGCAGGCACATCCATGTGCACGTGCTACCCGGCGTGCACACATGGATGCATGATTTTATAACATGCGCGCTGGCGCGCATGTTATAAAATGCTGAGTCGGGGCGCACAAGGGGGGATAGAGATGTTCAAATATGCACGGCGACGCATCGGGGCCTTCCCCAGTTCCTTCCCAGTCCACTCCAATTAAGGAGCGGACTGGGAGGGAACTTCCCAAATCCCTAGCCTGACCTCCCTTCCCCTTCCCCTATCCTTCCCTTCCCCTATCCCTATCCTAAATCCCCCCCCAATTCATTGTCCTACCTTTTGCTCCTGCTTCTGAGCAGGAGCAAGTTGTACACACCGGCACCCTGCCGGCGCGAGATCCTCTGGCACAGCGGCAAATTGCTGCTGTGCCGGGTGCCTCTAGCCTCGCCCCCCTCTCCGCCCCCCAGACCCTTTTGCTTACACATGTCCTGGGGGTTTATGCGTGTGGCCGGGCCCTTTGAAAATTGGCCCAGAACGCATAAGGCCTGACCACGCGCATAAACCCCCAGGTTTCACGTGCGTAAGTGTTTTAAAGTCCGGCCCATATTGCATAATTTAAAACATTGCTGGCAATAGCGGCCCGATGCCCCTCCAAGATACTTAAATGAAAAGAAGGCTCCAGGCCCTACTTCATCCCACCATTCCACTATATTGCCATCCCTTCCCCTGCCCTCCCACCTTACACAGAACCCCCAAAACCCCCAGGACATGCCGGGAGCGAGTAGTGCCTTTGTTGCTCTCCTGGCAGTATCCTCTCTTGCGCTTACAACAAACCTGTTAGCGTTCACTGCTAACATTGCCCAGTTTCCTGTCTACAATGGTAGCCAATCTAGATCACAAGTACCTGACAGAACCCCGATGTTTGATCAATTTTTTGAATTTCACTTGCAGGGATAAGCACTGGCTTTCTCATGTCTACCTGTCTAATAACTGTTTATGGACTCCCCTTGAAACAAGTTCAAAAACATGCAGTGGTTTCCAGGTGTTGGATATTATCAGGGGTAGGCAGCAAGTTTCCTAGTATATAGATTTAACTACACTTCCAAGGTAAGGTAACAAAATGTGAGATTGGTCTCCTGGAGACAGTTAAATTTCAATAGACTTGTAAATTGAAAATATCCTTAAATAGAACAAGGTAGACAAAGGCAACCAGGCACACTCTTTGTCCTTTTTTGATAACATCTATCTTGGGCCAGATGTACTATAGAGTAGGGATGTGCAATCGTTTTTCCCGAATTAGGCAATGTCAACAAAATTGCCTAATTTGGAATGGTTCGGGAGAACTGAAAAACAATTGAATTTTTTCTGAAATTTGGAAAAAAATTCATTTTTCACTTACCGAGCTAACAGGAGTTAGCGGGCGCTAACTCCCGATAGTGCGCACTAACCCGAAAATCAGGTCCCCCGAAAACAAAAACCCGAACCACAGGAAAAACAAAATTCCCGTGGGGAGGCCCTGAAACGAAGCCCGACAGAAATTTTTTACCCGAAGCACATCTCTTCTATAGAGTTTTTCTCAATTTGTGTCTATTGGAAAGATGTTTAGTACATCTAGTTAGTGTAGCTGGGTTCAAAAAATGTTTGGATAAGTTCTTGGAGGAGAAGTCCATTAATGGCTATTAATCAATTTTACTTAGGGAATAACCACTGCTATTAATTGCATCAGTAGCATGGGATCTTCTTAGTGTTTGGGTAATTGCCAGGTTCTTGTGGCCTGGTTTTTGGCCTCTGTTGGAAACAGGATGCTGGGCTTGATGGACCCTTGGTCTGTCCCAGCATGGCAATTTCTTATGTTCTTATCTTTTCTCATAAGTAAAGTACCTTATTTACATTATTTTAAAACATGAATGTGTTCTTTCCAAGCTGTTCCAGAAACAGCATTAGTCCATTAGGGCAAAATGCCCTTCAAGAAGACTTTGCTGACCTAATATTTTTTGTCCCAGTTTGTACCGTGGATAATACTATATTATATCACATGTAATCTAAATTCTGTAAATAAATATTTTGAACATTACGATATGCTTTGGATTGCTGCTCATGCAATTAACTATTCATAGTGTAATATACATGCTACTCATAGATGATCTCATCTCTGTCTGCAGCAGTGTTTTCAGTCTGCATATCTGATGAACATATTATAAAGGCTGAATCACTTTTCAAGTCTATTGCATTGAATCATTGTTCTAGTTTCAACTTTCAAAAGTAACAAAATACAATATTACAGGAGACTGAAGAAACATATTTTAATTGTTTATATCTCTAATTAGCAAAGTCAATACTATGATGAAACTAATACTATAGCAAATATATAGTGCACATATTTGATATTTACCTTCATTATTTTTTATGGTGAAATTAGGATTGTTGGCCATTTCAGGTAGAAGACTGTAGAAAAAATAATGTCCATTCTTTGGGTCATCACTGTCAATGGCACTAACTGTTTGAATTATCTAAAACAGAGAAAAGTGATATTTAATCATGACATTAGACAATATAAAATACTAATTAGCAAGCGATAATGTGCAGAATTGCAATTCACAATCACATAATAAACTGAACCATGCAAAATAAATTCCATAAATCAATGAAGCCTACCTCATGGCTATATCTGAGCTTAAAAGGAATTAGAAATGTAATGAAAGAATTAAAATATCTTGAGGGCCTTAGAATAATCTGTTTTTACCATGGGATTCTAAATCAAAGTCCTGAAATTCCAGAATTTTAAATTGCATCATTGTATGTTGTTTAGTGTAAGTTTGATTGATATTTACTGACTGTGATTTACAAAGACTCTGATTTTGAAAAGCAGGATTAAAACTGGGTTTTACATGTGTAAGTGCACTTATAGGCAAATTTTAAAAGCCCTGCGCACGCCAAAATTGGTAGATATGAGCAGAGGTTGGGCTGCCGCTTGCCAAGCAGATTTTAAAAGCTGCCTAAGGCCGTGTGTATCTTCCGCTGCATGCAGAAATGGAGTTTCTAAAACGGGGCAGTGTGTGAGCGTGGTTTGGGCATGGTATGGGCGTGCCATGGCCTGGCCAAGAAATATGCACATAAATACTTACGTGTCCTTTCGCGGGCCGGGGTCCCCTGCCTCGTAACTTTACTTCTGCTATGGCTGATGTGTAAATAATAAAATAAAAATAAATAGGCCAGGCAGCAGGGTTTTAAGGGGTCGAGGTTAACAGGGCAAAGGGTAGCTATAAAATTAGGGACGGTTGTAAGTCCTATCTCTAAACTGGACAAACTGGGAATGAACTGGGACAAATACCTATGATGTCAGCGCACATCCCTTGTAAAATGTACAGGATTTACGTGGTAGACGCGGGAGTTTTGCGCACATGCTTGCATCCATTTAAAATTGTGTGCACATGTACACACATCCAGGCTATTTTATAACATACATGCATATATGCTCATATGTTATAAAATGGACGAGCCTCTGGACGCGAGCCAGCAAACATGTGCATATATGCACCTGCGCGCCACAATTAAATTTATCATCCCAATGTGCATAAATGGCTTTTGAATATTGCTACCATAACATGTTACATTTACATGCAGGACTCCTTTGAAAATTCACCTGTAAGGCTTTACTCCCATTCTATGGGAAAAATACTTGGGCCTGGATTTTCTAAAATTGCCGGCCTTAGTGAATCGCGCGGTACCGGGGGGTGTGGGAGTGAAGCAGGGGGTGGGCCTGCGAAAGCCGGCAGCGATTGCACCTCTGCGGTGCAATCGCTGCCGGCTTTCGCAAACCAATAGCGCCACCATGAAAGGTGGCGCTATTGGGCGCATTACTGGCGGCAATAAGGGTCCTTACCTTTTCGCCGTCAGCAATGTCTTTACTGCGTCTGCCCCGGTGCTGCACCGACTCCTCCCCTTCCGGTGCCGACTCTGCCCCAATCTAGCTATGGTACGCGAAAAGTCCCTTTTCACGTGCAAAAGCTATAGAAAATGACCCCCTTAGTCAATGAGGCCCTGTATTTGTATTGGTTTGTACTGTTTATTATTACTGTAAGTCACTGTGAGTGCTCACTGATATGATGGCAAATGAAATAAGAACAATCAATAAATTAATAAACTAGAGTGGTCACATGTGAAATATGATAGACATACACAGAGAGAAGTGCAGAGTTTTGATAAACATATGACAGTTTTAAAATCTATCCCTACAGCATATTTTTGTGATCTATGAACATTCACACATAAGGACATGCACAGGATTACAACATTTCTTCTCTTTACAAGAGACCAATGTACTAAGCTGTTCTGAGTTTTGCTGAAAAGGTATGATTGTATGAGCGTATATTTTCAACAAGTACTCATAAGGAAATGATTCAGGTAGAAAAGTAACATATGTATTTTTCTAATGGTTGACTTCACAAACTAGTTTTCACAGAATTCAGAAATAATGAGCTTCTTTGCATAAGATTGCATTGCAGCAGTTCATCTCACAATTATTGTAAACTTACACATTAGTAGATTATGCTCGTAAGTTTACTGTGTGTTTGGGGGCCATTTTGTGAATGTTTTTGAACAGGTCCAACACACACAAAAATCTATAAGAGCTCCAAACTGATTTTACATATATGTTTTAATATTTTGCATGTTTTCACACATGTATGGCTCCATTTGCAAAATCATTTGCCTCTAAGGGCCTGATTCAATAAGATTTCTTTTCCTATGTACTCAGAATGGGAGAAAAATCCTGGTGAATCAGACCCTAGATGTTTTATTTTAAATTAACATAAGTAGGGAAAATGAATCCAGTAGGGTTATAAATGGGCACCTTTTTAGTATACTCTATCACATTCATACTGTTACACTTGTCAGTCTTAATTACATCACACTTAAAAAAAAAAACAGAACACAAAGGAAAATGAATTGCAAGCAGTGATACCGTCAGCATATTTAGGGAGTGAAATATTTTCTATATAAATATGTTGCAAAAAAAAAAGATTAATTCTCAGCTTTAACATATGTTAGCTTTCAGATTCAAACTGTGCTATACTAGCTTCTAGGCATCCTTTTAACAACATGAGGTTTTAAAAGTAAAAGCATCTAGTCTACTTGAGAAGCCAAAACCGAATGTTAGCTTGCATTACAAATGGCAGAATGATTTCCATTCAATAAACATTCTAGCAAGATATAAGCTGATGGTAGAACATGCATTTCAGGAAAGAATATCATCCATATCTACTGCAGAAAAAAATGAACTAGCAGGTGCTTTTCATGTCATGGCAATTCATGGCAGACCACTTTCTCAGTCACTGGATGTCACTACTGTACTTGACCTCTATATAGAAGTGAATATTTATTATTATTATTTTTATTATACCGAGTTTCATGATGGAATCACATCAACCCGGTTTACAATTAACAATGTGAGTAAAGGCAGAGAGTAACATAGTAAAACATTTCCCAATTCAACGTCACATATAGAATGAAACTTAACAGATATAATAACAATATTTAGGATGTGAGAAAGTTACAAAAAACAGGGAAAAATAACTAGGATCTGAAAGGGGGAGGAAATTGAAGGAAGAATATTAACATTTTAGCCAACTGTATCAATTAATAAATATGTATAGTATAAAAATATAGATGAGTAGCAAAAATGATCAAATATGATGCTGTTGTGAATTATAATAATAAGATGCTGTGACTGCGTATGAAGTTAGTGGGTTTATTACAGTTCACTAACTTTGTGTTTGTGCTGATGGGTGGGGAATTTAATATGGGTAAAAATATTGGTGCCAGTGCAGAAGTGATCCTTAATAAAATGTAATGGGAAGAACTAAGTCTTTATAGGTGAAGGTAAACTAAATAAATATTTTCCTGAGAGCAGGATTATGTGGATACTATGTACCATGTGCTTGAGTTGCTTATTTACAATATTCTTGCTATTCTACTTTTGTTATATCTCAACTATTGTTTTCAGAAATCAAATATATACCAGTTTATACAGTACTTTGCCTTCTATTTGAAAGTAGACATGCCAGTTAAAATGTTCAAGAAATCTCTTTAATTTTCTTGAATTACTCAAGTAGAATGTAGGGTATTCTTCAGTTTTATACCTTTTTTGTGAAGTTTGCTATTTTGGGATTTAAATGCTCAATGTCGTCTCTTTCATTTGGTATTGGAAATGTCAATCAAAGAGGGAGCTAAAGAAAGGGAAGTGCTATGTGAAAAAACAGGTGGGATATGATAAGTATTGTTTTTAAGCAAATTGTATGTTGATTTAAAGGTTTGTTTTTTGAACCTATTTTGGTCTTACTGGGGTTATTTTTCATCTGCTGTTTATTTTTATAGAATATAACTCTTTCCATTCTGAAGACCTGTATGGTCCTACTCTGTCCCTCCTGATGCAGCCATTGCAAAACATGCCTTGTGTTGGGGAACCAATGGCGCTTTATATGGACTATTACCTGTTCCGTTTTGAAAAGTTCAGACTTCTTGTTTGCATGATTGATCACAAATAAATGGATTTTTTTCCTTTATAAAGATATTTGTTTTTTTTACGAATGAGTTCAAAGTGATTTAACACATCCCCTGCTTTGTTTCTGTTGATTATTCTTTGACATTCCCCCCCCCCCCCCCCCCGAAAAAATAATGCCCTCTATAATCATTTTCCTCTCCAACTGGCAAGAAAGATATTATGACCTCCTCAAAATTAATTTAAAGCTGTTAATTAACAAAGATAACTCAATCCTTTTCACCAAAATGTTGCTGTGAAATTTTAAGTCCTGGTTAACCTAGAAAATCAGAATTCTTAGAGTCAGAATTTCCTTCTGCTAATGTCCTACCTGTTACATCATTGTTCCTGACAGTCAACATCTGTATTAAAGTAATTTTTCAAACAACAAAAGTATTTCACAGCAAGAACCTATCTGCCTTTTATTTTAATATCTATCCATATATAGAAATATAGATAGACATATGCAGAGAGATATTTATTTATTTATATTCTATACTGCTGTCCCAACAGTAGCTCAAAGTGGGTTATTTATTAATTTATTAAGAATCTCATGTATCATAGCAGAAAGGAATTTTATTTATAGAAGATTAACATTTTGAAATGTATATTTTGTTACACAGGACATTTTGTATGAAATTCCTTTTTCAGTTAAATCTCTAACTCAACTCCTGCTTATTTTCCAGATTATATACAGATGTAAAAATAAAAGGTTTTAAAAACATAGATACACAGTATTTACTTGTCCAGGTTTTCCATTTTCACACAAGAAAGCTTCATATTCGGATGCAAACTGAGGGGCATTATCATTGACATCAAGAACTTTGATGGCAACAGGTACTCGAGATATTTGACTGTGATTCCCTAAGAAGTGGGGAGAAAAATAAGCAAAGAAAAAAAAAACGGTAAGCAAGTCATATTTGCCTTACATTAACCATAAGCACATTTTTTAATGTAAATCCAGTTCATGATATATTAGCTGTTACAAAGTAAGTATTTCCAGTTCTTTTTCTATAAGTAGGAGTGCATTAGTCAGAGGAAACATGCAAATGAAACAGAAAAAGAAAAATGGCCAGCATTTCATCACAAATTCATAAATCACTGTTATGAACAACCTTCATTAGGGACTGGCTTAATGAAGGCCTGCTAGGAGTAATTGGTGGATTTTCCACTGATGATGCTTGCCTTAGTTTGTTGATAATATTTGTTGTGCATCCAAAGCATTGCTATAAACAACCAGATTTGTTTTTTTCTTTATCTTTGTCAGAGTCTGCACCATTTTATTTTCTGGTTTTGACTGAATATCTGTTCTATCAGTATATCATAATAGCGGTTAACAGGAGCAAACTGCCAGAAATATAAGGTGACATTTGCTAAGGTACGTTATTATTCATTTCAACCATAAAATAAACATTCCAAGTTAAGCAGTATTATCGACTAGAGATACTAGTATAGTTCTTTTCTGCTTTAAAAGCACCTTCCTTTCCGGCCTGTCCCTCACAATGAGTCATTTTGCACACATAGAATAGAAAGATCCTCAGTAGATCAAAGGAATGCTGAGCAGAAAAACTACTGTCATTCAGGTTTGCCTTCTGCTTTCTAGCTCAAAAGAAGAAAGCAATCCTTTCCCATCATTAATCTTTAACAAAACTTTATCTGAATTAACTAGAGAAGGGGTGGATAGATTTGAATAAAATCTGAACCTCATTTAACTGGCAAAGTAGGTGGAAGCGCATATTTTGGGAGGGGAATGGAGAGAATGGGAATGTAAGACTAGAGAGGGAGAGGGAGAGAGACAGGAAGAGTTGGCCTCAAATTAGAAGATCTACAATACGGACACTTTTTCTTGTGCTCGTCTTCCAGCAACTCAACCCAAACAAGATAGTGACAATTAAACTTACTGGTATAGAAAAAGCTATTTCATTTTCAAGTCCATAAATATTATCACAGTTGTGAATATTATCAACAATGCTAGAATTAGGGTACATTTTTTTTATATTGGTAGGTTTAATAGTTGGGTTGTGAACAACTGGTGTATATCTTTAATTTGCTATTGGGAGATGGCAAACAAGAAACATAGTAACTAAAATAATACATGATTTTTTTTTTCACGATGTTGCTTCCATAAGTGAAATAATCTCCCACCTTTCAAGAAGAAATGAGCAAACCATTTAGTTAAAACTTTTTACAAATTCATTATATTGTTTTATTATTTTTTCTCAGCTTTGATGGAGAAATTTGTTGGAATTTCCTCAGTCAATTGTGAAAATGTAATCAGCTCTGTTTCAGATTCAACCTGAATATGCCAATTTAAATGTACCAGCTGCAAGTACCACCAGTTGGGCAAATACACTATAATCTCCAAAAAATACTTGTTGATTGCAAGGAATTCACATCAAATTTATTTTTTTTCATAAAATTGTTTGGGAACTAATAAGAAACCCTCAGATTTTTGTCTGTGTTTGCCAAATTAGTTCATAAACCATTAAAGAAAATAAATAAATACAGCTTTCACATTTCTTAACTAGTGATCTTTTTGCCTTCGTGCACACATTTCCCTGTGCAAAAAAGTGAGGTCTAGGGGCATTCTGGGCAGGGCTAAGAGGTACACATGGAAGTTGCTATTTTTTAAGAGACTTATGTGAGTACATGTGGTAATTTATTTACGCAATTTTATACCTACCAATAATCTTGTGCAATTGATCTCAGACTGGTTTGTTGTCAAGCATTGGTTGGATGGGAGGTCTGGGTGAATTGGGGGGAGTTCAGGCTGAAGAATTAGGAAGGTCTCAATGACCTGAAGAAGGACTGGGTGAACTGGTGCAGGAAACGGAAAATTGGTGATTTCAAATAGATCTATATGTTTAATATATACCGACATAAACATATACATCAGGGTTTTACATGAACGTTGTATTCTTTTATGCATAAATTATACACATGTTTGGAAAATAGGTAGGGGAAAGTATGCACTTTCAATGCTTTGAAATACTTTCAATGCATTGCAGGTATTTGCGCGTAACCATACATATGCGTATATATTAAGACGGTAACTTTCAAATTGGTGCATGGGCACACATCTGGGCACATACATTGGCCTGCACCAAGGGCTGCAGCAATTTATAACAAGTGCATACCTTATAGAATAGACTGGTCATGCTCACATGTGTGCCAGAGTTTATGTGGGTGCAGGCATGTGTGCGTAAATCCCTCTTGTACTACTTACATTGCATTTTAAAGGGGCACGCCCAAGCCATTTCCATTTAGCAGTTCGGCCAGTTAGCATATAGGTCCTCCAAACCCCCCTGACTTGATAGCCTACATTCTCCCAGTTAGCAGAAGTAAAGTTGCATAGCAGAGGATTTCGGCACACATCGGGGCACATAAATATTTATGTGCACATTTTTGGCTCACACCTCAAAATGCCCAGGCCTCATCAGACCATGCCCATGCCCTGCAGGAGATTTGCACATATCCGGGTGGCTTTTAAAATCAACTCGCTCGTCTGATCCCAACTTATTCGCACATCCCTATTTAATGTGTGTGCCGGGTTTTAAAATTCACTGTTAAGGGGATAGACATATTGGTATTTTATAATCTGCATGTACTGTAGTATATCTCCATGTGGTCATATCTGTGGGGCTGCACTGAGCTGTTTGAAAGTTATCCTCGCTATGTAAAAAATTATATTTTTTAATGTTGCAGGATATATTCTTAAATAAGTCGGGCAGGATTTAAGATTTTTGCACCCATAGCCAATATATGGCCTTAATCAGGCAGATGTAAGGATATTCTTTGGCCTGGATATTTGATGTCTTCGAAATGTGGAACCCAAGGCAGTTGCTAATGTTGCCTATGCCTTAAATCTGGGCCTGGAAATAAGGTGAACTAGCAATCCTTTATAGATTATTTAAAACTATAAATGGTAAAGAGGAAACATTGTGTTACTATACTGATAGCAGCCATGGTTTCTATTCAAGGCATTACTTTTAATTATTCCCCCAATTTAATTTTACAGACTAACACATTCAAATTAATTTCCAGTCAATTAGTTAATATTTTTAAATAAATAAATACATACATAACTTCTCTTCAAAATAAAGAGTAAAGCTCCAATTCAAATCTTAATAATGTTCATGAATCCCACATAGAGATTTATGCAGTGGAAAAGGCCAGATTGCCTAATGTGGTTCACTGATTCTGTCTTTCTCGCATACAGATTCCCTCTATGTGTGAAATAAGTGCTGACTGGTAAGGTCTGATCTGAGCTTCAAAGTTTTAAAGATGATTAAAACTTAAGATGCCATAATGAATTCTGATGAACATCCAACAATGAATATTACAAAAAGGTCATGCGTTCTTTTTCAATTTAAAATGTTAATGGAAATGTATTGGAAGAAGAAAAGGATTACTAAAAGGGATACAAAAGAGGTCAAAAAGCAATCAGAAGTGGAAAAATATGGCATCTGAAAAGGAAAAAATCTGTAGAAACAAAAGTCCTATAATTTGTTACAAATTTCAAGTCATAGGCTCAGTTCCATTGCATAACACCTCTCTATAAATGTTTTGTAACTGTTCTTCTTAACTTTATAATTAACTTCAGTTTCAGTGGCAGTAGGTTCTCTTCCTCCTTATTAAAGATTCTTGAGCCTCTCATTCTGTAGAAAATGCTACTGCTATATTACTGATATTTAAGATATTTGAATGGTCATAGCATATCTGCCTTTTCTACTCTTTCTTGCGGAAAATGCATCATTAGTTCCTTAAATTTCTTTACAGATGGCTTATTTTATAACATGTGTGTGTACTTGCTCACATGATATAAAATATTAGTGCATCTGGCCGCATGCCCATTTTAAAGTTTCCATCTTTATTTCCAAAAAACAAAAGAAAAAGCAGTAGCAGTCAGTCTCTCTCTTTGTTGCAAAAATTGCAGTTCTTAAAAATAAAACAAAGTCCTACCAGGCTTTATCTCCATCTCCACTACCCATCTGGACCTCCACCCCCAGTTTACCTGCAATTTAAGGTTAGATTGTCAAAACGAGGTAGTGTGTGTTTGTGTATGTGTGACTGAGAGAGAGTGACAATGTGTATAAGTGGGTGAAAGAGAGAGAGAACCAGTGTAAGTGAAGATGTGTATAAAAAAAGAAGTGTTTGAGTGAGAGAAAGAGGGATTCAATGTGTTTCATTGAGTAAGAGAGGGAGCCTGTGTTTTTGTTTGTGTGTATGTTTGCTTGTGAATGAGAGAAAGGGACCTGTGTGATAGATAAAATGTATAACTGAGAGAATGTATATGTGTATGTGTGTGCGTGTGTGTGTGTGTGTGTGTGTATGAAAGAGAGAGAAGGGTAAGCGTGTGTACAACAACTCCCCCCACCCCCACCCCATCTGCTAGTCTCAGGACCTCTAGAAATCAAAAGTTCCCAAGTAGGATTTATTTTATCCTTGTTAGGTTTAATCAGTGGGTGTTATGATATGATTACTGCTTTGTAATATTTTGGGGGGTTTGGGACCTTTTTTAAAATTTTTATGAGTTGTATCATTTTTGAATGTTATTCTATTTTTCACCTGTGTTGAAATATTTTTATTAGTATAGTTTTACTATTATTGATGTTTTATTTTTCTTTATTTTATTGTTTGATATCTTATGTGGAATTGCAAAGTTCTATCCATTGTTGCACTGCAAAAGGAGAGTCTTGCTTGTTGCAGTTTCCAGTTCAGTTTATGTTTTCTCATTTCTATTTTTACTTTATGACCCTTTTAATAGTGTTTGGTGAGGGTCTTCTACAGGGTAGCCGATGGAAAAGTAGCCCGCCTCCAATTCCAGTGCATTGGAGGCAGGCCACTTTTCCATGGACCACCCTGTACATACTGCATACACATGGTGAGGTAGTCTGGAAGCATGAAGTTTCTGTTTAGGGATCTATAGCAGCTTGGCTTATTCTGTTTTCCCAATAGGTAGTGTATTGGTGTTTTGAGTCCTGGTATAATATTTGCAGTATTGCCTTTTCTTTCATTGGTAAGGGTGTTATTGTTTAAGTACGAGCACATAGTGTTTTGATAAGGGAGTATACGATGTAATTCTAATTCAGTTAACTCATGGCTTTCCGGACACCAAGTCTACATCCAAGAATAGGCCTAATGTATATCATAATGGGTTCCAAGTGACTTTTTGCAGGGTTTTCTGCTTAGTACATAACAGTGCCTGTAAATATAATATGCATGGTGTACATTATATTTTTAACTCAAAAACTGAACTTTGTCATTTTCATGTAAAATCTGTTGTAATAAAATGCTTAATTTATAATTCTATGTGGGGTTGTCTGGGGTTGTGGACAGACCTGTTGTCAAGGGTGGGGATAGGAGGGGGTGCCAAGCTGTAAGGTTTGCCTAGGGTACTTAATATCCTTGTACTGGCCTGACCCAGACCCCTCAAGCACTTCATAGGTGGCTAGACATGATTTTATTTTGATTTACATCTCCTCTATAGCAGAAGTAATGTTGCACTGAAATGGACCTGGACATGTACAAAGGTGCATAACCACCTGTAAATCTATCTCTTACCCTGCCCCATTCTTGATATTCTCACATCACTACTTGTGTGTATGTGGGTGGCTTATAAAATTGGGTAGCCGTGCACATGTGCTAGATGTGTGCCAGTGCAGTCTCCCAGTTTTGGTGCATGTCTGGTTTTTAAAATTCACCTTTAAATGAAAAGAAAACAAACAAAATTGTTTTGTTTTCTTTTCTTTTCAAAATGAAACAAAACAGAAACTTCTTTGAAATATCCTGTTTCTTTTAAGCAAAATCATATCTCTGCTTCATACTACTGCTATCTTGCTTCATGTACCAAGTAAACTATTTGGCTTCCCCAACTGCTTTGTCATGAGGACTGGATACCTTGAGGTACTCTGAAATTATTAAACCCACATCCCTTTCCTGTATTGTGATTGCTAGTTCTCCCCCCTTCAAAATGGCATTTAGATCTTAGATTTATGCCTTCCAAAATGCATGATTTTGCATTTTGTTGAATTTAAGGTACAGCCACTTAAGCCTTCACCATGCTTTGAGAATTGTAAAGTGATCTTTTCTCACATCTCTCTGTCATATCTCCTCTACTGCAGAATTTCTATCATCTGCATAGAGGTAGACTTTCTATTTTACCTTTATACAATATCATAAAGGCATTGAAGCAGAATGGGCTCAGCCCTCATCCCTCTGGCACTCTCCCTTTACCAGATTAAACCTCATTGACCACAGCAGTTTGAGTCCCATTAATTATCCAAATTTGTATTTATTTTACAATTTATTTTCCAAAAAGCAGACTTGCAAAATTGCTTGCTAGTCTTCTGTATGGAACAGTCCTAAGAGTTTTACTGAAATCCAGTTAGGCCACATCATCTGCAGCTCCTGATATATTACGCTGATCAAAAAAATGCAATCACTACCTTCTCCTTGTGAAACCATGCTGCTTGCTTAACAGTCTGCAGCCTACTTGCCTATTGCATTATTCTGTCTGTAAGGCAGGGATATGCAAGTTAAGTTTTTTTTGTTTAGTTTTATTTCTCATTGTTTTTATTTCATTTTAGTGATGGTTTATTTAATTCACTTGAAATAAAACAATCAAAAAAGTAAAAAATAAAGAAGGAAGAGGAAGTGTTCTGAGTTGGGTCTCCCCTGACCTCACTGATATAATCCAGCACCCATACTACCAAAATTTTAAAAACAGGGTCTTCCCATCCCCCTCCCCGATCTCTCCTTACCCTTCACTTGGTCTTAGCTGTCCAAATGGAGAGGAGAATTCCATTGGCTTGCTTATTTAAAGATGGTGTCTGAGGCGTCCTGATACTGCTGCCCTTTTACTGCACAGAACAGTCTGTACCGAGTTCTCCATACAACAAAACTGTGTCACTCACCAGGCCTGCTGGTGCTTGTGGGGCAGGAGTGTCTGAGATCCCCGATGCATGCACGGATGTTGTGTTTTTCTAAAGACCAATATAGTCATGTATATACCATTTTACGCTCACATATGTAATTTTTTAAAAGCGCACCTTTTGAAAATTCACCTCATAGCTACTATCAGTGATGTTGCCAATATTATATCCATCACTTATGTCAAACTAGCAGGCCAATGGTGTTCTGTTTCCTCTTTTGTTTCAGCCCTTGCAGAGCAGTGCTATATCTGCTTCTCTCCACTTTTTTCGAAACTCGCCTGTTTCAAAAGATAAGTTGAACAGAGCTGTGAAGGGTATAGTCAATTCCATCTTGAAATTTTTCAATTCTCTGGAATATATCCTATCACGTCTCATTGTTTTGTTTGCTTTTAATTGTTCCAGTACTTTGAATACAGTATATTGGTGTACACAGAAAAAAAATGTTTGGTTCTGCTCAATTCTTTTTCATTTCAGTTTCAGGTTTCATTTGTTTCATTCCAGATCAGAAGATAATTTGTTTCTTTCATTCCATTTCATTCCCCTTTACTAGTCTTCCTGCTCTTCCCACTTACCTTGTTTATCTTGCTAATTAACAGGTCATTTATCAAAATGCGTTAGGGTATTATCAAGCACATTAGGGCACTAACGCACGCGATAACGCTGTAATGCACACAATCAGTACCGCATCACGAAATTAGTATTCTAGTGGGAGGAGCAAATGAAAATGAGGATCAGTTAACGTTGCGTGCAATAAAGTATTGCACACTATTGCAGGATTTAACTCCACATTTTTTCTGTCTGTTGTTGGCCAAAATGGTATTTATCGCAAATGTTGGTTGAGAGAGAGAGAGAGAGAGAGAAACTTCCTCTGTGGAGGCTCACTTATATCTGAACTTTTTATACCACTATGAGAAGGCATTATGAATTTGGGATGAGGTTTGGGGGGTAAGTTGGGTTTTGGGGGAGTAGGTTTACATGCACAGTCATTCATATGAACAGAATACTTACCATCAGTGATTTAATGTGATTTGGAGTGATGAAAGATGAAAGAAGAGTAGATTTGTACCATTTATTCTCTACCTACCTTGATTGCAGCTAGGTAGAGAGTGATACAAGCTAGGTAGAGAGAACATGATACAAATCTACTCTCACATTTCATCACTCCATATCACATTAAACCTTCACTGATGGTAACTGTGCTATTCATATGTATAAGAACATAAGAACATGCCATACTGGGTCAGACCAAGGTTCCATCAAGCCCAGCATACTGTGGCCAATGCAGGCCACAATGCAGGCCACAATGCAGCATACAGTGGCCAATGCAGGCCATAAGAACCTGACAAGTACCCAAAAACTAAGTCTATCCCATGTTACTGTTTCTAGTAATAGGAGTGGCTATTTTCTAAGTCAACTTAATTAATAGCAGGTAATGGACTTCTCCTCCAAGAACGTATCCAATCCTTTTTTAAACCCAGCTACACTAATTGCACTAACCATATCTCTTGGCAACAAATTCCAGTTTGATTGTGCATTGAGTGAAAAAGACCTTTGTCCAATTAGTTTTAAATGTGCTACATGCTAACTTCATGGAGTGCCCTCTAGTCCTTCGATTATCCAAAAGAGTAAATAACTGATTCATATTTACCCGTTATAGACCTCTCATGATATTAAACACCTCTATCATATCCCCCCTCAGCCATCTCTTCTCCAAGCTGAAAAGTCTTAACCTCTTTAGTCTTTCCTCATAGGGGAGCTGTTCCATCCCCTTTATCATTTTGGTTGCCCTTCTCTGTACCTTCTCCAATCCAACTATATCTTTGACAGTGCATGTAAAACTGCCCCCAAAACCACCCCACCCCACAAATCTCACACTGAGTTACTAGTGACCCCTCTTACAGTGGTATAGATAATTAACTTTTTTGTGTATATCTACAGAGGCTCTCTCTCTCTCTCTCTAGCCAAACATAAGATGCAGTGCAATAATGGTGTTGCAGAAAAATGAGCTTAACCACACCCCATTTTTATCACAGGTGCTATTTTCGCTATATTTATAGCAAAATGATGAATCTAGGTCTAAGTCTGCCCTCCTCCTTTTGTTGATATTTTCTGAATGATATCTTCTTTGATATAATTTGGTTTGCTTGGCTGTAATTATGTTTTATGGTTTGTTTACTTTTAGATTAGTCAATGTGTTCAAATGCTTGCAACAATGTTATTTTACAAACTGCCCTGGCATTAAATTGGTGAGTAATGAAATTGAACAGAAAAAAACAAATGAATGAATGAATGAATGAATGAATAAATAAATAAATAAATAAAGGAATTAATACATTTATTGATATTTCTTTTGGGAACCATAGTGGTGCTTTTCTTGTCTTCCTTATTTATTTATTTATTTATTTATTTCTACCTCTTGATAAAATGCTTGACATGATGATGTGTTATCATTTCAATACTCCTCTTCATTGCTCTCCATAGTTCCTACTACTGACAAAGTATGGGATATTTTTTAAAAAGTTGCACGCACGTACATTTGTGTGTGCTACCCGGCACATGCACATGTATACCCGATTTTATAACTTGTGCACGCAGGCACGCGAAAGTTATAAAATCCGGGGTTGGCGCGCGCAAGGGGGTGCAGGTTAGGGGGAAAGGAAATTCCCTCCCAGGCCTCTCTGAAGCGGCCTGGGAGGGAATTTCCCTTCCCCCTAACCTGACCTTCCCACCCCTTCCCCTAACCTTTCCTCCCCCAGCCCTACTTTAACACCCCTCCAAAATGTTTGTTTTACCTTTTGCGCCTGCCTGCAGCACGCAATTTCTGACAGAGCGGCAAATGGCCGCTGTGCCAGGATCCACTGACTCCACCCCCTCCTCGCCCTGGACTGCCCACATCCGTGCCCCACCCCTTTTTGTAAGCCCCGGGACTTACGCATGTCCTGGGGTTTTACGCGACGCCGGGCCTTTTGAAAATAGGCCCGGTGCGTGTAAGGCCGGTTACACGAGTAAATCCTCCGGATTTTCAAAATCTGGCCCTATCCTTAACAGAATCATTTTATTTCTTGAAATCAGCTTTTCTGAAATCTAAGACTTTTGTTGTGGTATTGTTTGGTTCTGGTTCAATGTTATTCTGAAAGCCATGCTACAGTGATCACTGCACCCCATGTTGTCCTCTTCCATAATCTCACTGATGATGCTTTCATTTGTCAGTACCAGGTCCAGTGTTGTCACCATGAGTCAACTCTTCAACAGCTTCTTTAAGAATCATCTCTTCTAAGGATTTGGTATGCCTTGGCTTCTAGTTGATCCTGCAGCTGACAATCTCTCATGATTTAAGTCCAACATAAACAGCACCTCTCTTTTTTCATATTAACCTGTGGATGTTTTCTATCATGTACATATCTACTCTTTCCTCAGTAGATTACCTACATACATAAGATTTCTTTAGAACAACCCACTTGCACCGTCCTCATTTTTTTAGTACATTTTAAAGTAGTTACATGTAGAAAATGAGCATATATATCCTGTATTTGTGTACATACTATTTTATAAACATCAAAAGTATATGTGTATTATTAGATTTCCATGCACATTTACCTGTGCAAAAAAAGGGATGGTCTAGGGGTTTCCTGGGATGGGGTCAAGGAGTAAAATCTCTTATTTTATAAGAGATTTATGCAAGTAAATTAGGCAAATTATTCCAACAATTTTATACCAACTAATTAACTTGGAGCAACTTATATCAGACTTGTCTGTTGAATGGTATTTTTTAATGGAAGGGTAAATTAGAGGAATTCAGTGATGTGCTAGGAGGGTCTTGTGAAATGGAGATGGACTGGGTGAACTGATGGAGGTAGAGGCAAACTGGTAATTTCAAGGACATGTGCATATTTCAAAATCAGGGTTGTATGCATATATGTTTTAATTTTTTACAGATAAAATATGCATGCATGTTTATAAAATCTGTGGAGAAAGTATGCACTTTCTTCACATTGGAAATCTTTGTGTGTACTAAGACATAAATGCATACTTTCGGAGCAGAACTATGTGATGTTTTTTAAATGTGCAGAATAGATCCCACAGAACAATTTATAAAATGCTAGGGTAAATTTCCATGTATCTCCCTATACACATAAATGTTCTACTGCAACTAGTTTTGAAAGTTACCCTCTCTGTAACTTAATGGCTTTTATTTTGTCCCTAACATATCCCTAGATTCATGAAAAAGTCTTGATAATGCCTGCCCTGATAAAAAGGGATGCGTTTAGGGAAATTTTGAAGATACTGCATCACATCAGTATGATAAACGCCACTTTTGGCAGAGACAGAGAGAGAGATAAAATTGGGGATTGGCGCATGCAAGGGGGTGCATACTAGTGCACCTTGCACACACCGACGCCCGCAACCTTCCCCTGTTCCCTCCCAGGCCGCTCCAAAATCAGAGTGGCCTGGGAGGGAACTTCCCTTCCCCCAAAACTAACTTTCCCACCCCTTCCAATAACCTTTCCCCCCCTAGCCCTACTCTAACCCCCCGACCTCTGTCTTACCTTTTGCGCCTGCTGGCACACGATCCTCCGACACAGCGCCAAATGACTGCTGTGCCGGAGGCCTCTGGCCCCGCTCCCGGACCGCCCTGTCCCCGGACCGCCCCTTTTGTAAAGCCCTGGGTTTTGGACGCGTCCCGGGGCATTACGCACGTCGCCGGGCCATTATAAAATAGGCCTGGTGCGCGTAACCCCCCTACGCGTGTAAATCCTTGGGATTTACACGCGTAGGGCTTTTAAAATCCAGCTAATAGTGAAGCAACTGTGTAGCGCTTCCGGTTCATTTCTGCGCAAATTTACTTCTGCTATAGATCATGTGTAAGTCTGAATAAAACTATTTTTGCCCACATATGAAGCGCTTGAGGGGTCTGGGTAAACTGTAGGGAGTGCAGCTAAAGAACCGGGGGGGGGGAGTGTCTTGAGGACCCAGATATAAACTGGTGGCTGAACTGGTTAAATTGGTCATTTCCTTCATGTTATATCATTTCCTCACTTGTGCATGTAAATGCTGTTCACATACATATTTAAAATTAGGAGCAGCCATTACAAGTACAAGGCTTATTTTTATAATATGTACACGTATAGATTTCAGCATATGTGGCTAGGTGCGCATATATACCTATATATGGGCACATGCTCGCTCATTTTAAAGTTACCCTCTTAAGGGTTGATTTTAAAAGGCGCACATGGAAGCGCCAATTTTATAACTTGCGCACATCACCATGTGCATTTTGTAAAATATGATTTCCAATACCCGATTTTGTAATCGGTGTGCGCATGTGCAGGCGGGTGCCCCATTCATGAGCGTGGGGGGGAGGGGGGGATTTTTCAATTAGGTGTGGCAACACGATCGGCCTTTTTCCCAGTTCCCTCCCAGTCCGCTCCGCTCTGAAATCGGAGCGGCCTGGGAGGGAACTTTCCTCCCACCTTCCCCTCCCTTCCCCTATCTAACCCGCCCCCCCCAGCCCTACCTAAATACCCCAACCTTTATTTTGTTATTTACACCTGCCTCTGGCAGGCGTAACTTGCGCGCACCGGCTGGCTGCCGACGCGTGATCTCCCGGCGTGGCCACTGTGCCAGAGGCCTCGGTCCCACCCTCTCCCCGCCCCTTTCACAAAGCCCCCGTATATTGTTTCAGTTTCTCAACCAGCAATTAAAAATAAATTATATTAAAATACAAATGAGCACTAACAGTTAATAGCTACCAATAAAATCAACACAGTATCCACTCAAGAATCACACAAAAAAAATACATAATGGGATACAAAACTTACAAAATAATTCATACAACTTAAAGACCTGAAATTGGGGAAGAGGGTAGAAGCAGCTAAAGAAAGCACTCAAAAAAGTCCCCTCTCATATGGCCTCAATGGGCTATAGACAAAATCATTCAAAGGCATTTCTGTATAATCATTTACTATTCTCAAAGCATATACCAAAACCCACTTTTTTTCTATGTCAATCAGTCCATATGCCATTAAAAAGTTTGTTACTTATCCTAAAGTCACATGGTTCAAATCTTCAAAAATACTGCGCTCATCACCTGCATGCTCTTTTGAGCACTTTCTTTAGCCGATACCACCTTCTAAACAATTGTAAAGTTGTACGAATTACAGTATTTTGTGAATGAGTTTTTTTATCTGATTACGTAGTTTTTGTAAGACCTTTTTTTTTATTTAATTGATGCAGTTAAGTTTAGAATAATACAAATCATTAATCATGTAGGGAAAGGGAGATAGAACTGAAATGAATAGTACATATTTCCAGTCCATCAAGGCTGCAAACTGGTCTGGATGTCAAGATATCCACAAGGAATATCCATTAAATATATTTACAAACATTTGCTCTAAGGGGTCAGGTTGATTCTCCTGTTTTGGTTACCTTGGGAGGAATCCTCAAATATGAATACCCCCTATGTTAGATAGTAACCCTACCCATTTTAAGCAACTACCTCAACTGGATTTATAAAGAATGCCTCATAAGTACAAAATGGCTTATTAGCATGCTCAACACAAGCATTAAATTTAAACACTAAAGATATGATTTTACCTAAATCAATGAAATGATGGTATAGATTTAAAAGGACAGTTCAAAGAAGTTTAATTAATTAGATAAGGTTTTAAAAGAAAATTATTCAGGTCGTTCAGGTCGTTCCCCAAAAACATTATCTGAAATACAAACATTTTGTTTTAAATTGAATTTTGTTTTAAATTGATTTTATACTTAAACAGTGTCTATCCCTATATGGCAATTCCCCAGTTTCTTGTTTTATTTGTGATTTGCATGGATCCCAATAATGTCTACAGTTTGGGAAAGAGTTTTACAATCTGCAATTCAGATAAGGCAAATAGTGAGAGACTCTTTTGCGATTCAGGACTACTAGGGCTCATATACAAAATCAGGCAAATTGATGGCTCTACACAGAACAGAATAGTGCTGGTCTGTATCAAGGTACAAAATGTAGTGCCTCAGAGATTCCAAAAGGAGGCACTGCTATTGAGGCACTATAAATAACACAATAGTTTCTTCCTACCATTCTCTAACCATTCAGAAAAGATAAAGACTGTTTCATTGAGGACAATTTTGATTGACAATCTTCCAACTATAAAAGTTGAGAAAATTTATGAAAACAATGCAGTCAACTCTATTTTTCAGCAGCAATAAATGGTAACACAAAAACATCTAGGCAGTTGCTAATTACTATTATTATTATTATTACTTTTTAAATCTCGTACATTATCTCTGCCCTTAAAATCAGTGTTCTCTGAAAGTTGTATGGAAGTTCTCTGCTCGCATTCTGGGTGTGCTGTGGCCATCTCACGGTTTGGACTATGCAGGGTGTCAGGTGCCCACCCTTACACATATCAAACATTAGAATATGGGCTGAGCACTCCTGTGCAACTTCCAGAAAAATTCCACATTGTTAGAGTTTGATATGCCTTATTTTGAATAAGATGAACACTGTAGTTTAGTGTTATTAATTTTAAAAACAAGGAAATGAAAGTGAATAGAATTTATAAAGACAATTTTTTGTTAGTAATGGGCAAGGCTGTAATGCTGCTTTGTACATATGACATTAGTGTTAACAAAGGTGCCAAAGTCTTAATGACAACTGTAATGCATTGTGCTTAGGGGATCATAAACTATGTTTTATTACCATTAAAATATAACATTTTATTGTAATAAACTAAAGTCATAAGCTTGAACACTAGGGGTTCCCTCATCCAGTTCCTCCCTATTTTAATATTTTTGACAATTCTGCCCATAAGTCTCTTGTGGTGGTCACATTCAACATGTGGCTGGTTACAGTAAGCCATATGTTTTTATTGAAGAGCTCTATATTTAGAACATCCAAAGAATGCAACTTCAAATGTATGATCTGTTTCCTAATTATAATGTACACAGTTAAATAGTGCGAGGGAAAACTCGAAACAGAAAAAAATCGGTGAGATCCTCTCATTCAAAGGATGGAACACTAATCTTGCTAAATCTTGATATAAATCACAACAAAGTCATTTAAAAAGTTAATCAAAGGAAAACCTTCTCGATCTGTTTAATGAAAAATCATCATATCCAATCAAACATGACACTATATGTTCCCCAACATGTTTCTCTACTAGGCTGCATCAGGAGGGACAGATTCAATGAATAAAGTTCAGATAGGATCAATGTTAGTCAGTTTCTACATATGATATATACATTTGCTAACATTGATCCTATCTGAAGTTTATTCATTGGATGAATGATTAAAGTACTAACTAAAGCATTATGTCTAAACTATCTGACACTCATTGAAAATTTAATGAAGGGTTTGATAGCATGGGAGTACTTTTTAGGCAGAACCCAGCATTTCCTGCCACGCCTCCAAATATAGACCTCAATCCTCTCACTCTACCTCAGTCTACCAAGCCCTCCACAGCCTGGCCACAGTACAATCCCCTTCCCCCAGTCCAATCCTGGACCTTAACAACCCTAGCCCAGGCCAGTCTCATATGATCTTCCTCCCACCCAGCATTCTCCATTCTCCCTTTTCTGTCCTGATACTGTCTGTCCCTCATCTAGCCTGACCCAGCACTCAGTGATTCCCCTCTGCTGAGCCTGACCTCAGCACAATCCAGGCCCCAACTCATGCCCGGAAATCTGTCACCCCTCACCACCCCAGTCCCCTGGTATTTTTCTCTCTCTCCCCTTCCTAACACTATCTGACCTAACCCTAACCAGCTTGATCTCAGCACACAGTGACTGTCTCTCAAATCCAGCACTTTATGTATCCAACCCAGACACAGCTCTCTCCCTTCTGGCTAAATCCCAGCATAGTGTAGCCTGAGTGGTGAGATCTGAGTGCCTATGGTTGAGAGGCATGGAAAGGGTCATGGATGTCTGTATGTGAGTATTGCTCTTGTATGAGGGGATGTAGGGTTCTGGTCAGTAGAGAGAGAAAATGTATGAATATGTGTGAGCATGTGTATGTGTGGGGGGAAAAAGAAAGCTGTGCATGTGAGTGGGCATTTGAGTGAACATATGTTTGTTAGGAAGTATACATGTGAAAGTGTGAGTAGATATGTGTCTTTGAGAGAGTATGTGTGAGTAAAAAAGTAAGTATGAGGGGGTAGATGTGAATGGGCAAGTGTGTGGGTATGAGAGAATACATAATCAATAATCTCTGACTCCATACCCAGCTCAGTTACAGGTCTTCTTCCCTCCTACCTAGCCAAACACTAGCATAGTGTTGCCCGTCACTCTCCTTACCTAGGGGCTCTGGGTCTGTGGATGGGAGGTATGGAAGTGGCAGGGATGTCTGAATGTGCCTAGGGTTCATAGGGGTGGGGGGGGGGGGGTTCATGGTTCAGGACAGGAGAGAGAGTGAGTGAATATGTGTGCACGTATGTTGTGTGGGAGAGAAGGAAAGACGTTGGAGTGGGCATGTGAGTAATGTGTGAGGGGGCAGATGTGAATGGACATGTATGTAAATGGGTATGTTAGTGTGTGAGTGGGGATATGAGTGTGTGAGTGTGCATGTGAGTGTGAGGAGGTAGATATGATGGGCAGGTGTGTGTACATGCAAGTATATGTGAGTATATGTAAGCCCCAAATCAGTACTTTTTTGACCCTTACGGAGTCCAACCACAGCTCTCCCTCCCTCCTTTCTGGCTGAACCTCAGCACAGTGTTGCCCATCATTCTTCTCACCTGGAGGTTTGTGTCTGTGGCTGGGAGGAAAGGAAGGGGCAGGGATATCTGTCTGTTTTCTTGGCTCTTATGAGGGGAAGGCAGGGTTTGTGGAGGGAGAGAGAAAGTGAATATGCGTGTTTGTGTATGTGTGAGAGAGAGGTAAATGCATGGGTTTGAGTAGGCATGTGAGTTTATGTGAGTGGGTATGTATGTATGTATGTGTGAGTGAGCATTAGTGTTAGGGAATATAAGTGAGAGGGCAAGTATGCATGGGGGAGTAGATGTGAGTGGTGGGGTAGATGTGGGTAAGAATGACTGTGCCGGGGAGTCTGGGGGCAGATGTAAGTGGGCGTGTGAGTGGGTATCTGTGGGTGGAAGTGGGCATGTGTGCATGAGGGATAATATGTGTATGTGAGAGGATAGATTTGAGTGGGCATGTGAGTATATTTAAGTGGACATGTGAGTTTGTGGCTATATGTAAGTTAGCATATAAGTATGAGAGTGATCGTGCATGTATATGAGGGAGGAGAAAGTCTGTCCACATGATGTCCACTTTTCCCCTTCCTCCCTTCCCTCCTCCTCCTTCTTCCCCCACAAATAGAATATAATCTGCAGATAACAAAACATTTGTATGCATGTATATATTTTATGTATTTATTTAATAATTTTTATATACCGACTTTTCATGCGAGCATATCAAATCGGTTTACAGTAGTTAACAATTAATCATTTAAAATTATTTGCATTTCCAAAGAAGAAAGAAGTAAATACATTATTTCATAATATAATTGCTACAAGGACCTCTAACCCCTGCCCACCTATCCCTTGCCTGGTCACAGGTTTGCAGGGTGAGCCTGGGGCAGGAGCAAACCCCATCACTCCTGCTTCACAGCTCCTATTTTGAGAAAAAAGCCAACAGTCAACCCGTGGCTGGCACCATTATTTTGTATGGCAACTGTTTAACATAACAATACTGGCCTGGAATTGACCAGCAGCTATTTTTGCAAAGCAGGAGCAACATGGGCTCAACCCTGTCTCTGAAACACCTACAGACCCACAACCAGTTAAGGGTGCATTGGGTGGTTTCCATTTAGTGCAGTGGCTGAGGTTTTTTAGCTTATAGTAATGTGAGTTTTGGGATTAGATATGCTGTCCTCTGTCACTGAGTGGGGCATTCACACTCCATTCAGTGACAGAATGACAGCATATCTGCTATGTGCATTTCTATTAGATAGAAGATGGAAATCTGAGCATGCGTGTCTATGTGTGTGCATGTGAGGGACAGCACGTGATTTGGCATGTGTATGATAGAGAGAATATGTGAATAGATGTGTAAGTGAGCATGAGTGTGTGAGGGAAATGTGTGATTGGCATGCGTGTGTTGAGGGGATGCATGTGAGTATGTGTGATGCAGTAGATGAGGTGGGGATGGCTATGTTTGAATGTGAGGGACACTTGTGAAAGGACTTGTAAGTGGGCATGTGTGTATAAGAGAGAATATGTGAATGGCTGTGTTAGTGGGCATGTATGCATGGGGAAGTAGATGTGAGTGGTGGGGTAGATGTGGGTAAGAATGACTGTGCCGGGGAGCCTGGGGGCAGATGTAAGTGGACGTGTGAGTGGGTATCTGTGGGTGGAAGTGGGCATGTGTGCATGAGGGATAATATGTGAATGGGCATGTGTGAGAGAGTAGATGTGTGAAAGAGTACATGTGTGTGTGAGGGAATAGTTGTGAGTTTGTGTGGGGAGATAGATGTGGGGTAGATGTGAGGATGGGGGTTTGGGGCAGATGTGAGTAGGCATGTGAGGGGGTAGATGTGGGAGTGGGCATGTGTGCATTAGGGAGAATATGTGAATGGGTGTATGAGTAGTCATATGTGCAGGAGATATTAGATATGAGTGTGAAGAGGCAGTCAGTGGGGGTGGGGTATATGGGGATAGATGTTGGTATGGGAGGATGTAGGCGATCTGGGGTAGATGTGGGTGGGCATGTGAATGGATGGATATGAATTGGAGTGCAATGTGGAAGATGTGAGCATGGCCATGTAGATGTGAAGGTGGTAGATGGGTCATGGGTTATGAGGGAGTAGATGTGTATGTGCACCTATCAGGAGGAATAAAGTGAGTACACATATTGCCCTCTCCCCATCCTAGTTGAAGGCAATCGGCAAATGACATATGAAATGCCCAGGAGCCCCTCTCTAACCTCTCCCACCCCAGTCCTTACCCCATCGTGGCCCATATGCTGTTTCAGGAGCAGAAGCAATCCCCTGTCGCTCAGGCCACTATTCTGATTAAGCAAGATATCCTCTAGTCAACCTGAAGCTGATGCCATTATGTTGTACGTTAGCTGCACAGCATAATGGAGCTGGCCTTGGCAGGGTCAATGGGAGCATTAAGCGGACTAGGTGGCCGTCTAGGGTGCTGGAAGTGAGCATGGAGGTGTTGACATACTTGAGGGCACCACTTTTTAAAACTGGATAAATGGTTGGTGTTGTTGGGAAGGTAGAGACATGGCAGTTTGGTGCGATTCACAGGGTTTTGGTGATTCAGAAGAGAGAGAGAGAGAGAGATCACTGCCTAGGGTGACTGCAGATGCTGGCACAAGCACTGGGCCTCAGGTTGACTGGCAGCCATATTGCATAACCAGAGCAGTTTGACTGGAACAACAGAGGATCACTTCTGCTTTCAGAACAGTTCAAGGACCCCCAGCAAGGTAAGGACTGGGATGGGGGAAGTCAGAGAGGGGGCCCAGGGGCCCTACAGGTAGCATCAACTCTCCCTTGGTCCAAGGGTCCACCAGCATAACACAAGGTTCTCTCCAGGATCATGGTAGCCTCCTATGGTGACCTGGGCCGGGCTCTTCTAGGGATGCCTCTGTCATTGCTAGGTTACTACAATGGTGGCTCGGATCACAGTAGGAAGCTACTGCTATCCTGGCAAGAACCTTGAAAATAAAGTACCGGGGGGAAGGGGTGGGGGGAAGAAGGGAAAGGGCAGGGGGTTTGAGCCCCCTGCTTCTGAGCAGGTCTAAATTTATGTGGCTGACTTAGGCCTGAATTCACCATTCTAATGCAGAATGGTGAATCCAGTGAAAACTGGGGGCAGGGGTGAGGGCACAGGGGAGGGCGGGCCTGTGAAAGCCAGCAGCCATCGCACCACCGTGGTGTTATTGCTGCCGGCTTTTGCACCCAATAGCGCCACCTTGAAAGGTGGCGCTATTGGGCGCGCTACTAGCGAAGATAATGGCACTTACCTTATCGCCGCCAGCAAAGACATTGCAGTGTCCGCCTCCTCGCTGCCCCGACTCCGCCCCTCACCACCCCAACTCCGCCCCTGGCAAGCTATCGCACGTGATAAGCAATAGAAAATGACCCCCATAGCTAGCTATAACCGATATTTGGCTAAGTTAGCTGGATAATGAGACCCCTTTCCGCAAAGACCCTAAAACATCCCTTTTATGTCTGGCTAAATTATAGCTGGATAACAATATATCCGGCTATAATTTATCTTGATAAGAAGCTTAATATTCTGTTTAAGCCATTTAGATGGATAACTTGTGAGTTATTTGTCTACATGGCTTTTGAATATCTACCTTGACATGAATAAATGTGAAACAATTTCAGTTTAAAATGAACAAAATGAATTATGGTGGCAAAAAAAATATTAACAAACTGAAATGAACATTTTTTTTCCTCACACATCCCTAATATTTATGGAGAAATAATTTACTAAGTAAGGCAAATGAGATACTCTGTTATTACACTAGGAACAAATTGTTAATGGATTCCAATTGCATCCTCCTCCTGTGTTCATTGTCAGATATTCTACTTTATCCCAAAGGATACCAATATAAGAAATTTGGGCCCTAAAGGAACGATAGTGCTGAAAAAGTGTTCTAAAAATTATTGAAAAAAAGACAAATAAAATAATTTAAGTGCAACATTTAATTCTAGCACAATATCCAAAATTAAACATATTCATTGAGCAAAAAGAAAATAACAAGGCTCCTCTTTATCCCCTACACTCTTTAATATTTACCTCCTACCACTTTGCCAACTCCTCACCAACCTCAACTTAAAACACTTTCTCTATGCAGACGATATCCAGATCCTGATCCCCATCAAAGATTCATACTCAAAAACCCTCGACTACTGGGAGTCCTGTCACCTAGAAATCAAACGCCTCCTCAACAGCCTAAATCTAGTACTAAACTCCTCCAAAACCGAAATATTACTCATAACTCCTGAAAACAGCAATCTCACCACCTATCATCCAACCAACCCACAAACCACTCAAGTGAGAGATCTAGGTGTGCTAATCGACAATAAGCTGAACTTCAAAGCCTCCATCAATAGAACTACCAAAGACTGCTTCTACAAACTGCAAGTTTTAAAAAGGATAAGACCTCTCTTCCATGCCAAAGACTTCAGAACCATCCTCCAAGCTCTCATTTTCTCTAAGTTAGACTACTGCAACTCTACTTTACTTGGTCTCCCTTCCTCATACACCAAACCTCTCCAAATGGTTCAAAATGCAGCAGCCCGTCTACTAACAAACACCAGAAAAAGAGACCATATCTCCCCACTCCTAAAAGACCTTCACTGGTTACCAATTCATTTCAGAGTCATCTATAAATCCATCACCTTGATATACAAAATTATTCACCAACATACCACAATCAACCTACAAATTCCCCTCCACTTACACAAATCCACAAGACCGACCAGAGAAGCATACAGAGGATCCCTCCAACTTCCCCCTACCAAAACCACTAATCACAGCACCTTAAGAGACCGAGCCTTCTCCACAGCTGGCCCACTGTTATGGAACTCCATCCCCCCAGACCTCAGAAATGAGCCATGCTTCCTAACCTTTATTAAAAGACTCAAGACATGGCTGTTTAGGCAAGCATTCCCGAACTCCAACTAATACGCCTCACCAGCAAAATATCCTACACAGTAGCTGTATATATTGTATTCTGTATATATTGTATACATGTAAATAATTAACTTCTATCTCTCTTTATTTCCTCCACCCCAGTTCAATAGTCCTTGTTAATTGTAACTGCATCTCTTCTTCACGTTTATCTATGTTCTTTGTTGTATTCATTGCACCCCTGTTTTTTATGTAAACCAACATGATGTGAACGCTTCATGAATGCTGGTATAAAAAAGCCTTAAATAAATAAATAAATAAATAAATAAATAAAGTTCAATTTAACTGAATTTCTCTGTGTTAGAAAGGTCTTTATTATTTTTACTTTCCCTTTTCTTAACTGTTTTGAATTTGCCTGGCCCTAAAACAATACATCCTATTAATAATATAAAAGGCAAATAATGTGTTTATTACTTAGGTTGGTGCAAGTGAATAGAGAGTAATAGAAAAATTAGTTTTAATAGAGATGTGCAAACTTAAAAAAGTTTGCTAACTATTTTGATGATCCCTCAAGATTTTTGTTCACTGGTTCATTAAGGCTTTTTCTACCTTTCTGCATCTATGGGAAAAAAAATAAAAAGCTTATTGAATCAGGTCCATAATTTGAAGAACTTAAAAACAAAACAAAAAAATATATATATGACTCGTTAGACTGAGTGAATCTGCATCAGTGCTTGAGAAGATTTAACTGATCTAAGTGGGGTCCACAGCAGGCAGAATCAAATCTGGGCAGCTTCCCCCACAATCAATGGAGCAAGTTTGGCAAACTCTTAGGGTCATTTATTAAAATGCTAGAAGGTGTTTTTGCATGCAGAAAGCACCATTAATGCATGCGATAGGACCATAACATATGGTGTGATACAAATCAGAAGAGGAGGAGTTAGGGGCAGGCTAGGTTTACTGATTTGTGAAGCCCTTATTGAGAGAGAGAGAGAGAGAGAAAGAAAGAGAGAAAGAAAAAGAGAGAGAGAGAGAGAGAGAGAGACTAGCCATAATGTTCTCTCCCTAGATAGGTATTTGTATCCCTATGGGTAATGAGGTGAGGTTTAGGTATTAGTGTAGGGGGTTAGGGGCCACTTTGACATTCAAAGTGAGTTGTACGAACAGAAAAGTGGTCTCTTGTGAAGATTTGATGACCTTCGGAGTAAGAAAACTCACTCAAAGATGAAATTTGTGCAAGGTTCTCTCAACCTAGCTTGATGGACTCAACATGAAGTTAGGTTGAGAGAACATTGCACAAATCTCATCTTTGAGTGAGTTTCCTCACTCCGAAGGTTATCAAATCTTCACAAGAGAGCACTGTTCTGTTCGTATGTCTCACTTTGAATGTCAAAGTGGCCCTTAACCCCCTACACTAATACCTAAACCTCACCTCGAGTTACTAGGTGGGCCTCCCATAGAGACATAAATAGCTAGGGTGAGGATATTATGGCTAGGTGTTCTCTCTCTCCCTCTCTCTTTTTCTCGCCCTCCCCATGGTCCCCCCAGTGGTTGTATGTAGAAAATACCACAATTCTGGCACTTATCTCAAAGTGCAAAACAATTATCACAATTTGCATTAACATAGGTATTAGCATAAACTGCCTATTACCATAAAACACACCCTTTTTCTATCACATGCAATATTTAGTGCATTTTGATAAATCCAGGCCTCCCTTAGAAAATCCAAAAAATTCTGTGAAACTTGAACAAAGTTAAAATTTGCCTACTTCGAACTGAACTCTAAATTTCTAGGGAGAGAAATTCAATTGCAAAGGTTAAATAGTGCTTTGCCTGTCGAAATGAAAGTCTACAAAACTGCCCGTGCATAGCACCTGTATGCTCATACTTTTACCTGCAGTTTGAAGAGGTGTTCTTGTGGGCGTTGTTTGGTTAGGTTTGGAATTTCAGGCATACTCTTGCATTTCTAAAAGTATGCACTGAATTTTCTCCAATTAAATCTGCAAACAAATTAGCGGTGTAATTGCAGGTGAGCAGTATTGGTGGGACAGTATTCAAAGAGAAAGTAAGAACATAGGATCTTTTTCAAAATTGGTGTAAAACTGTGGGTAAAAAGTACACAGGAAGATAATTTTCAAACTGATGTGCGCGGTGGTATATACGTGTGGAGATGGCTGATAGCAGATCTATGGTAGTATTTTATAATCTGTGCATTTTATAAAAGATGTATCTCTATCCCACAACATCCTCACATATATATATGCTTACATACAAATGCATTGAAAGAACATATATCAATGCATTGAAAATACAAAGTCTTCCCTGCCTATTTAAAAAATATACATGAGTATATTTTCTTCATGAAAATAAAGTAGGACATATTTGCATAAATTGGAATTTATTCATGTAGATTGGTGTATTTTAAAAACATACGCGCATCAAGGAAAGTGCAATTTTACCAATTAGTCCACCAGCTGCCCATTCCTTCGCCAAGTTATTGATACCCTCCTGGTTCTGCAGCTTGAGCTCCCCTCAGTTCACCCAGACCACCCACCCGATCATTACCACACAATAAACACGTTTAATATCATTTATTCCAGATCATTCCCAGGAGTAAAATCACACTAGTAAATTGGCAAATCTATGAGTGTATAAGTGGTTTTTTTTAAATTAGCACTCACATGAATAAATGTTTGCCCTATCCTGGAATGCACCTAGACTGCCCCTTTTTTACGCTCATATATGTGCATGCAAAAGTGAAAATGCACATTTATTTGGACTTTTATAAAATATGGAATACGTGAGTAGAGGCTACTTACACATGTATATGCTAATTTAAACTCGTGTAACGTTTTGAAAATTCACCCCGCTGATTTTACTCCAATGTGGGAATTGCAAAATTACCACCAAAGAGACTGGAAATACCATGAGTGAACACTGCAAGTGAAATATATTTAATACGAGGTATATTAGTACTTGTTCCTTCACATTGAAACATCTAATGTTATAAAATGCATACAATTTTATTGAATATTTTTTGGGTAAACTTGAGGGTGCAAATGTCTCTGCTTACACTAAAAATGCCATAGCACAAAATGTCATAATTTCAGCTACAGTAAGGCTCTAAAATCGATAGGACTTGATTATATAACTCTTGTCCATTTTATTATTTAGCTTACTGATCTCCACAGTTTGAGTTCACTGCGTTTCCATGTGTAGCAGCCGCTAGTATTTTTGCCCATGTATATATATATATATATATATATATATATATATATATATATGTTTGGAGTTTGGATTTCTAATCCAGTTTCCCAAGAGAACGTCAACCCCAGGCCTCCCTCTCCACCCCTGCTGGGTTCTGGATCTTTTTCCTTTGTGATAAGTCAACAGCAGAGGTTAGAGATTGTACAGTTTTTTGAGTCTTTGAGATTTTTTGCAGAGACTGGACTTGGAGTTATTTGTTTTTGGAAGATCTAATTGCTGAACAAGAGTATTGCCACCTATTCAACCCATGTTTCATGTTTGAACTTGGGGCAGGCTATCGTATCCTGCCTTCCAAAGGGAAGGAATTCTAGAGCTGGACACTTGTTCAGTTGGGATAAAACCAACCAGGGAATTTACCATTAACTATTGCTTTTTTTGATTATGATTTTTCTGGTGCTGTTGCTTATGTTTTCCATGCTGGCCTGGTTTCTTATTTTTAAACTTTAAGCACATTTTCTTTGAACACCATTCTTGGACTCTGTGGTTATTTGCTACCTGTGGAAATACTTCCCACTAGAGAATCTGGCAGAGGGGGGTGACTGTAATTTTGATGACTGTATCCATGGCAGGGGTCCAGGAGGTTAAACTTCTCCCCAAATGGATGAACTCTGGTGTCTCCAGGGGCTCTGGTGAGGCATGAATGAGAAAAAGAGAGGTCCTGGACATAAGAGAGCTGCCTAGGGAATTTTTTGTAACCCCCCCCCCCCCTCCCCTAAATTCGCATCACCCCACAAAGGAGGAGAGGGGAAGTTACACATGAATTTATACATATTTACAATTTCTATTCATGGAAAAATAATGGATACTGCAAAAATTTGAGATTGATGTGCATGTAACTTTGCCCATAGACAAACTGATGGAATCACCTAGAATATCTGGTCCTTTGTGAGTTACAATAATTGGGAAACTTTATCTTGAAAAGCAACAAAATAATTTAAAAAATTTGGACCTGATATGCATTAGATGTAGAGGTAAGTATGCTATGGAGTTTTATTTTTTACTTGTTCAAAAACAATGTAAAGGTCATTCTCACATCACATTATAACCAAACAATGATATCTGATGGACCCACAATTGAAAGCTATAATCTTGTCCTACATTTGTTTTTTGAATCAGCAGTTTCCTCCTGCTCCTTTCCATTTCCAGCTCATTCAGATCCAGGGCTTGAAGCCTTCATTTGCAAGAGGTGATTTTTTTTTTCCCTGTTTGCTATCTCCAGAAATCATTCCTAGGTCTGGTCATGTCTGCAACAATCCTGGGAGAGGGCCATGCACCAAGACTCCTCTCATTACAGTGTTATCATAGACCCTGGAACAGGCCATCAGGTAAGGTATCGCCCTTCAGCCATGACCTCAATTCTCTATTCCCAGGAAGGGCTGTAAGTGCTGTATATGCAGTGTTCCCAGTCTCAGCTGACCCAAGGAGCAAAAATCAAACCAGGGACCTTCTGCATGGCTGTGCACAGCACTGCTACCAAGCCACTGGGCCAGCTCTGAATTTTATATTTTTAACGATGCCTAGCAGGCTCTCTACATATGTCTCTGATGGTTATCGTCCTCTCCTGCATTGATCTGTTTGCATTAACCCACTGGTCCACATCACACATTTTACTTTTGGATGCACGTTCAGACCATAACCTTGCATTTTTACTAGATGAGTTTCAGGTTTTAGTAATCACAAGGAATATTATTACATGTTCTTATTAGAACAAATGTTTACAGTATTATCAAGCAAATAGGCTAATGTACTATTGTGCAAACAGGATGGTATGCATAAAAATGTATGCATTATTGTATCAACAAATTTTAGCATGTGTTATTTAACATTTTTGTGTGTTTTCACTTGACAACCTGCTCACAAACCTTGTACAAAATTTCTAATGATTATTAATCATGCAATCAGCTCATTACTGATTCAACATAGAATTCACTCTATGGGGAGAGCAGTGATTAGTGGAGTGTCTCACAGGTGAATTTTCAAAGGAGTTGAGCGTAAATGTAACATACTATCATAGCAATTTTCAAAAGCCATTTACGCATCTAATGTACACTTACACGAGCAAATCCTATAGACAATTCAATGACATATATTGTAGCAATTTTCAAAAGCCCACTTATATGGGTAAAGTGCATTTACACGTGTAAAACCCAGTTTTACACGTGTAAATGCTTTTAAAAATCGGGCCCCCTGGGAACAGTCCTGGGGCTGGTTTTGTTCAACATTTTTGTGATTATAGTGGAAGAGTTAGAAGGAAAAGTTTGCCATTTTGTGGATCACACTAAAATCTGCAAGAAAGTGAACACAGCTAATGAGAAGTGATGTAAGAAAGATTGAGGAATGGTTGAGAGCTTGGCAATTGAGATTCAATACAAAAAGTTGCAAACTCATGCATTTGGTTGTGTAGACATCTGAATGAACTATATGAGATGGTGGCAGAGAAGCTGATATGCGCCAATCAAAAAAGAAAAAATTGGAAGATGAATTTTAAAAGCTGGGCATGTGCATGTTCTAAATTAGCCCTGGCACGCTTATGTGTGCTCCTAATTTTACAAGTATATGTGCATAGCCGCGTGATATCAGCTTTGAGCTGTGCAAGTGAGGGAATTTTATAACAGGCGCATGGCCACATCATGACCAGTTTCACCAGTTTGTCCACCAATTTGCTCAGTCTTGAGCTAGGTCCTCGCAACCCTCCTGGGGTTTGGTTGACTTTACAATTGTATATTTACGCCCGTGCACCCGTTTGAAAATGACCGTCTGGGTGTGATAGTATATGATGATCTCAAGACAGTGAAACAGTATGACAAGTTGGTGATTAGAGCCAGAATACTGTTGGGATAACCAGTAGAAAAAGAGAGATGATAATGCCCTTGTATAGGTCATTGATGAGGCCTCATCTGGAATACTGTGTTCAGTTCTGGAGACCACATCTTAGAAAGGATGGAGAGAAGCTAGAGACAGTACAGAGAAAGACAACTAAAATGGTATGGGACCTACATCAGAAGCTATATGACATGATACTTGAGGATCTAAAAAGAGGGCAGGAGAGAAAGGGGGATATTATAAAAATAAACTTTAAATACCTGAAAGAGTCAAATCTTTTTCAATGGATAGCAAGTTCTAAGAACAAAGGAGCATGATTTGAAACTCTAAGGGGCTAGATTCAAGACCAGCATCAGGAAAAATTATCTTCATGGAAAGGTAGTAGATACCTGAAATGCCTTTCCACTGGAAGAGGTAGAGAAAAAACTAGTACAGGAATTCAAGACAGAATTGGATAAACATAAAAGATCTCTAGGATGCCAATGAAGCATTGGGGTGACACACATGGAGAGGCAGAAGACGTGGAGATAGCCTGCATAGGGCAGCAGTTACAGCCCTGAATAATCATGGTGGGCAGACTGGCTAGGCCATTTGTATCTTTTTCTGCCATCATTTTCTATGTTAGTAAGTTACAATCAGAAGTCACATTTTCACATGGAAAATCACACAAATGGGCAATTTCCCATATAATCTTAGCCATGCCTCAGGAAAGTAGTGTTAAGATTTTTGTGAAAAAACCTAGCAATTTCTCACTAACAATCACATGATTTTTGCCACAAGATCTATTTGCATATTATGCAACTGGTTTGACATAACGAGAAAACCATTTTTGCCATGGCCAAAGTTATAAACTATATGCTATACTAATTCAACAAATAAAGTCATAAAGTTTTATGTTACATGATCGAAGTAGTGCTATTTGTCTCCATATTAGTATAAGAATGGCACTGTTCTTGGGGATAGAGAACTCTCTCATCCTTTTTCTTTCAATTAACAAAGTATAATCCTGTATAAATTTATAACAAAATTCTTTTTTTTTTAAATCAAGCATTACCAAAGAAGCTCTCAATCAACATTACAAACAGAAAGTCTATGAAGCACAACACTGTTGCACAACCTAAGAAAAAAAAGAGGTATAACTTCAATTGTTAAAAATATTGAGCAGTCATGGCTCCACTGGCAGTCCCACTCTATTGCACTATGCACAGTATTTAAGAACCCACATTTAGCATTCCTGTTAAAGTTACAATGGGATAGAAAATTATATAGAATTAAGCCATTTCAGCTGTATTTCAAAAGTGCAGAGCTCCTGTAAAGCTAATGCTACATCATACGAGTTAAACAAAAACTATCTAACTTCCTTTGTTCTCTTTTGTCTTTCTTGCTCATTTTACTTCCTGGTTATTCAAGCCTCTTGTAGGACTATAATGGGATGAGAAAAATCCAAGGTAATCAGTTAAATTTCCCTTCTAGGTTCTCAATATCGCTTTTAAGGTGATTGACAGTCCATACTAGAACATTTTCACCGAGTACAGAAAGATAAATCATTTTTAAGGTGAAAATAGCAAAGCAAACTGTGTGCTGCACAAATAATAATTGCACACCTCCTAGAATAAGTTTGAAAAAAATATAAAAAGTAGATTGAATACATCACCCAGAAAATCTCCATGTGTGGTAATCCAGAGAAAGACAAGAAAGCACAATGGGAAGCAGTCACCTGTTAGCAGTTAGCATGCACATTAAACCAGTTTGGCATGTCTGATAAATAATATCCTGTTTGTAAAAGCCTTAGCACTAGCCCTGATGTACCTGCTAATGTTTTCAAGGCGAATTCTTAAAAGAGTTGCGTGAATAAAAATGAGCACCTGCATGCGCAGCTAGCGCCTATTCATGTAAGCGCTATTTTATAAACCCCAAACATACACATGCAAGTAATGGTGTGCAAATAAATGTGCTCATGATGAAAGGGGCGGGCTAGGGGTAGGCCAGGGGCGTTTCCAGGGCGGGGCCTATATTTACATGTATAAGGTGCTGTTTTGAAAAATGCAAATGCTATGGGGTAGATTTTAAAATGTGCGCAAGCGCGCTTCTCAGCACGCGCACAGGAATGCGCCAATTTTAGAATCCGCGCTCGTATGTGCGGGCGGCACATGCAAGGGGGAGAATTTATGCAAATTCCGCATGGCGACAGTCAGTCCTTCCCCAGTTTCCTCCCAGTCTGCTCCTTAATTGGGAGGGAACTTCCCTACCCTCTTACCTAAACTCCTTCCCTTTTCCCTTTTCCCCTCTCCTCCTCACCTCCTAATCCCTACCTATCTATTTGAGAACTTACTTCAGGTCCCCAGGCTGAAGTAAATTGCCTGCGCCGGCTGGGTGCCGGCTGGCAGTGCGCGAGTCTTTGGGACAGCGTTCAATGGCCATTTTGGAAAGTTTAAAAGGTCTGGGGTAATTGGAGGGAGTACAGGCTATTAAACCAGGGGGTTTGGAGGACCTACCTCAACATTGAGGGAACTGGTGGACTAACTGGTGAAACTAGTCATTACATGGATGCACGCTAGTTTTAAAATACCCTGACTTACGTGGTAGAAATGGGATTTATGCGCCTAGGCCCATTTAAAATTAGGTGCACATATGTACATGCAAGTTATACAATCATCGCATCCATGGGCCCACACTGACACACGTGTCAAAGTGCACCCATGTGTCATTTTGAAAGTTACTGTCAATGTCCTGCTGTATCTTTCTGAAGTTAGAGTAATCCAAAGATAATATTTCAGCTCCGAGGTCATTATGGATTATCTGATGATCAGAAGGATAACTGATCCTCTGACAGCCAGATTTCATGTCAAGCTTTCACATTCACAACATGTTCAAGTCTCTCTGTCTTTTCAAAGCACTGTAGCTATATATGGTAGAAAAGGGGGCAGCATTTCTACTGGATATTGCAAGCTGTAAGGTGAATTTTAAGAGCCATACATGTGCGCACATTTACCAGCTCGCGCCCATGGATGCAGTGATTTTATAACACATGCACGTATATGCACGTATACATGCATGTGTTATAAAATCGGCTATTCATGTGGACATGAGTGCACGATTTTATATTGACACATTTATTTATTTATTTGTTGAGTTTTGTATACCGTCATTCGGTGAAGCCATCATAACGGTTTACAAAATTTAAAATGTAACTCTCTTAACAATTGTGTAAAAGTTTAACAAGGTGCATCATAAGCAGAGAGTAAACATTGTTAGACTAGAAAGTATCGTTATGAGGGAGGAGGAGGGTTTGTTAGGTTCTGGTTGGAGACAAGTTATTTTGAGGTTTTTGGATGTGAATGTAACTGCAAATGCCGCCTCGCTCATGTAAGCGGGGGGAGGGGGGATTTTAGTAGACATGCACGCTAACGCAATTACCTCTTTTCCCAGTTCATTCCCAGTTCGCCCCAGTAAAGGAAAGAACTTTTTAACCACCCTAGCTAACTTGACTCCCTTTTACCCTATTAGCCCTACCCTTTAAATCATGCTGACTACCCTATATTTTTTATTTCACAAATATCATCCATAGCAGAAGTAAATGTATGTGGTAGGAGACCCCGGCACGCTCTTGTGTGTGAAAAGATGCATATACTTCATAGTACACTCCTAGCCCCATGCCCACCCATGGCCCATCCAGACCACAGCCATGCTCTACCCCTTTTTGCAAATATAAATTTTTGCGTGTACTGGGAGATACATGCATACTTGTCTGTTTTTTAAAATCTATGTGGTGCACACCAGGTCAAGTCATGCGTATATGTCCTGGCACCGTAGGGATTTTTAACACTGGCGGCCGGGATGCTTCCCACCCCTTCCACCTCCCCACTGTCTCTTCCCCACCCAAATAAGACAACAAAACTCAGTGGTGGGTAACAAAGGCCGCAGCGTTATTGACTAAAACACAAAGGGGCGGATTTTAAAAGGGCCGCGCGCGTAAATCCTTCAGGATTTATGCGCGCAGGTCCCTCGCGTGCCGGCACGCCTATTTTGCATAGGCCGCCGGCGCACGTAAAGCCCCGGGATGCGCGTAAGTCCCGGGGCTTTTGAAAAGGGGCGGGAGGGGGTGTGCCCCGGCATTTCGGGGGCATGCCCGGGGGCGTGGTGCCGGCCCGGGGGCGTGGTCGAGGCCTCCGGACCACGCCCCTGGGACCGGAGGACAGAGCGGGGCTGCTGGCGACGCGTGCAAAGTTACCTTTGCCGACAAATGTAAGGGGGGGGTTTAGATAGGGCCGGAGGGGGGTGGGTTAGGTAGGAGAAGGGAGGGGAAGGTGGGGGGAGGTGGGGGGAGGGCGAAAGAAAGTTCCCTCCGAGGCCGCTCCGAAATCGGAGCGGCCTCGGAGGGAACAGGCAGCGCACGCTGGGCTCAGCGCGCGCAGGTTGCACAAATGTGCACCCCCTTGCGCGTATCTTATAAAATCCAGCGTACTTTTGTTCGTGCCTGCTGCGTGAACAAAAGTACGCGTTCGCGCAATGTTTTAAAATCTGCCCCAAAAAGAATACCTATAGTACCCAAGCTGTGGGAACCTTGCGGTATCACCACGCTGCCCCGATCGGCCATCCATCACGGTCAAGCAAGACAGCTCGGTGCAGCTGACTCCCCTGCCACGTCAAGCAAGGGGGGACACACCTCCAGGTATCACCATGCCCCACAAACCCATTGGCAACCATCCTGTAGCAGACATAACCAGCCATTTCCCCCCAGGCAGCAAGTCCAGCATCACATTGCCTTGCCACCACGGCACGGCTCGGGTATCCTGCCGCCAGCAGAGGCAGTTAGCCACTTGCCTCATGCCCCCCCCCCCCCAACCCTAGCTGCGGCCATACATGCCCTGATGCCCGAGCATACTTCCAAAACTTCCTGCAGTGAGTTATTAAATAGGTCTTGCCCTATGTCGGACAAATGAACCAAATCACCCCAATACAGCCCTTCGCATTGAATATCAGCCCACTCGTGCTGAATCTGGTGATCCCCTAAGCTCTGTAAGCATGCACCGACCTGCTTATTCAATTTCCTGTGCCCCCTGTTCCATAGCCTCAAATTGCCCCATTTCTTCTGTGGTATGATATCTGACCATACAAAGCAACTGTGCTTAAATAGCATGGCTAGCAACTTGAAGTCCTACCTGATTACCTTCAACAGTTGCCTGGTGGGTACTCTGCCTAGGTCATTCCCACCCAAGGGAATAACAATGACCTGCGGCTGAGCACACACCGCTGCGTGCTGCCTCAGTAGCAGTTACAGTTGCTCCCACACCATACAGTAATAACCAATCCAGTCGAATGGAGACCCCATAAGGTGTGAGCCCATATGGCCTCTCTCTCGCCCTCCTGGCTGCCTAATGAATGAAGGTGTGTCCAATGATCCAGGCAGTCCTTCACCCATTGGGCCCCCCTGTAACATAAATGATGACATGTTAATTGCTTTCTACCCCGCCCCTAATGTATAGGTTAACCGCCGCTGACTTCCATCTTCCTATTCACTGCATTGTTTCCACACTTAAACCAGCCCTAGCAGCGAGGGTCGCTGCACCAATACGGAAGGAATGAGTTCCGAACTCCCACGGTTTCAAACCCAAATGAACCAATGCCTTTTTTTTTTTTAATTCTTTATTTTCAATTTTTGAAAAATTATCCAAGATATAACCTCTTTACAGAAAATTTGATGTCCAATACAAAGAAACTAATGTAAATAAGAAAAAAGAAAAAACAGAAATTTCTTCTTATTGCATTTTAGACATCATAATTATAGGATAATAAGGAGATGACAACAGAAGCATTTTCACAAGAAATTAATACAATATTTTCCTAATTGTGACTTACTAACTGAGCACTCCATTGAGCCCATTCTTATTCTACTCCAAAGCTGCGGCAGATGCTTGTGGAGGGTGAGCAACTAAGAACTCTTTCAACTGTTTAGGCTCTAAAAATATATAATAGTTACTTTTGTAAGATATACAAGCCCTACAAGGGTATTTTAGAGTAAATCGGGCCCCAATCTTTATTAGATCTCCCCTCATTGAGAGAAATTCCTTACGACGTTGTTGTGTCGGTTTAACCACATCAGGATAAACCCAAATGGGAAAACCATAAAACTTAGCTTGCCTATTTCTAAAAAACATCCTAAGTATATTATTTCTCTCTGAGAGAAACGCAAATGTAATAAGTAAAGGTTTCCTTTGGGATATCTCTAACTCCAATGATGACTCCAATAAATCTGTTAAATTTAAAGCCAAATTTGGCTCCTCCATCTGGTTTACCTGATGTAGGTAATATGCCTTCACCACAACTGGTAATGCGGCTTCAGGGATCTTTAATATTTGCTGCATATAAGTCCTAAACAGATTTAAAGGTGTAACATCTTTAATAACTGGAAAATGTATTATTCTCAGGTTATGAGCCCTTAATGAGTTTTCTACAGCCTCTAATCTTTTAGAAGTGCTAATTTCTGTCTCAATCAGTTTTACCTGATTTTTCTCTACCAAGGTAATCTTACTTTCAAGTAACTCAGACTTAGCATTGAAACGTGTTATTATCTCATTATTTATCATAGTCTGCTGTTTAGTTTCTAAAGTAACCTGTGAAAGAACTTTAATTGAACTTTCGATTGATTTCAAAATAGCCTTTTTAAGCAATGCTGTGAACTGATACCTCGTGAGCGGTGTCCCGATGGCATGTGAAAGCAAGTGATGGCCCCCCATCACTGTGCGTGCCAAATAATGGTCAAGGTTACTCAGCGGACACATGACCTGAGATTCAACTTGCCTCAGATATAGTGTGACCCCCTTACACTCTTGATCAGATTTCGAATGATGAATTACCACTAACACTGCCCCGTCCATAATATACACATTCACCGCAAGTATACCATTACTACCAATGTCTGCTTTGGAGATGGCTACTAAGTCGCTCACCCTCAACGCTCTGAAAAAGGCCAGGGAGAACGCTGCTCTAAAGAGGTGAATCTCAAAATCTGAGCTGCATACTGCGGGCAAGGCATTCCATAATAGTATAAGCAACTCGTGTGTAATAGGCTTCTGGCCATCCTTCTTATGGCTCAACCGGCGAGGCCATCCAGCAAGCATTTTCTTTACCAAGAAGGACCTGGTGTGGTCGCCCCACCCTTGCACTTTGGCGAAAAATGCAAACAGTGAGATGTTTGGCTACCACGCTCATGGAGACCTTTGCTTCCTTTGCTCGAGCAATATATTGAACAATCATGCTTGCTGGGACTGAGCCCTGCGCCCAACCAAGCCATTTCAAGAACACTTGTAAGAGCTCATATCTGCGAGAATAGGCAGTCCATGTAACAGGAGTGACCGCACTGCGTAGCAATTCCCTGGTAGTCAGATCCCAATGGTCCATAGGTACTCCAGGAACCTCGTGGCCTCCTCATCCACACTCAGAACCTGCATGCGAAATGAATCCCATTTAGCGCGTGACAGGGAATCAGCCACATCATTGCTTGCGCTGGGCACATGACGCACCCTAATGGTCATCTTCAAGCACAAACACTGCAGAACTATTTCCCTGCACGACTCACAAACCATAGGGCACTTCACAGAATGCCTATTAATAACTTCCATGACAGCTCAGCTGTCACACCAAAATATTATTCTTTTGTTGGCCAGCCGCTCACCCCATATAACCAGGGCCATGCATATAGGAGATAACTCGAGAAACATTATATTCCTTGTCAAACCTCTTTCCCTCCATGATACTGGCCAGGGTTCAGTGTACCATGAACTTTGAAAGTATACCCCGAATCCCCAACCACCCGAGGCATCAGAGTATATACCCAAATCACTGTTGGATACTGTGGGTTCCTGCCAGATTGACACCCCATTGAATTCAGCCAGAAAGTTGGCCCAAACTTCCAAATCCCTCTTGATGGCCGCAGACACGCAAATGAAGTGATGCAGCCTGCTAATTCCCATGGTAGCTCTTGACAACCTATGGGGAAATACTCTTCCAATGGGAATGACACGGCATGGGGAATTAAGGCTGCCAATGAGTGTTTGATTGCTATTCAAAGTCATCTTCTTTGCTGCTAACGCATTCCTAAGCATCTCCTTCAGCTTGCACAACTTGGCTGGTAACCTGGATATCATCTCCTGAGTATCCAATTCGATGCCTAAGAAAGACAGAATCGTGGAGGGGCCTTCGGTCTTGTCCCTGGCTAAAGGAACTCCAAACTCATTGACCATATCCTGAACTTCGCCTAATAATAGCGCAAGTATTGGACCCGCCGGGGCTGACAAACAGGAAGTTGTCCAAGTATGAATAATGTTCAGGATGCGAGCCCTCTGCTCGACCACCCAATGTAAAAAGGAACTGAATAGCTCGAAGGATGCACTTGACACCACATATCCCATCGGTATGCATTTCTCGTTAAAGTATTGCCCCTTGAATCGGAAACCGAGCAGAGGGAAACCATCCAGATATATGGGTAGCAACCTAAATGCCAATTCATTATTGGCTTTGGACATTAATGCACCCTTCCTGCATCTCCTCAGCCCACTGTCGGCACGCGATCCCCTGGCACAGCAGAAAATGACTGCTGTGCCGGAGGCCTCGGTCCTGCCCCGCCCCATCCCCGGACCACCCCTGGACTAGCACCCTGCCCATGCCCCACCCTGTCCCGCCCCTTTAACAAAGCCCTGGGACATACGCGTGTCCCGGGGCTTTGCGCGCATCGCTGGGCTTATACAAAATAGGCTCATCCTGACCCTTGCTCCTCTTCCTATTGCCCTTCTTCCTCCTCCCTTCTAGTAAAGTGAAAATATCTACATACATATGCTTCTTTATCTTTCTATGCAGCGCTCTGGGACACTCTCCCACAACTGCAACAATGTGGTAAGCGCAGAAGGTCCCCTATTCACTTCATCCGGGTCGATTGAAGGCTTAGACGTGCCCTTGTCACTCGACGAATCAGTGCTGGACAACTTGGAGGAATCGCTGAGATGGACTCATTCCGTGCCGCCCACTTCTTGCTGCGCTTCCACTTCTTTCTCTACACTACCAGCCCTGTCTTGACCACTCCTTTGGGACCTTTACCGATTTCGCTACCCTCACCACCTTGGGCCTTGTCCGCTGCATGCACAGAACTGCCGGTTCCTTTGCTGGGTGAAGGCATACCTATCCAGGCTTCTGATGTTGCTTCCGACCTGCCAGCAGGAGTGGTCATTGTCTGGGGACGCTCACTCTCGTCTGCTTCTCATAGAAAACATAGAAACATAGAAATGACAGCAGAAGAAGACGAAATGGCCCATGCAGTCTGCCCAGCAAAGCTATGCACATTTTTTTCTCATACTTATCTGTTACTCTTGGCTCTTAGTAACCTTTTGGTTCTATTTCCCTTCCACCCCCATCATTAATGCAGAGAGCAGTGTTGGAACTGCATCTATGTGAAATATTTAGCTTAATTAATTAGGGGTAGTAACCGCCGCAATAAGCAAGCTACACCCATGCTTATTTGTTTTCCCAGACTATGTAATGCAGTCCTTTTTGGTTGTTGTCTGTATATAGATCCTCTTTTCTTTATTCCCCCTGCCATTGAAGCAGAGAGTTATGCTGGACATGCATTGAAAGTGAAGCATCAGACTTTCTCCCCTGCCGTTGAAGCAGAGAGCCATGCTGGATATGTGTGAAGCATTAGTCTTTCTCCCCTGCCGTTAAAGCAGAGAGCTATGTTGGATATGTGTAAAGTATCAGTCTTTCTCCCCTGCCGTTGAAGCAGAGAGCTATGGTGGATGTGTGTGAAGCATCAGTCTTTCTCCCCTGCCATTAAAGCAGAGAGCTATGCTGGATATGCGTAAAGTATCAGTCTTTCTCCCTTGCCGTTGAAGCAGAGAGCTATGCTGGATATGCATTGAAAGTGAAGTATCAGGCTTATTTGGTTTGGGGTAGTAACCGCCGTAACAAGCAAGCTACTCCCTGCTATTTTGTGAATGCAAATCTTTTTCCACATTCATTCACGTCCTCTAGACTTTATGGATCCACAGTGTTTATCCCACGCCCCTTTGAAGTCCTTCACAGTTCTGGTCTTCACCACTTCCTCCGGAAGGGCATTCCAGGCATCCACCACCCTCTTCTTGAAGAAATACTTCCTGACATTGGTTCTGAGTCTTCCTCCTTGGAGCTTCAAATCGTGACCCCTGGTTCTGCTGATCTTTTTCCGACAGAAAAGGTTTGTTGTCTTTGGATCATTAAAACCTTTCAAGTATCTGAAAGTCTGTATCATATCACCTCTGCTCTTCCTTTCCTCCAGGGTGAACATATTTAGATTCTTCAATCTCTCCTCATAAGTCATTCGATGAAGACCTTCTACCTTTTTGGTCGCCCTTCTCTGGACCGCCTCCATCTTTTCTCTGTCTTTTTGGAGATACGGTCTCCAGAACTGCTTCTCGTGGCTCTGCCTCATGTGGCACCTCCGTCAATCTGGATTCTCCTCTGGACAGGTCCTTGCACTGCTGCACTTCGAACGTCCCTGGTACAGCGTCACCCTGAGCTTGCAGTGCAGCCTCCATCTTCTCCATGCTGTCCACTCACTCGAGGATGACTTGACTGGCCGATCCTGCTGCCGAGCCTGTGCTAAAGTTTGCAGGCCAGAATGGTGAGATGTTCCTGGGGTAGCTCGGGTAGCCATGGAGTCATTGCGCTGCTGGAATTCCGTGGACCAACTGCATGCAGTTCGCCTGCGAGCTCAACCCCAGTGTCCCTGCCTGTATTTGTTGCTGCCCAGACCATATCAGGCCTGGTAGGCCCCAGAGTCCCACCTAAAATCTGGTGGGAAATGCCCCCCATGGTCTGCCTGGCCCAAGAAAGACCTTTAGGGACATTTGCGAGACTATGCCTGTAGAACCCTGACATCTGCGGTGCCTTTAACGCTGCTGCAGTCGAGGTACCAGTGGGGGGATGTGTGTTCTCACAATACATCTGCATCATGGCCGCTGCATCACCCCTTGATGAGCACTCCCATGAAGTGTCTTCTGGCTGCGCCTCCCCAGTCCGTTGTCCGCTTTGGCTCCGATCTGCTGCTCTGCTCTCTCCCTCTTGGCGCTACGTCCAATCGCACTGCCCACATCCAAAGATGTTCTCTGCTCGCCCCCTGCACCAGCTCGTATTCAGGTGATGCGTCTTCGGCCCAGCCCAAACATGCTTGCAGTGGCTCAGCCCTAGCTGCTCCCCGACTCTGGTACCCTACCCCATTTCCTTGTAAAATAAAGGGCCTCATCTTACCGGCCACTGTCTATTGGCTGCTGTACTTCAAAGAGGGGGAGGTAGGGGTAGTCCGACCTCTGCCAGCCTCTGGTCAGCCATGTGGATGACAGCTTGCACTGCCATGTGTCGCCGCCAGTCATCCTGTGCATGCCACTGACCTAATTGGTGGGGGCAGGTCAGGAAGGGCCTGGTAATCGCTGCAACTTTGGACCGGACAACAAGAGTTCAGGACGGGCTGTCAAAAGGGGGGGAGGGGGTGTCCACGTACCTGCGGTGCAACCGCTGCAATGTGAGCGCCTTCTCAATATGGCACCTTGGGACGAAGGCCAGGTCTTTAAATTAGGCTCACGCATGTCATCATGAGGCACCACGGACCGTCACACAAATGCCACGTGTGCATGCGGCCCGCCTTAGTCTTGCGGGCTCCTGCGGGATTCACGGTGGCATCCGGGGCACTGATGACATTCCCACCCCTCCTCCCATATGGCGGGCATAGTACTCGGGAGGGGAGAGCGGCAGAGGCCCTCCCCCACCCCCCAGGCTCCAAGTTATCCTCGAGCTGGGTGATAGCTGGGGGGGGGGGGTGAAGGCCTGGTTCTCCCCTAAAATTGAACAGTATACAAAGATTTAGGGATGGTATCAATTATCAAATATACGACTAAAAGACCACAATGGCAGGACTTCAAAATAGATTTCCATGCTACAGCCAGCATACTTAATGTGATGAGTGCTATTCACTGCACATATGCAATGCTTTGGCATTATGAGGAAGTGGCATAAATTACTATTGCTTCCTGAATATGCTGTTTGTCATATACATGAATATTCTGAACATGTTGTCAGCTGTCTGGGGTCCTATAACTATTTCTTGTCACTGCACCGTTGAAAAGGGTCAATATTATTTGTACTTATGCATTTCTTTTCTTAAGTTTGTCATTCTCCTTTCCCAGATCTTAAAGCAACATACTGCATAAATTAATGCAATATGACAGAAGATGCTTTTTGGGTGAGTATTCCTCCTTTAGTTCAATGTTTAACCTGCTCACTCTACATGCACTAGGGATAACTCCACATATGCCATCCAAGAATACACAGCATAGGGAACCTATCAAGTAAGAGCCACCCCATTTCATGGAGATCTTTCTATCGCATATACTCATAGCCAAGGGGACAGGGGCAACTCCACCATTAGCAGCCACATCAACTACATCCCAGTACATACTAGAATTGACTCATCTCTAAAATTTGACCATGCTATTCCCTTTATCTAGGTAACACTGGATGCACATATCAACTCTGTAGTTTTTCCAACAAGTTTAGCAGACATGAGATAGAACAAGTTTTAACACAACAGCCTGCTCTATCACTGAGTTAAAAATAAGGATGCAAGTGACTGGATCATTCTGGTGGGGATTTAATATATTCCCTTCAAAAAGTAGCTATGATTGCAGATGCCTGCTATATGCGTCACCATCTTACAATCAGGGGCGGATTGGCCTGTTGGGGGATCGGGCATCCCCCGGTGGGCCGGTCGCTCCAGTCACGTGGTCTGCCGTGCGCGGCCGTGACGGAGCCGCACTCGGCAGACCACGTGATGTGTCCTGGGCAGCGAATCCCCAGGCCGGTCTTCCTCGAGAATCCGCCACTGCTTACAATTAACTACTGCATTCCAGTGTACAATGAGTGGGATATGAAAAATGATCCCTAATTCCACCCTGCAAGATGGAAGGAAAGTAGAGTGAGATTCAGGTTAGAAGCCAGATGATTACAGATTACTTCAGTTGCAAGTCTCAACTAATTCCACATCTCACTAGTACCCCAGCGGAGAAGAAAGCCAGTTACAACATCCCTCCTCAGAGGAATTTTTTGTTTGTGTCAGAAAGTAAAGCAGCCATCAAAAGCTCCCTCCTACACTGGCCAACTATATACCTCATTTCAGCCTAATAAGTTTCACCTCCTTTTGAGGAACAGACAGTTTGTTGGGAATGTGGTATGGTGAGAGGGAGGGGACAGGGGATCAAGGCCCTCTGTATGGATCTAAGGACAAGGGTCAGGTCTGGGTGTAAAAGGAGTGAAGGCCAGAAGAGGCTTTACTGTCTGAAAATTGCCCATCCTCAAAGTAACTCCGAAATCGGAGCAGCCTCGGAGGGAACTTTCCTTCCACGTCCCCCCACCTTCCCCTCCCTTCCCCTATCTACCCTACCCCCCAGCCCTACCTAAATCCCCCCCCCCCCTACCTTTGTTGTGCAAGTTACGCCTGCTTGAAGCAGGCGTAACTTGCGTGCGCCGCCTCGGCATCCCCCGGCACAAGCCGCAGTGCCGGGGGACTCGAGACCGCCCTCCTGGCCCGCCCCCGAACCGTCATCACGCCCCCGGACCCGCCGCAGACCGCCCCTGACCCCGGACACGCCCCCACCCCTTTTACGAAGCCCCGGGACTTATGCGCGTCCCGGGGCTTTGCGTGCGCCGGCGGCCTATGCTAAATAGGCGCGCAGGGCTTTTAAAATCTAGCCCTTAATGCAGAGCCCATAGGTAAGCGCAGAATGTCTGAATGAAGACATGTTGAAACTTTCTTCTTCCCTTCCCCCTTTGAATCCTTGCCAGTGCAATATTTGTCCTCTTTCCTGAGGCTGTGAGCAGTCACACAAATTAGTATAAAAGTGTACCAATGCTTTAAGTGCTATGGGCACCTGTCCATTGGGAACTGAATTGAAATGACCAACTCATTTCACATAAGCCATCAAATGGCTTTCAGATCGTAATGTCGTTGGGTCACTACCAGCCTGAGCTGGATTGGAATCATTGATCTATAAGTAAGACTCTGTAACTCTGTGCTTAGAGTCTGAGCCATCCAGCCCCAAACCAAAATTTTATTGAAGCTTACTTAGTACTGATGATCTCTATTGTTCAAATATTCTATAATTTCACTACTCTTTGAGTTAAGAATACCAACCATGGAAGATGCTGAAATGTGTTTCCCCTTAGAGGATTACCCTTTGCTTTATTTCTTGTTCCTTAGATAAAAGTATCATGTATAAAGTCTCTGGAGAGTTCACTGATTATTTTCTACAATGTAGGCAAAGTTCTTCAATAGGTTTTTTTTTTTTATTATTGCCCTGGACAATTTTTCAAGGAGCGGATGCTTCTACATTGGCCCTTTATTCAAATTGCTTGCCTGAATGTCAGTGAATTTTGTTTGATATACTATATGCAGGTTTTCAATGGCACTTGTGTCACTATGCTTTAATGATGGATTTATGGTTTATAATTGTTTTTCTTTTCAAAAGCTCATATAGCATTTATAACAATGCAATGTACAGATAGTCTAATAACTGGCTCAGATAGCATAAAAATGGAACAATGTAACTGCTGGACAAAGAAGTCCTCAGTCTTCATGATCCTGTTAAACTGGCTTGCAAGTGGTAATTCTACAAAGGAACTGTCTAAAAAGTACTAATTAACTTAGAATAAGAAATCTGACTGAACACGGATTAGAAAATGAAAAGTCCTAGGCATCTGCTTAGTTTTAAAAAAGGATTAATGATATAGTATGAGCCACTGAAAATGCCAGAAAGAACAGATGTCAATAGATTTAAATTGGCATGCCCATACCTGCACCTATTCATCAAAGTCCATAGAAAAGTGAATAAAGAATATTTTATGTCCAATATTCGCCATTTTGTTGAATGCAAATCACTTTGAATATTGTTGAAATCTAGCCATTTTATGATTTTCAAACTTCCAACTTTCAAAACAATTATAGAATGGATTAATCTATGTCTGATAAGGAAGAAAATTCCAACACAGGAGATCTAGGAAGGAGGAAATTAAGTACTTACTGATTTCTGTAGCCACGATTGTTATGTTGTGCCACACATTTTTTTCTCTGTCTAGTGGTGTTGCCAAAACGATTTTGCCATCTTCAGCATTAATGTTGAACTGTCTTTCAAGGTCAGTGTGTCGATCAATGGAAAACCTACAAAATGGACATCCTTGTAATCTACTCTAGTAAGTTTATACAATCCACACATACTCTACCAGACTAAGTGATCCTCTGAGAAACACTGTAATATTTCCAAATGGACTGAGTTCAATAGCATAATTATTTTATAAGAAAATGACTGATTGAAACTTCAGAAACTTAATTATTGTTCTATGAGTAGTTTGCTGTGTGCTAAACACAAAGGTCAAAAAAATGTCAGGTTCAACAGGTAACATTTTTAAAAACTTCTGCTTATCAAGAGCTAACTAGACAATCTATTACTTTTATTGAACAGCTTGTGTTCTATTTCATAACTGTTGTTGTTAACCAGTTCAATATTTTCACATAAAACTCAGTTGGGATCAACAAATATTTTACATACAATAATAAAGAATATTTTTTAATTAAATGCATAAATGCATCTATAATAATGACATTAATTGTTTGCATGTAACTGAATTCTCAGGTTTTTCAACATCCTGTCAAGAAGTGGTTAATTAACCTATATTTTCCGACACAGAAATTTCTTATTCATTTAAAGACTGACACTATGGATTCTAAGCAAACAACTCTGATCTGACAGCTAGTCAGAGCTGGCAAATAGGAATGTGCAGATACTTTCTATGACAGATATAGCGTACTTGGCTAACGAAAAATAACTACAGGAAATTGACCTTGTACAGTGCATTAAGCAGATCTATAAATCTCCAGGACAGTATTTATACAATTTTCATTTTAATTTGTTGTATTTTTTTTCTGTAAATATATATATAGGAAGGATAATTTTTGAAGGCATTTCTGTGGTGCTTTACCAACAGTGCTTTATCCATAGAAATGGCCTGTTATAAAATTGTCTGCCCAGCATGTAGATCAATTTATATTTGCATGTTATGTCTGCAGATAAGTTTATCGATACTGAGCGGAGGCATTTCCAGTGTTGGGGATGAAAAAGGGTTTGCATTTATGCCTATATGTTTATATTTTCAAATGCATGCCCATCAAATTTCCTGAAACATTTCTATACACATATTAGCAAGTGCAATTGGGTGGGGGCAGTTCTGGTGGGATAATTTTCAAAGTGAACTCATGCAAGCATTTGTAGTCAATCTGTACAGTTTGTTAGAAAATTACCTCCATTATGGGGCTTGTGGACAATGTGTTAGGACTGGCAGTAAGGACTTAGTACTGGCATTAAGACGGAGGTCTCGATTCCAATAAGTTTTTAGCACTGTATTTTTGTCAAGACTGATAGCAATGCTGGCAAATAGGAATGTGCAGATAAAATGAGGAAAATAGTTAGAAAAAAACTGAAAGGTGCAGCTGCAAAGGTTAAAAGTGTAAAACAGGCATGGACATTGTTTAAAAATACAATCTTAGAAGCACAGTCCAGATGTATTCCATGCATTTGAAAGGTGGAAGGAAGGCAAAATGATTACCAGCATGTTTAAAAGGTGAGGTAAAAGAGGCTATTTTAGTCAAAAAACATCCTTCAAAGATTTAAAGAAGGATCCATCTGAAGAAAATAGGAAAAGCATAGCATTGTCAAGTTAAATGTAAGACATTGATAAGACAGGCTAAGAGAGAGATTGAAAAGAAATTGGTCATAGAAACAAAAACTCATAATAAAAACTTTTTAAAATATATCCGAACAAGAAACCTGTGAAGGAGTTGGTTGGACTGTTAGATGACTGAGGGTTTAAAAGGGCTCTTAGGTAAGATAAGGCCATTGCATAAAGAGTAAAGCTAATTATTTCCTTCTATGTTTATTAATGAGGATGTTGGGGAGATACCGGTTCTGGAGATGGTAATTCAAGGGTGATGAGTCAAATGAACTGAACCAAATCATTGGAATGTCATATATGGGACTCTTAGAAGAAAGAATTCTCCATCTAACTATAATAAAGAGGAAAGTGGTCCCATGCTGGCATCGCTGGAATGCAAATTGACCTCTGCCCTCTCCCTCCCTATATTCTCAAACTTCACCCCCATCTCTCTTTCTGTATGGAAATTGATCTTTGCCCATCTCTCTTCCTGTACTCTCCAGCTCTGCCTCACTCTCCAGCTCTGACCCACTGTCTGTATTGTCCAATCCACTCTCTATTACTATATACTACTAATAATAAAAGACAGATTCTTCAAACTTCAGATTTTAAAAAAAATCAAACCGCTTCTCTACACCCATGACTACCGAACAGTCCTCCAAGCATTACTATTCTCCAAAACTCGACTATTGCAACACCCTCCTTCTAGGCCTCCCAGCCGCCTCCCTCAGACTGTTGCAACTGCTACAGAACGCAGCGGCAAGATCACTCATAAACAGCAAAAGATCTGATCATATCTCAACAATCCTCAAAAACCTACACTGGCTACCCATTCCATTCAGAATACAATATGAAGTCCTAACTCTCATCCACAAAGCACTCTACAATGATAAGTCTGACTGGCTGAATGTGGCCCTCCATTTCTACAACCCCCAAAGGAACCTCCGCTGTATCTCTTGTTGATTGGTTAATTGTATATTCTACTTAGTTCATTGTAAACCAAATTGATTTGATTTGTATCAAGAAAGTCGGTATATAAAAGCCTTAATAAATAAAATAAATAAATAACACCGGGCTCATTCCAATACCTTCACCAAAAATGACACACCTGACCACAATACGAGAATGTGCTCTATCTGTGGCAGGACCCTTGCTCTGGAACAACTTACCAACTGAACTAAGATTGGATCCCATGACTCAATCCTTAAAAAAAACCCTCTAAACATGGCTCTTTCAAAAAAACCTTCCCGACAGCTACCTAATGCCCATCTACCAATTGCCCTAAGAAGAACAATCTCCTGATCATCCGGTCATCCTCCATACCTACACGCCCAACTATGCCACCAGCAGCGTCGTATGCCTCGCTAATTCCAGAGTCCTATAGACACAAGTTGAACTCACTAAGTTTGCCTAGACTAAGTGCCCCCAGGTCCCCTTGATTCTCTATTAATACGAATATAAACATAGCAATTAGAGATGTGAATTGTGTCCTCGATCGTCTTAACGATCGATTTCGGCTGGGAGGGGGAGGGAATCGTATCGTCGCCATTTGGGTTTTTAAAATATCGTTAAAATCGTTAAAATCGTGAACCGGCACACTAAAACACCCTAAAACCCACCCCGACCCTTTAAAATAAATCCCCCACCCTCCCGAACCCCCCCAAAATGCCTTAAATTACCTGGAGGTCCAGCGGGGGTCCAGAATGACCTCCAGCAATCGAATCGTGTTGTCTTCAGCCGGCGCCATTTGGCGCCGCCATTTTGCAAAATGGTAGCGCAAAATGGCGCCGGCCGTAGACAACACGATTCGACTGCAGGAGGTCGTTCCGGACCCCCGCTGGACTTTTGGCAAGTCTTGTGGAGGTCAGGAGGCCCCCCCAAGCTGGCCAAAAGTCCCTGGGGTCCGGGAGCGATCTGCTGCCGCGAATCGTTTTTCCACGATTCGCGGCAGCAGATCGCTCCCGGACCCCAGGGACTTTTGGCCAGCTTGGGGGGGGCCTCCTGACCCCAAGACTTGCCAAAAGTCCAGCGGGGGTCCGGAACGACCTTCTGCAGTCGATCTCCTGCCGGCGCCATTTTCCGTACAGAAAAATGATTCGCGGCAGGAGATCGCTCCCGGACCCCCGCTGGACCCCCAGGGACTTTTGGCCAGCTTGGGGGGGCCTCCTGACCTCCACAAGACTTGCCAAAAGTCCAGCGGGGGTCCGGAACGACCTCCTGCAGTCGAATCGTGTTGTCTACGGCCGGCGCCATTTTGCGCTACCATTTTGCAAAATGGCGGCGCCAAATGGCGCCGGCTGAAGACAACACGATTCGATTGCTGGAGGTCATTCTGGACCCCCGCTGGACCTCCAGGTAATTTAAGGCATTTTGGGGGGGTTCGGGAGGGTGGGGGATTTATTTTAAAGGGTTGGGGTGGGTTTTAGGGTGTTTTAGTGTGCCGGTTTTCCCGCCCTCCCCCTTCCCCTCCTCCTTCCCCCGATTTACGATTTTTTGACAATAAATCGGGGGAATTGTTATTGTATCGTGGCTCTAACGATTTTTGATGATTTAAAATATATCGGACGATATTTTAAATCGTTAAAAAACGATTCACATCCCTAAAAGCAATAACCAATCCCAAAGCCACTCGAATGTCCTCAATGTTGTCTCTTGATCATATTTAAATTTTATAATTTACTCTAAATCAAACTGTAAGAAACTTGTTCTGTTCTATGTCAAAATTGTTCTATTCTATGTTATTCTAAGTTATACAATTAAAAACAATGTTGCTCCTGTTTCATTCTAAGTTATATTATAAGAAATAATATGAAGTTACAATGTAAAATAAGAAGCCTATGTCTTCTTAGAACCTCAGTTGCACTGTAAACTGATGTGATATTTCAGATCAAATATTGGTATATAAAAATAAATAAATAAATATATAAAAGTAAATAAATAATAAATAAAATAAATATATATATATATATATAAAATAAGAATATAAGAACATGCCATACTGGGTCAGACCAAGGGTCCATCAAGCCCAGCATCCTGTTTTCAACAGTGGCCACTGGCCAATCCAGGCCATAAGAACCTGACAAGTACCCAAAAGCTAAGTCTATCCCATGCTACTGATGCTAGTAATAGCAGTGGCTATTTTCTAAGTCAACTTAATTAATAGCAAGTAATGGACTTCTCCTCCAAGAACTTATCCAATCCTTTTTTAAACACAGGTACACTAACTGCACTAACCATATTCCCTGGCAATCACTGAGTGAAAAAGAACTTTCTCCAATTAGTTTTAAATGTGCCACATGCTAACTTCATGGAGTGCCCCCTTAGTCCTTCTATTATTTGAAAGAGTAAATAACTGATTCACATTTACCTGTTCTAGACCTCTCATGATTTTAAACACCTCTATCACATCCCCCCTCAGCCGTCTCTTCTCCAAGCTGAACAGTCCTAACCTCTTTAGCCTTTCCTCATAGGGGAGCTGTTCCATCCCCTTTATAATTTTCGTTGCCCTTCTCTGTACGTTCTCCATCGCAACTATATCTTTTTTGAGATGCGGTGACCAGAATTGTACACAGTATTCAAGGTACGGTCTCACCATGGAGTGATACAGAGGCATTATGACATTTTCCGTTACAGAGGCATTATGACATTTAGGTATTTGTATCATATCTCCCTGTCTTTTCTCTCTTCCAGGTTATAGATATAAAGCTCCTTCAGTCTCATCTCATATGACTTGCCATACAGACCCCAAACTATTTTGGTTACCTTTCTCTGAATCTTCTTCCATTCTATTTTTTTTTAGATTAAGTCTCCAGAACGGAACACAGAATTCCAGGTAGACCTCACCAAGATCTGTACAGGGGCATTATCACCTAATTTTTCATGTTGCTTGTGTCTCTTTCGATGCATTCCAGCATCCCTTTGGCCTTAACCACCATCTTGTCACATTGCTTCGCCACCTTCAGATCATCAATATCACTAGCACTCCTAGGTCTTTCTCCAAGTTGATGCTCATCAGTTTTTTGCCCTCCCAGCACATACAATTCCTTTGGATGGCTGTATCCTTTGGATTGAACCTTTTGGCATTTAATTCCAACTGCCAAACCCTCTGACCACTTCTCGAGTTTTCTAGGTCAACTCTAATTTTTTTCTACTCTTTCAGGTTTGTCCACACTGTTGCACATCTTAGGATCATCTGCAAAAAGATAAATTTTGCTTTCTAATCCCTCTGCAATATTGCTCACAAAAGATATTGAATAGAACCAATCCCAGAATTGATCCTTGAGGAATTCCACATCATTCTTCTATCTTTCAATTTGCCAATTTATAATCCATTGCACCACCTTAGAACCCACTCCCAAGCTTCTCATTTAAATCCACCCTTCTCTCTTGCTATACTCTCCAACTCTGTTTGTGCCTCTCTCTTTCTCTTGCTCTGAATTGTCAAATCCGCTCTCTACTACTGTTACATAGTGCCCCCAAGCTAGTACGTACTCTCATCTACCACATATTTCAATTACGCACTTCCTATACTTCACAGTATTTCCCCATCCTTGCATTATATAACAATAATATCTAGTCAATACATCTTATTAATCCATGAATATACTACATAAAAATAAAAAGATTTGAACAAAAGAGAAAAACATGCTCAAGCAGTATTCCAGTATGCTCACATCTCAGATACCTGAAAACTTATTTATCGCTAATTGCTAAATTGTAGTAGTATATTTGACTGAATGAATATAGAAACGGGCCATATACAAAATAAATGCACAAATGACTGAGCTAAATGTGCACCTTAGCCAATTGCAAGAGCATTTCTTTGACTTTCTTTTGATTAGTCTTGATTCCTTACTCAACTAATTTGCCTTGAAATTGGTAGGAAATAAAAGGAGCCAATGCAATTAAAATACGCTGAAAGCGGGCGCTGACTTTTCAGTGCCCGCTTTCCTAAAGAGACCCCAGATACCCCTCCTGGGGGTGCCAAGCAATATTTAAATTAGGGGTCGCCTTGTCAAGGAGGCATTAGAGTCGCTTGCACGCTCCTATCACCTCTTTGTTAGCAGGAGCCCGCGAGTAGTTGGCTGTCCAACGGTTTAGAAAATGGCCGTTTTCCTAATTGGCGCACAGCGAGAGGTTCAGGAAATGGACACTTGTTAATTGAGCATCCATTTCCCAAACCCGCTGGCAGTTTTTTTTTTACTGTTTCAAAGTTTTTGTTCTTCCTACATAATATCGCAATGATATTAAGTAGGAGGATGTACAGAAAAGCTGTATTTTCTGCTTTTCTATACAACTTTTGGGCGTGCTCAGCAATTAACACCTGTTCTAGGCAGGTGTTAATTTTTTAGTGTAAAAATGTGCATTTTAGACACACATGGGGTTTTTTTGCATTGCGGGTGAATCACTAATAGCCTCATCCACATGTATTTGCATGTGATGAGCGCTACTAGTTTCACTGCGCGTTGGACATGTGTTGTGGAGATGCTAATCCCCTTATTGCATAAGGAGATTAGGTAGTGCCCATACAACATGTGTCAAACTGCGGGTTAAACAGTGCGCTTTACTGAGCGCACTGTATTGCATCAGCCCCAAAGATAGCACCTGAGATTTGCTTAGTAGTTGTAGCTGCAATTTAATCAGGAAAAAGAATCTGACTATAGTGACAGGTGTAAAACATGAAATAAATTATGGAGTTGGAAGTGATAAACCTGGGAAAGAAAAAAAAACACTGAGATAGGAAACATTCTCTTAGCAAGTAGAGAATACTGAAAAGAAGGAAGGAGTGGTAATATCACAAAAATAATTTGTTGGATACTGGACAATCAGGATTCTGGGCTGGTGTTATTTATTTATTTATTTATTTATTTATTTAGAATTTTTCTATACCGACATTCTTGAACAAAGATATCAAATCATATCGGTTTACAATTGAACAGGACAGTCGCAGCTATGTTTGTTCAGAAACAGCACTTTTGGCCTAAGTGAATGACACACAGAGTGATCTGGACAGGGCTTTGGAACCTGATATTGCTGTTCGGGACCTTTAATGCCTTGGACCATGGGATTCTAATATCAAGATTGTGGACCCATGGAATCAAAGGCAAAATGCATGGCAGGTTCTCATCTTTTTTGAAGGGAAGCACATAGAGCGTGTCTTGGGTAAATGTTCTGCCTGCTCCCTGGGATTTACAGTTTGTTGTTCTACAAGGCTCTATCTCATTTCCTATGTTGTTTAACGTTTAGATGCAGCCTCTTACTCAGATCATTAGATCAATGGAGTAAGCTTCAAGTATATGATGTGTGCAGGTGATTTATAAATTTATTGTGCTAGGAACGGAACATCAGGGAAATGCAGAGAGGCTTCATAAATGCATGTGGGAGGTAGAAGATTAGTTGAGTACCAATAAGTTAAAGCTAAATCACTCAAAAACAGAAATGTTATGGTTATGCAGACCAATTAATGAAGATTTGTTTGCCCTCAAATACTTGTATAGGACAGGGTCTTAAGGCCTAATAATGAAATTTGAATTTTGAATCTTCCAGGCTATGATCGATTCAAGAATGCAGGGTAGAAAGAAAGACAGACAGGAGAAGGACTATATAATACTAAAGAACAGAATTGCTGGGTTAATGAGATAAGGAGGAGGCACTGTGGATTAATCTGGTAAAAAATATTTATGATTGTTTTGAAAATGGAGTGACTGAGGGCTGATACAGAAGTTTGTAATGAAAGCATTAAACAGATTAAAGGTTTTAAGACAAACTTAATTATGTTTTAATGTTTAATTTAATTATCAAAAACAACATTCATCATATGATTGGGTTTGATCTATTCACAGCAGATTAAAAAAAGAAAAAAAGATTTCAATACATGGTGAAAAGTTGATACACATTTAGAACTTTAATTATTTGTTTGGGAATAAAAGGAAACTGAGAAATTAAACATCCTCATCTATAACATGGTCAGCCACGACTGTCAGTCACCGGGGAGGTAATGGGTGGGAGGACGCGGTAACACACCTTCACATTATACAAAATACAATACTCAGTAATCAGATGAGGGGTAGAATTGGCTGCAGCTTTATTACAATAAACAGTGTAACAAGCTTCGTACCCGAGCCATAACATAGGTAAGCTATCTGAGGGTCCTCCACTGTGACGGCAGCATGTTACCTCCAGCCCCAAGCCCACCGCAGCCAAGCAAGGCCCTTCGCCACCCGGGAGGAAATCATAGGGTGCTCAGGTCACGTGCCATGTCCAAGCAAGGTGACTGCCCCAATGAAGGGTGTGGGCATCCGGTCTGTCGCCACACCGGGACCAGTGGGCCCTGGAGACAGACAGCTCCCCTTGCATTGATGTTACTTATCACGTGCTGTGCACTGTCTGTAGCTGCCCAAATCCCTCTCCCCCGGCAAGGGTGCACCCACCCCAGCTGTAACAAATATATATAGAAATCTCTAGATAACATAGAAACTAACTATCCTGTTCATCTAACTATCCACTCACCTACCTCATGAAAAGAGGTAGGTGAGTGGGTTTTCCCTAGTGAGGCAGCCACTTGGAGGACAGGAAGCAAAAGGGGCCAAGGCAAGGCGCCCCGGTCAGATGCTTTCCCTCTACGCAGCTGCCCCACCTCATGGGATGGCCCAGTGGATATGGAGCAATCCATGCACATCCAGACGTGGTGTCTTATGTGCACGCTACCCTGGCACTCGACAAAATTCCCAATTTGCATGTTCAGTTTCTTCATCCAATGTGTCCAGAGTGACGAGTTGAGAAACTGGTCGCAAGGGATAATTTCCAACCAGATGAGCGTGCTGCTGGGCATCAAGGATAGGATAACGGCATTGTCACTCCTCATACTATCTAATAGCAGGTGTCCGGGCAAGACTCCCAAGTCATTGCCTCCAAGGTGTATGACCAGTACCTCTGAAGGGGTGAACCTTGTCAATTGCTGCCATATCAATGGAACCAGCCTATCCCAGCACATGCCACTGCACTATGCCATCTCTTGGCGTAACGCTCAGCTGTTGGCCGAGGGTATTTCTCTTTGCCCACTGCTCTGCACAAAACACAAAAGAATTTCCCATGATCCATATCACTTGATGCTGCTGATTTGGGCCTGAAAGAAATAAGGCATTAGCGGCAATGTCACAGAGGTATAGGAGAATACACTGGTGTAATTCTGTGGGTCACTGCCAGCATCTGCTGTGCAGTGGGACATGGGATTTCATTTTCCTGCCTAATGTAGTATAGATACACTTGGGGACACCATCTGCCGATAGGCTGAATGGTGGTGCCCGGCAAGCCCGATACCGCTGTGCTCGAGGCCGCCCCAATTTGGAAGGATGGAGTCCCGAACTGCTCCGGCTTCAAAATGGCCACTTGCAGGGTGTGCTTGAGGATGGCATTAAACTGGTATTTGCTCAGTTGGAGTGTTAGCATGAAATAGGAATTGTACCCCTCCAGAGGGTCTGAACATGCTCTACCGTGCAGCATTGGCCACCAGGCACATAGGCAGGCCCGGTACTTGGGCTAATGTGACTAATTGCCCTGTGCCAAGTTGATTGGTCTTGGATCTCCGGATCCTGATACTGACCTTTCCAGTTGTGATGGAAATGTCACAGGCTCGCAGACGGGAGTGGTCATTTTGGGCACTGACTGCAGCAACCAGCTCACTCACGCAATACGCAGCAAAGAATGCAATGCAGAAGGTAGCTCGGAAGGGCGACCAAAGGTAGACAGCACCATAGAGTCAGCAAATGATCATGTAGAATAGGACGATGCACGTCTGGAACACACGGATTGCGTTTGGCCCAGCTTGCCAGGATACGCCTGAGGGCATAGTCCCTTGTCGGGTTGGAAAAAATCTGAGCCTTTAGGAAGAAGGCGTGACCCACCAAATTGGCTTGAACTGTGCCTCTGGATGCACCACACCACTTGGCTTGCACGACGTATTTTACAAGTCTGTGCGAAATACCAAGGCTCTTGGGAAGGGAGTTGATATCCAGGAATTCCATGATGTTGTATCCTGGAACTTCCTGGATATCACTTCCTGGAACTTTAACTATTAAAGTTCCAGGAAGTGTCCTGCTCTACCCAGCTTGTCCTATGTTAAACTGACTCCCTCCCACCCTACCCCTCTACCCACCCACCCCTGGGTTTGTTTTCTAATATAGACTGCCTAACTTAACATTAGCAATAAGATGAATTAGTAAATTGTTAACAGAAAAGGAAATACCAATCAAATAATTTACCAAAATGAGGACTATCCAATGCAACTGTTGTGGAGCCTTTCTTCTGAGGGAAAGCATCTGGAAACTTAGAGCTTGCCCCATTTGTGAACAACTCTCTTCCTTGAAAAAGGAGCTGACTGAGGTTAAAGCTCAATTAGCTTCAATTAAGAGAATTACACTCACATTACATTACTCAGAAAATAATTCCCCAATACCACAGAAAAACCAGGAGTCAAGAGATACAGTAGGCTCAGGTAGGGTAACACATGTGACCCACAGTCACCCATTCTTGACAGATGGGCAGCCAACAAGTATACCCCCCCCCCCCCACTCAAACAGGACATTAAGGAATTCATTGAAAACCAGGATTACAGTGGGCTCTGGTAGAATTAGACCTGTGATGAGGAGACACACACTGTATCAAGTGCAACAAGAACAAAAGTAGATGAAAATCCTTTTACAGTAGAAAATGTATGGGAAGAGCTAAAGAATCTGAAAGTGGACAAAGCTATGGGGCCTGATGGGATTCATCCAAGGATACTGAGGGAGCTCAGAGATGTGCTGGCGGGTCCGCTGTGTGACCTGTTCAATAGATCCCTAGAAATGGGAGTGGTGCCAAGAGATTGGAGAAGAGCGGTGGTGGTCCCGCTTCACAAGAGTGGGAACAGAGAGGAGGCTGGTAACTACAGACTGGTTAGCCTCACTTCAGTGGTGTGAAAAGTAATGGAGTCACTGTTGAGAGAATTGTGAACTATCTACAGTCTGGAGATTTGCTGGACCAGAGGCAGCATGGATTCACCAGGGGAAGATCCTGTCAGACAAATCTGATTGACTTTTTTTGACTGTGTAACCAAGGAATTGGATCAAGGAAGAGCACGCAATGTCATCTACTTTGATTTCAGCAAAGCTTTTGATACGGTTCCACACAGGAGGCTGGTGAATAAAACGAGAAGCTTAGGAGTGAGTGCCAAGGTGGTGGCCTGGATTGCAAACTGGTTGACGGACAGAAGACAATGTGTGATGGTAAATGGAACTTTCTCTGAAGAGAGAGCGGTTTTAAGCGGTGTACCGCAAGGATTGGTGTTGGGACCGGTCCTGTTCAATATCTTTGTGAGCGACATTGCGGACAGGATAGAAGGTAAGATTTGTCTTTTTGCAGACGACACTAAGATCTGCAACAGAGTGGACATGCCGGAAGGAGTGGAGAGAATGAGACGGATTTAAGGAAACTGGAAGAGTGGTCGAAGATATGGCAGCTGAGATTCAATGCCAAGAAGTGCAAAGTCATGCATATGGGGAGTGGAAATCCGAATGAACTGTATTCAATGGGGGGGGGAAAGGCTGATGTGCACGGAGCAGGAAAGAGACCTTGGGGTGATAGTGTCTAATGATATGAAGTCTGCGAAACAATGCGACAAGGCGATAGCAAAAGCCAGAAGAATTCTGGGCTGCATAGAGAGAGGAATATCGAGTAAGAAAAGGGAAGTGATTATCCCCTTGTACAGGTCCTTGGTGAGGCCTCACCTGGAGTACTGTGTTCAGTTCTGGAGACTGTATCTACAAAGAGACGGAAGCGGTACAGAGAAGGGTGACCAGAAAGGTGGAGGGTCTTCATCGAATGACATACGAGGAGAGATTGAAGAATCTAAATATGTACACCCTGGAAGAAAGGAGGAGCAGGGTATGATTCAGACTTTCAGATACTTGAAAGGCTTTAACGATCCTAAGACAACGACAAACCTTTTCCATCAGAAAAAAATCAGCAGAACCAGAGGTCACGAGCTGAGGCTCCAAGGGGGAAGACTAAGAACCAATGAGAATCAGCATTGCCTGCTCCTCCGCATCCAGAGCAAGTCTCCGGAAGTCTTCCCACTTAAAACGAGAAAGACAGTCATCAATTTCATTGTGAAGGCCGGGGATGTGTCTCACCAGCATCAACACATTTAACTGCAAGCATTTTAAAACCAGCAGCCTCAGGAATTCCGCAATGGGAGTACACCTAGCGGATGCCGATTGACATGCAACAGAGCTTTCTCGGTTGCTGGTCCCATTTTGTGGAACGCTTTGCCAGATCCACTTAGGTTAATAAGTAGCCGAAAAGAGTTCAAGAGGGCCTTAAAAACCCATCTCTTTCAGGAAGCTTTTAAGGATTTAGAACCCTTTAGTTAAGCAAATAAGGCTAAATATATTTGAAATATACTGCATTACTCTTATTTATTCTTGCTTTTAGTTTTTAAATGTAAATGGCCAATCTCCTGTCCGCCACTATTATTTTATTGACTGATTGTTTAACATATTGTATTTTTATTCATACTTAATTTATGTTTTATTTAGTCTAGTAATTGATTATTTTAATTATTCTGATTTGTTTAAGATTATTTTGATATTGTAAACCGCTTTGATCAGTTTGTTTTACTGGTAAAACGGTATATAAATTTGCCTAAATAAATAAATAAATAAAACTACTTGTGCGACTGCTTGGTTGTCACACCAAAATATAACCATCTTGTTTGCTAGCATCCCTTGCCAAAGGTGGAGCTCCAGGAAGGTGATATTAGCTGTGATCCCTAATTCCACCAAATTCAGAGCCCTTGTCTCAGTGCACCAGCTCCCTTGAAAGTAGAGTCCAAAGCCAATGCCTGCAGAGGCATCTGAGAATAGCTCTAAGTAAAAACTGGATATGGGTAAAGGTAAACACATTACTGTGACATTGAATTGGACCAGGAATTCCTCCCATACTATTAAATCCTTACGTAAGGCACGGGTAACTCACAAGCCACAGTACTTTTTTGTTACTGTCAAGGAAACATGAATCAATCAGTGTAGGAATACCCACACCATTGGAATGATCCTGAAGTCAAAGGCCAAGCTCCTTATTAGGGATTGCATGGTGGCCAAGGTCACCTTGTGGGCAAGATGAGCGCCTCAGATCAATTCAAACAGCTTCTGTATTTTGTTGGCTGGGAGCCTGGACTCCATTTGAATGGTGTCAAGCTCAATGCTGAAGAAAGTAAGCATCTAGGCTGGTGGATCCAGCTTGTCCACTGCCAGCAAAATGCCAAAATCTTTGGCAATGCTTTGGAAGCCATTGAGTTGATTGCAACACACCTCTGAGCCACATGGTCCAACGAACAGAAAATCATCCAAATAGTGGATGATTCCAGTTAAGCTCGAATGCCAGGACAGCTCCCAATGTAGGAAGGTGCTTAATGTTTCGAAGTGAACACATGAAACCGAGCACCCCATGGGCATGCATTTATCAAAGTAGTAATTGCCCTCGAAACAAAACCCTAGTAAAGGGAAGTTGTCCAGATGCACCAGGAAAATCTGAAAAACAGACTCTATGTCAATCTTCGCCATGAGAGCCCCTTCCCCACAATCCCTGAGGAAGTTGAGTGCACTGTCGAAGGAAGCGTATTGGACTGTGCATGCTTCCTGAGGGATGAAGTCATTCACAGTCAGGCCCGTAGGGTAGGAGACATTGTGTATCAGTCTGAATTTACCCTGTTCCTTCTTTTGCACTACCACTAGAGGTGATAGGATCATCTTGACAAAGGGTAGGAGATAGAAGGGACCTGCTACCCTGCCTATATTAATTTCCACTCCCAGCTTCTCTCTCACTATGTCAGCAAACCTGGTTGCAGAGTGTGCATTTGTTCGTCAGATGGGGTTCAGAGGACCCTCATACGGAATTCTGATGCCCTCCTTTAAACCTTGGTGTAAACTAGAGGCTGAATGTCTATTGGGATAGAGGATAAGACCCAACACCAATCACTCCCAGCTGTCTGGGATCGGGGCCTGTGTGTAAGAGCTACTTGTCCCTGTGCTTGAGGCTTTCTTGATACACTTGGTGGCAGGGTGACTAGTGGTGCAGGTGGAGCAGATGTGCTTGTACTTGCAATCCTGAATCATGCATATTATCATGCATATTATCATGTTATAATGTAACTGTATGCTCCGTATCTCTTGTTGATTGGTTAATTGTATATTCTGCTTAGTTCATTGTAAACCGAATTGATTTGATTTGTATCAAGAAAGTCGGTATATAAAAGCCTTAATAAATAAATAAAAATAAAATGCAACCCCTTTGTTGTACCACCAATAGGGTTGGCTGCCCGTCCCCGTCCCTGGGAGCCTCCTGAGTGTAAAAGGAGTGATTGTGTGCTTGTGTTTTTGAATTACGTGCCGTCATGTGTGTCAGCCACAACTTGATATCTTGTGTACCCCATGACATGGATGGTATATCATCCATCCTTTCTCTGAATCACTTTAATAATTCAACCAAGCAAATCCCTCATAGGTAGAGTGGGCACTGACAATGGTGTCTAAATAAGACCACAAAGCTATGTATTTCAAAGGATCGGCTCAGCCGACTATTGACACTAGATGCTCAAAGGATTTCACCCAGTTGTTGATGTTCCTTGAGACCTGCTTGGGACCCAAAGGAGCCTTATGCCATTTGCGTGACCCTTCTGCCTTCCTTCACCCCTCCAGCAAGCTAAAAATATCAATGGTGATGGCATATGCGGTGCCGGAGTGAACGCAGAATGCCCAGCCACAACTGCTTTGTAGTGTTTAGTGCTGGCAGGCTAATGCTAGTGGCAATGGTGCTCCGAGAACCCTCTGCTACTGACGACCCCCAGGAACTAGAGGAAGATGCTGGGGAGGAAATCTTGCTACCTGAGGAGTCGGAGCAACAGGAGTGCCTCCTACTCTTCCTCTTATGCCTCCTTTCACATTTGTCATGCTCAGCAGGGGACTGGGCCTTAATGGCCTCTGCCAGGGGGGCGGGACACCCTATCCACCCCTGGCAGTTGTTCAGGGGATTCCCCAGCCCTGTGCGCTGATGTGACCCCACTGGACTCACCTGCTGCAGTCGGTGGCACGAAGTTTGCACAATCGAGACGTGGTCCAGACTATCATCTGTGGCACTCTGTAGGTCCAGCCGGTTTGGGGTACTGGAGCTTACAAGTGCAGTGTAGACGAGGGCAGAGAGTAGGGGTGTGCATTCGGATTGACCGCATTAGTAAAACGCAACTCATATTTTTTTTTTACTTAAAAAATTGATTCGACATAAACGATCGGATTTCCCACATATCGAACATAGATATGTTCGATATGTGGGAAATCGCGATTGTTGAGCCAAAATAAAAATATAAACCCCCTCACCCTCCTTAATCCCCCCCCCCCCCCGACTTACCACAACTCCCTGGTGATGGAGCGAGGAGTGAGGACGCCATTTCTGCAATCCTTGGCGAGAAGCATGTGACGTCGGCGGCACGTCGAGTGACGCCGGCGTCACGTGATTCCCGGCTCGTTCGCGCCGGACGGCTCGTTCGGCCCAAAAAGAACTTTTGGCCAGCTTGGGGGGGCCTCCTGACCCCCCCAAGCTGGCCAAAAGTTCTTTTTGGGCCGAACGAGCCGTCCGGCGCGAACTTGCCGGGAATCACGTGACGTCGCGTCTGAGTGACGCGGCGCCACGTGATTCCCGGCTCGTTCGCGCCGGACGGCTCGTTCGGCCCAAAAAGAACTTTTGGCCAGCTTGGGGGGGTCAGGAGGCCCCCCCAAGCTGGCCAAAAGTTCTTTTTGGGCCGAACGAGCCGTCCGGCGCGAACGAGCCGGGAATCACGTGACGCCGCGTCACTCGACGTGCCACCGACGTCACATGCTTCTCGCCAAGGATTGCAGAAATGACGTCCTCACTCCTCGCTCGATCACCAGGGAGTTGTGGTAAGTCTGGGGGGGGGATTAAGGAGGGTGAGGGGGTTTAAAAATTTTTTTTGCACATATGTACATATACCCAACTCATTGGATTTTTTTTATGTCCATATTGGCCGCAAGTGGGACCCCCTTTCGGACATAAAAAATATGAACATAAAATTTTGCTCTGCACATCCCTAGCAGAGAGCGAGGGGACCGATGTCACGGGCTCTTGTGGGTCTGGCATGCTGGTACCTATGTACTGCAGGCACATGGCATAGCTGGCGTTCCATTGGCTAGTACCAGGAGGAATACCTGGTTGCCAATGTGGTTGGGCCCCCTGGTACAAACTCGGAGGCTTTGTATATAGCCAGGCTGGCCATGGCAGTTGGACCGCCTCCATGGTCCTCCATCCTGGTGCCTGTGGACTATAGGGGAAAGCAGTGAAGTTGTGTGGCCGGGCTCTCCTGGCTGCAAACTACGCTGTTCCCAAGGGGTTGAAATCACCTGGGTTATGGGCTGACTGTCCCACTCCCCACCCTGCCAGCTGGAGAGCCGGTGAAGGGGATAGGAGGATGCAACAATACCCAGCAGGTAAACTATCCACAGGCTGCCCATTTCCCATCCCCTGTGCCACACTGCCATTTGCCTGTTCACTGGGTTTTGTCGCTGGGTCCCCAGGTGGTGGTTGAGGTCTCCAGCTCTTCCCCAGGATGCCCTGCGTTTCCCCAATCCAACACCCGGTGTCATGTACTGGTGCAGTCCATATCATCAGCCCACGCTGATGCTGCACAGCAGAAGAGTCTGCATCTCCCCGGTGTTCGCAGTATGTGCAGCGCTGGGTTATCAGTGGCATTCATGGTGCATGCGGCGCCAGGTTATCAGCGGTGTTTGCGGTGTGTGTGGCACCAGGTTATTGGCAGCGTCCACGCATTGCCGTGGAGCTGCATCTTTCTCTGTCAAACTGTGTTAATTTTTTGAAAATCTGGACATTTTAACTGGGCAGCCTTGATTTATTTATCCTTTATTTATTCCACTATCAGCATTACTGTTGCACTAGGTGCTGTAAAACATATAATTAACATCATATATGCATTACATTAATTAGTAAAACTTGGTGTATGTTGTGAATTTTGGGGAACATAAGACCTGCTCAGTTAAAATGTCCACACTGCTAAGGATATCTCCCATCTGCTTGCCACACAGTGTGACCACTTGCAAGATTTTGCCATTATATTAGACAGTGTTTTTTGTCTTCTTCATTTCTATGTCATCTTGAGTAGATGAGCTTATAAGGTCCCCATTTAGCTCCCTCTAGCACCCCTCCCTTCCTATGACTAGCCACAAAGCTCTGTAGAAATCTAGAGCTAGCAGTACTATTCATTTATTTAATGTTTTTTTTTATTCCATTTTATCATCTGTGTTCAAAACAGTGGCCAGGTTAAAACATCAAGTAATCTTAAAACAGAGAGACATGATAATCATGAAACACAAAAATCAAATCCCCAAAACAATAAAAGTCCCATATATTAAAAATCTAATCTCATACAATCAAATGACAATCAGATAAACACAGATAAAAAAAATGCCAAAGGGAAATGATGCAACAATGTACTCTAATTCAATTCTCATACACATTGCCTTAAGATAGCAGTCCATCCTAACACAAGGATTGAATATCCCACTTCCTAAATCCAGAGACTGTTAATTGGTTAATCAAATTCATTTCACAGATGACTGTAAAAAGCATAAATAGTATGGAGCTATACTAATTTGGTTTTTCTATAAGATTTTGTATGTTTTTCTGTAAGGTGAGATGTGAGAGTTTATCTGTCTACGGCTGTGCAGAATCTTGACTCTCATCCAGGATGCTAACTTACATTGCAAAAAAAAAAAAGGTCTTTAATTTGCTACACACATTCACATACACAATGGATGTCAGAGTGAGATGTATCCTTATTTCATTTCAATACCACAATAAATGATATCATCTTTGGCTATTGTGATTTTTTTTAAATTGTATTATTTATACTTCTCTAAATTCAGTTATCAATATAGTTTAAATCTTTTTTTTAAACTTTTATGGAAAAATTTTAAATTATTTTTATTATATGGATAGTTATACTTATTACATGCACAATGGTATCTGACAACTTAATAACTTTAGGTACTGATATATTAAGGTGGCTTTCCCTATCTTTGTCATGAGGAAATAAAAGGTTAGTAAATTAGGCTTTAAAAATATTAGAATAAGTACTTCCTCCCATAACAAGTATCATAAACCTAAGAACATAAGAAATGCCATACTAGTTTAGACCAAGATTCAATGAGCTCATCATCCCCTCTCTGGGTCACATGAACCCAGTACATCCAACAAAATAGATCTAAGTAGAGTACAAACTATTTCATTCTCAGTTTCACCGAGAGTGGAAACCTGTTTGATATATTTCCAATGATAAATATTCAGCTTCACATATTTGGAGAAAGTCATTATTTCATCTTCCAAAAGACAAGATAATTAAGAACTTGCCTAATTTTGGTACTTTACAGGGCAATAATTGAGTAAGAGCTGCTATGCAGGGACACCCCTCTGTCTTTTGGGGGTGCTCCAGCAGTCATGCATAGCTTATTCACTAAAGGCTAAATTTTAAAAGCCTGACATGTGCAAATACTGGGAGATACGCGCGTGGCCAGGCCGTGTGCATGCCAAGCGTATTTTGAAAAAGGCCCGATCATGCACATAACTCCCAGTACACACGGAAGTGCCGGGTTCTTTGAAAAGGGTGGGAGGGAACTGGGAATGGGCCATTTGCATTGCTGCATGCTTTTTAAAAAAATTCACCCCGATGCGCACGCAAATTGCAACCCACCTGCACATGCATGCACCGATATAAAATTGAGCGCACATGTGCGCACAGGTATCAAATTTTATAACATGTGCACGACGATGCGCGCATGTTATAAAATCAGCATGTCTTTTAAAATCCACCTTGTATTGCCCTGTGGAGTAAACTGCTGAAATTAGGCAAAAATTAAATTACCTTGTATTTCAGAAGAAGGTGAAATCATTGCTTTTTCCAGATATGTAAAGATGAATTTTTCTCATTGGATAGTCTCTTCTTGCTAGTTAGACAAAGGGGAGCTTGTGTAATTCTGTTTTTGTTTTCTTTGTATTTTATTACTGTTGTTCTTACAGCTTTGCTTTGTTTGTGTAGTTTGTCTTTGTTATATTTCTATTTAATTATATATATCTTTTCTTTCATGCACCATGTTTAACACTTTTTGATTGCAAAATTGTCATCGAAAAATATTGAATAAATAAATAGCGGCCATGGGTCAAGATCAAAATAAAAGTATCACTGAATTTTGGGTGACCTGGTAATTCATAGTTCATAATTCAGAAGGATGATCTGATTAATGAAGAGTGATAGAAACTTTCTATAGCATCCATATTTAACACTGTCTGTGGCAATGAGGGTTTACTATATTGCTAATGTCAAGTCAAGGAAAAGTTATGTTTGGTGACGTACCATGACACCAGTGGAAATTATTCATGGCTCTGTAGCAGACTTTGAACAGATTACAGGTGACCAAAAATATACACTTTTTATTAGAAAAGGAGGGAAATAAAATACTGATTTAATATCATGAATACAAGAATTGTTCCTTTATCTTACAGTGGTATGGCCAGTCAACTGGGCAGACTGGATGGACCATTTCAGTCTATCTGCTATCATTTACAATGTTACTATGGCAAACAAAGTATTATGATACACTTCTAAAGTAGGAATAATCCAAAATACAAGATTTGAACTCTGCTATAGATAATGCAATTTTATTGTAAGAAGGACTTAGGCTTTTTTTAAAATTATTATTATTATTATTTTATGAAAGTTGCCTTGCATTTCAAAATACAAATGTTATTGTTAAGTATATTCCAAAGTTGCCAATCCAACCCCCAAATCCCTGATTGGGTCTATCTCCATTGTATAGCAATACCATTGTGATGGGTGTCTCAAAGAGGGTGTTCTTATCATTGAGAGTGCTCTGGAAATGATTCCTGGCAGGGGAGACTCCTTAACCTCTATTTGGGTTCTGATGTTATTGTTTATGGAATGGAAACTGTGTGGTGATACTATAGGAGAACAGAAGTTACCTCTATACCATAAAGTCCAAAATATAATGTTAAGATAAACTGCAGATGTAATGGGGAAGTATGTGTGAAATGGCATTCATTTATGGGCTAATTACTCAAACTGAATTTTTTCTGAGGAGGATGTTACTAGGGATGTGAATCGTTTTTGAACGATTAAAATTATCGTCAGATAATTTTAAAATCGTCCAAAATCATTAGAGTGCACGATACAATACAAATGCCCCCGATTTATCGTCAGGGGCATTTGTATTGTATCGTTAAATAGGGCGTGGGAAAACCGGCACACCAAAAAACCCCTAAAACCCACCCCGAACTTTTAAAACAAATCCCCCACCCTCCCGAACCCCCCAAAATGTTTTAAATTTCCTGGGGTCCAGTGGGGGGTCCCGGAGCGATCTCCCTCTCTATGGCCACAACTGCGTTAAGAGAAATGGCGCCGGTGGCCCTTTGCCCTTATCATGTGACAGGGCAAAGGTAGTGCCGGTGCCATTTTGAAGATTGGCAATACAGCCCGCGTGTAGGAGGTCGCTCCCGGACCCCCGCTGGACTTTTGGCAAGTCTTGTGGGGGTCAGGAGGCCCCCCCAAGCTGGCCAAAAGTCCCTGGGGGTCCAGCGGGGGTCTGGGGGCGATCTCCTGCACGCGTGACGTCGGGAGCCAGGAACCAAAATGGTGCCGGCGCTACCTTTGCCCTGTCACATGATAAGGGCAAAGGGCCACCGGCTCCATTTCTCTTAACGCAGTCGTGGCCAGAGAGAGGGAGATCGCACCGGGACCCCCCACTGGACCCCAGGTAATTTAAAACATTTTGGGGGGGGGTTTGGGAGGGTGGGGTATTTGTTTTAAAGGTTCGGGTGGGTTTTAGGGTTTTTTTGGTGTGCCGGTTTTCCCGCCCTCCCCCGATTTATGATTTTTAACGATTTAAAAAAAAACAAAAAACCACGATGATCAGATTTCCCTCCCCCCTCCCCAGCCAAAATCGATCGTTAAGACGATCGATCACACGATTCACACCCCTAGATGTTACTAGTGGTGTGCCTCAGGGCTTGGTCCTTGGACTAGTACTTTTCAAATTCTTTGTGAGCAACATAACTGAAGGATTGTTGGGGAAGGTTTATCTTTTTGCCAATGATACCAAAATGTGTAACAGGGTGGACAGCTAGGAAGGTGTGGAAAACATGAGGAGGCATCTAGCGAAGCTCAAGGAATTATCTAAAGTCTGGCAGCTAAGATTTAATGCTAAAAATGAAGATTAATGTTGTTAGGATGCAAAAACCCAAAAGAAACAAACAGTATTAGAGGTAATATTCTTCTAAGTGCAAAGGAAGAGCAAAATCTGGGGATGATTTATTTCTGATGTTCTTAAGGTGGCGAAACAGGTGGATAAAGCAACAGTAAAAGCCAGAGAGATGCTTGGCTGTATAGGGAGAGGAATGGTCAGCAGAAAAAGGGAGGGGATACAGCCTCTATATAGGTCCCTGGTGAGAACTCAATTGGATACTACTGTATACAATCTGGAGACTGCAACTTCCAAAGACTATAAACAGGATGGAGTTGGTCCAGAGGATGGCTACTAAAATAGTCAGTGATCTTCGTTCCAAAGTATATGGGGATAAACTTAAAGATCTAAATATGTACACCCTGGAGGAAAGGCAAGAGAAGGGAGATAAACTAGAGTCATATATCTTAAAGGTTTCCATGCACAGGAGGTGAGACTCTTTCAATGGAAAGGAGGCTCTATTATTAGGGGTCATGTGATGAGGCTGAAGGGTTGGTTGTAGACACAGGAGTAATCTTAGAAAATATTTCTTTACAGAGAGGGTATTGAATACATGGAATAGCCTTCCAGTGGAGGCGGTGGAGGCAAAAACGGTATTTGAATTTAAGAAAGCATGGGATAAATACAGGGAATCTCTAAGGAGATGTTGAGAATTTTAATGATAAGTTAATTGGATGGATGGGCAAACTGGCTGGGCCATATGGACTTTTCTGCCATCATGTTTCAATGTTTCTATGAACTGCCACTAGATGGCATTATGCATGGTAAAATTATACAATGCATGTGCCTAAATCTCTGCAAATGAATAGTAGTAGTAAATTTAGAAACCTAAGTTATAGGCCCCTAAGGAAAATGATGGTAGATTGTTGTTTATTGGACTATATTGGTAAATGACCTATTTTAAGAGGTATGGGAAAGAGGATCCTCTAGGAGACTGTTCTTGCTGAACTCAAAGTATGTCGGGAGGGATTTCAGGGTCCCATGAAAGGAGTGGATTGCCTGGGGCACCTCTCCCCAGGGAGAGGGCTCTGCAGGGGCTTTCCTCATCAAGAGGGATGGAGGTGTTTCTTCTCAGAGGAAAAACCAGGTGACCCAACCTGGGTCAGTGAAGGAAGAAGAGGAGCATTGGATCCCACCATTGCCAGAGGATGTGGTTAAAGCAATTAGCATAGCTAGGTTTAGAAAAGGTTTGGACAAGTTCCTGGAGAAGTCCATAAACTACTTTTAATCAACTTGACTTAGGGAATAGCCCCTGCAATTACTGGCATTAGTAGCATGGGATTTATTTACTATTTGGGTATTTGCCAGGCACTTGTATCCTGAATTGGCCACTGTTGGAAACAGGATGCTGGCCTTGATGGACCCAATATGGCAACTTCTTATGTTCTTATCTGGAAAGTGAGGAGATCCAAGCAAGGTTGAATGAGAGAATCCAGGGAATCTTTGTCAAGTCCTCAAGGAGAATCCTGAGTATCTTCAGGGTGAATAGGAAGATGTCAAAGTGGAAACAAATTTGTTTTTGTGAGAGGGATAGGTATTAGAGAAACAAAGTGAAGCTACATGACTATAAAGTAAGAAAGGGAAAATAACAGTTTGTGCTATTATATTTTTATTCAAAAGTTGTTCTGTCTGAAAACTGATTCTGTTGCGGCCCAACTGTGGAAGCCTATGAACTTCTGATTTAATCAGTGTACTTTATAGCTTGTTTTGTAAATTCCTGACTGCTGGTAATCCCAGAAAATAAATTGATTGTTTGAATATACATCAGAGTGAGTCTCTCCTTTATCTAACAGTGTGAGTTTCTGGAAACAAAATTGGATGGGCAATGAGAAGGGGTTCATACATGCTTGACCCAACAATTAGTGAAAATTACCAAGAGAATTTCACTGTGCTCCCAAATCTGCACCAGACTTTCACACATTTTGTGTGCCCTTCCAGGGAGGGTTATACCATGATGCAAAAACAATTTAATTTATAAATTATATGAAAGCAAGTTTTCTAGGAGGCTGATGTATGAAAGTGCACCAAATTTAATGCAAAATTATGATTTTTATTAAGAACGTTTTCTAGTGGGACTTGTATGCAAAGAAGACCAGTAGAAATACATCTAAGTTTCCTACAGACAATTTTGCACAAACGATAATTAACTACTACACCTCACTGAGGCGTAGTTATCTTCTTTGCAAAATCCAACAGACTGGGTAGAGTCGCTGGCTGCCCTGGTTAATATGGATGCCAGGCCTTAACAGAAGGGGGAGGGGGTAGAGATAGATTTTGAACCTTTCCAGTTCCGTTGGTACAGTGATTGCTGTGTTGGGTTTGAATCAGGCATTCTTTGAGTGGCTGAGGGAACAGGTGCAGCAAGGCACTCAACGCACAATTAAGCTCTGGAATTTGTTGCCAGAGGATGTGGTTAATGCAGTTAGTGTAACTGGGTTTAAGAAAGGTTTGGATAAGTTTTTGGAGGAGAAGTCCATTAACTGCTATTAATCAAGTTGACTTAGGGAATGGCCTCTGCTATTACTGGCATCAGTAGCATGGGATCTTCTTAGTGTTTGGGTATTTGCAAGGTTCTTGTAGCCTGGCTTGGTCACTGTTGGAAACAGGATGATGGACCCTCGGTCTGACCCAGAATGGCAATTTCTTATGTTCTTAAGGGAATTCGGAGTTTGCAGCCAATGAAGATCTAGGGACAGAGATTTCTCCCTCTCTTTTTTGACTGCTGCATCAGAACACATCCATCCTCCCATTATGAGATTTATGGTTACTCTTTTCATGGCCAGGGCTGACACAGCGCTCTGTAACAGGGAATGGCAGATTGCCAGCACCTGGTTAATCTTTAGCATGGTGCTGATGGTTCAGCTGGGCTTTGCTGAATGGTCAGCACTGAGTATTTGATAGGAGCGATTGGGCACGGTTATTCCTGGCTCAGCTCCTTGCTGGCTGTGGCAGGGATGGGGCTCTGAGGCGGCATGGGGCTGCCTGTGTCCTGCAGGCCATTTTTTCTGGGGGTGCATACATCTTGCTAGGTCAAGGCATTATGTACTGTCTTGTTGTTTGGCATAGGCTTGTTGATGTGATATATTTTGAAGTAAAGCTGTGGCCTGTTGATCCCCAAAAGGTTTAAGTTCACGTATTATTGTGTATTATAGTGTTTTGTAAAAGGTGTGGATGCAGGGAGAGGCCTTAGTCCTGGTTTCCCATGTTATGCTGCAAACAAAGTTAATGAACTGTATAAATGGATTTGCATTGCAGAAGCTTATTGAATTTGATTTTGCATAATATTTTGCAAGCATAAACCTATGTGTATGTTTATTGCATGAAAAGTCTAAAAATGTTGCAATGTCCATGTCACACATATAAAGGGAAAATTGTGTTACTTAAATCCAACCTAGGGGCACACGTTGCCATTTTTACATGCAAAGTAAACTTTGGTACAATGGCACATTTCAGTGCATGGGCATCTAGATGAGTTAACAGATAATTATAAACAGTAAAAAGAAAAACTGCAATGTCATCAAATATATGTATTCTTATTGCATTGAGTTGTTTAAGGAAGCATTTTCTATATCTAGTTTCAGATCTGGTTTTCAGAATATTCACAATGAGATATATTTTCATAATTTGATCAAAGAACCATATATTGGTTATCCTGAAAATCAGGTCTGGCTGAGGATGCCAAAGACAGAATTTTGGAAACCCTAATTTAAGGCATGCACTGGTAACAAACAGCATTTCATGCAATGTTCATGTTGCTAAACTGACCATGTTCTTTTCTTCAATTTATTGCAATCTTCCATTTCTTTTTATTGACTGGTTCCTTCATTTTAAAATCTTAAAAGCAGAAATGCTAATAACAATAATCCAAAATTACTTTTCAAATAGTCAATAAAAATGCAAGTGCCTACTTTTTCAATGCACATTTTTTTTCTTCCCAAACAATGACTTCAAACTCACAGTCATGTGCTTGTTTTGTGGGGTTTGCTTTGCATATGTGTACGTTTCAAAAAGCAGCCACTTTTTCTCAGAGGTGGCGTCAGCACCATGTGATGTGCCAATAAATAAATGCATAACAAATGCTATGGCAACCATAAATAGCATAGTAAATATTTGCATCAGTCTTTGAAATAGTGTTGTCAGAGATAAGACCTGTGTCTTTTTTTTTACAGGTTGCATATGGTAAGCAGCACCAGCGAGGACGCACGCCTCCTGCCTTTGAAACTACTTCCTTCTCTCTCTCTGCCACAGTTTGCTCTTTGATGCTAAAACTTTAAAGCAGCCATACCTGATAAGGCTGGACGATGCATCGGGGTCGCGAGCAGTCACCTGACCAATCACAGCATTAATAGCAGCATTCTCGTGCACCTCCAGGAGATAAGTGGGTGATGAGAAGACAGGTGGCTCATCAGAATCCTCCACAGCAATTTTAACCGTGGCTGTATCCTTGAACGGTACCCCACCGAGGAAGCGAGGATCGATATGAACATTGGCTGCTTCTACCTTCAGCATATAGGATTTTTTACTCTCAAAGTCCAGCGGCTGTTAAGAATGACAAAGATGAATGTCTTTCACTAATGACCAAGGAAGCAAGAACAAATGGATTTAATGCTGATGGATGAAAGTTATGCCCACTTCAGCACACTCAATGAACCTTAAGAGCAACTGCAGAGAAAGCAACTGCTCCCCAAAATCCAACCTGTAAATTTGGCGGGCATTTATCGATAGCTATTTATTACCAAGCCTCAATCAAACCAGTTCTTTTCTTTTGTCTCTCTTCATTCTGTCCTATTTATTTTAAATCCAGATTGTGTGTTCTTTCTTTATGAAACCCGGACATTATGCATAGCCTTTTAAAACTATAGCAACCCAATCAAAAACTATTTTAAGACTTTTCACTGTGAACGCCTGCATCATTGCATTATTAAATGGAAATAGTAAAGCAGATTTCTTTGATATATTTTTCACCACGCATCTTTACAGATTCTTTTTCTTACCATTTTCTCAGAAAGCAAAAGAGCTGCTTTTTACATTTACATAAGCAATGCCTCTTTTCACAATACAAATAAAAAGAAGCTGACATGGAAAAACTGACTTGGAAAGATTTGTTTGGAAAGCAAAGAAACGAAACACAATAAGAGATTTTTATTCAAATGTTTTGAAGAAAAGTGAAACATGTTCTAGCATATTTAAATATGCAAAGTTATATGCTATTAACTATTGTCTCTGAAGCATCCCTGCACTCCCCCTGACTTTCACTACTATCTGCACCTCTGATTCTATTGCTCACATAGATACAGTTTTCCAACATGCAAATGTGCAAACTGTTGGATTACATGAGGAAAATCCCATGCAACAATGAGTCTTTGAAACCAGCCATCTAAAACGCAAATAACAAAAGTCTTGATGCATGCAAATGCAAATAAAAACATGAATACAAATAACAAATGTCTTTATGCATCGCTCATGTTTTCAAATACATTACAAATTTTCCATCCTGTAAATTAATGTTGTTTGTTTCTAATTTGTAGTTTATGGTGCCCTGCAACTGAGATTTACAATTAAAACTCAGTCCTGGCAGTAAGAAGGACAAATGCTAATGTATGTCACTAGGGTGTAGAAAAAAAAAGTGACTTCAACAGTTATGCTTAATGTCCACAAATTTTGATCTAGCCACGAAACTAAAGGAGATAATGTACCTATTCTTTTGCCTACTCTATTTGAATTACATCTGAGTGACTGGTCAAAGGGCAATTACACAAGTCAAAAATGAGAGCAGTGTTAACTTTAATGCATATTTCCCTCCAATACACAGGGAGTCGAGTCCCATCATAAAGGTCATTGCCTTATTTGTCATTGCCACCGTAATCACCTGTTTATCCTCCTGTGACTCTGGAGCTACGATTATCACCTTCAAGGTCTTACCAGCTCAAGGAGCAGATAACTCATATGCCAACATGGTACACTGTAATTGACAAGACCTGTAGAATTTGTTTTAATCTCACTCCAATAGAATCATTCATATCTTAATAATTACTAATAAATCAGAAAGCCATTCTCTTTCTGCCCGCAGTGAAATGACTAGACATTCACATCTGTTAAAAAACATGATGAGAATTTAGATGTATCAGGACTATTTGCTCAAGTAATAGATGAATTCAACAGTGTAAGGATGTGGTAGAAATGCTCATCTATCATAGCAACATAATAACATAGTAGATGATGGCAGGGGAAAGATCTTCTGGCTCCATCCAGTCTGCTCAGTGATTCCTGCCCACACTACACATGCAGAATGTGACCACTCATATTTCTCCTTATCCAGGATAGAGTTTGTGCTGCACTATCTTTAGGTAGCTAAGTACACAAAATCTGGCACTTAGTTTAGACCCTGCACGCCACCCTTTTCATGACTAAAATTTTGTAATCATTACTCTTACCATCATGACTGTTACCCAGACATACAGGCACTAAGGTTCCCCAGTATAGCCTGCCAGACAGAACTGGCTAATGTAATCACTTGCATTTCTGCTAGGACTCTTAGAGGCCAATATTCAGAAAAACAGCTAATGGACAACTTAGCTGGATAAGTTGTCAGGGACAATCAGCAGTTTAAATGTCCCACTGAATATACTGAAATACAGTTACGCAAGCAATGTTTCTCAGATAACTTTCAAACCTAGCTGGCTATGTGTGACTATAACCATTTACTTATTGGACATTTTTAACCTACAGATCCATATAAACTGTTGCGCTCGCGGGTGGACCCCTATCCTGTGACAGTGCAGGTACTGGCCACAGGGGGTGGAGCACGAAGGGAGACAGAGGCAGTGTAGATCCTCACCACTGGAAGCCCGAGGTCCCCTGGGAGGAGCCCGTAGGGACCCGGGCCACTGGGACTTAGGTGGGCCTCGCAGGGTCTCCTGGGAGAGTCAGAGTCCGGCATGCCCACAGACACAGGAGGAGGGCTATCAGGTTCGAGACCGGAAACAGTTTGGAGGAGCGCAAACCAGAATAGAGTTGGTGAGGACAAGGCTAGGGACAGAAGCAGAATCAAGCAAGGTCAGATGAGCAAGGTCAAAGTCCAGGAATCAGTCCGAGGAGTGGTCAACAAAGCAAGGGTCAAGATCCAGAGGTCAGGAAAGGTCGAAGAGCAGGCTGAGGTCTTTGGGAGGCGGCAGGCAGGCAGACAGGTCAGGAACAAGCTGAGGTCTTTGGCAGGTGGCAGACAGGCAGGCAGGTCAGGAACAAGCTGAGGTCTTTGGCAGGTGGCAGGCAGGCAGGCAGGCAGGTAGGTCAGGAACAAGCTGAGGTCTTCACCAGAAATCAGTCTGAGGTAAGACCAGGGAGATGAACACAGGAACAAGCAGGCAAGGAAGCAGGTATAACAAGAACAGGCAGGAATGGAACTGGAACAGAAGGATCCTGGAACGAGACTAGGAACAAGCAGGCAGGAACAAATGCAGAGGCAATCTAGCAAACAAGCTGACCCGATTGCCAAGGCAAGGAAGTGAGGCCATGAACTTCCTTATAACATGCGATCAAACAGGGTGCGCCGCGGAACTAGGCCCCGCCCTGGAACCTACATCATGGCGGCTGGTCCGCATGTGCGCGCATAGGGGCGTGGCTAGCTGCAGAGGCACCGAGGCCTGGCGTGAGGCCCAGTGTGCGACAAAAGGCCCGGTGTGCAACAGAAGGCCCAGCGTCCGCTGACGCGGGATGCCGGGGTCTAGTTGGACTTGCAAGGGCCGCGAGGGAGACAGGATCGGGTCCTGCCCAGTGGGCCTGCCAGGGATTTAGGAGCTGGGCCTCCTTGAGATGCTCTAAGTTCTTGTGATCCGTGAATATAGTGAATTTGCACTGCGCCCCTTCCAACCAGGGATGCCATTCCTGAAGGGCTAACTTCACTGCCAGTAGTTCATGATCGCCAACTGTGTAGAATTGTTCTGTGGTGGTGAACTTGTGCGAATAAAAGGAACAAGGAGTTGCTTTACCTGTGGACGAGTACTGGCTTAGAACAGCTCCAGCTCCAATAGTTGAGGCGTCTACTTCGACTATGAATGGTCGTTTCGGGTCCGAGTGATGGAGACACGGAACAGAGCTGAAGGCATCCTTGAGCCTCTGAAAGGCCGCAATGGTTTTCGGTGTCCAGACTCGAGTGATAGCCCCCTTCTTAGTCATCGATGTAAGTGGGGCAACAATGGAAGAGTAATTAGCAATGAAGCTTTGATAATAGTTGGTAAAGCCCAGAAACCATTGTAAGGCTCGAAGCCCAACTGGCTGAAGCCAGTCAAGAATTCCTTGGACCTTCTCGGGATCCATGGAAAACCCACGGTCAGATATTATGTACCCTAGGAAGGGTAGACAAATGCGTTCAAATAAACACTTTTCTAGTTTAGTGTAGAGGTAGTTCCTTATAACATGCGATCAAACAGGGTGCGCCTTGGAACTAGGTCCCGCCCTGGAACCTACATTAGGGCGGCTGCTCCGCGCGTGCATGTAGGGGCATGGCTAGCTGCAGAGGTGCCGAGGCCTGGCGTGAGACCCGGCGTGCGACAGAAGGCCCGGTGACCGCCATCACGGGACGCCGGGGCCTAGCTGGACTTGCAAGGGCCGCGAGGGAGACAGGACTGGGATCTGCCATGTGACCCCGAAGGTGAGCGGTCCCATGTATGGGACGGCCGCGGGTGGGGCACATAACATAAACTTTCTCCCTGTGAGATATATCATAACATACATAATCAAATATACATATAAGCAGTCATGAAATAGAGGGATATATCCCCAGATAACTTTAGCCAAAACCGGTGTATTCAAATTATATAGTCAGTTAAGTGGCTGAACTAGAAAAAAAAGATTCCACTGAACCTGCCAGTCCTATCCCTTATTCCTTCATCCTGTTAAAAAAAAAAAAAAAGAAAAAGTAATCTGGGCCTTAATGCCTAATCCACTTTCCTCTCTCCCCTAGCCTCCCAAAATATATAAAAAGATCGAGCCCTATCAGCCCGAGAAACCTCCCTACGATCTCAAATTTGAAAAATAAATGCTAATTCTAGGTCCCCTCCTCAAGCACACTCTCTCCCCCTCCTTGTAATCCAACCCAAACCCTCCCACCCCTGAACACCTCTCTTTTATCCAGATAAGGTAAGACCAGGGTCCATCGAGCCCAGCAGATCCCCAATACTTGCTGTATTTCTTGCATCTCACTCCCAGGGATAGGCGCTGGCTTTGCCATGTCTACCTGGCTAATAACTGTTTATGGACTTATTCGGACAGTAAAAAAAAATATTTAAATCCCACTTTTATTTCGTCAAGTCCCATATTTAGCCAGATAAAATCTTTTGAATATTGACTTCTTAGTTATTACTATACTTGCAGTGTGCCAAACTGACTTAACTGTTAGTTCATTCTTTTATTATTATTATTATTATTATTATTATTATTATTATATTACTTTTTATTCCAAGAGATGGATAGTGAAAAAAAACAAAATGCATTTTAGGCCATATATCAAAGCACATGTAGATCAAACAAGACTTGAAAAGTCAACCTGCCAAACAGAACCAGCGGCAGGTTGTCTCTTTTTCTGCTGGGAATTTCTAATGTTTCATATTTTCCACGTTTCCATTCACTTTGGTAACCCCAAAACTAGTTGAAGAATTATTCAGGTTGTTTGACTATTTCTTCCATTTTTTTGAAAATGTGGACAAATTGCAGTAAAGGGGGGGGGGAATAAACCCATGGTTCTTTAAACGGAGGAGGGAGTCTCTACTGATCTAAGCCACAGACCATCCTTGCAAGTTTGCACTTTTATATTCTCTCCAGTGTTTTCTGATTCCTACTCCGAAGTGTGGCGTACAACAAAAAAGGATTTAAGGACTAGAGGGAAAGATCCTCAGGTATCAAAGTTTCAGTATTTTGATGTATGCAAAATCAATGTTAAGGGTTAATGGAGGTAAAAAAAAAAGCTAATATTGAGTTGTTTTAGGAATAACATTGTCCTTTTGCAGAAATGGGTCATGGGTATGGCCAAAATGAGAAGGAATTGACCATTCCACCTTAGCGTATGCTTGTCTAAAATTGGCATTTTGCCAAGGGGTATATTTGGTTGAATAACTAAACTCTGAAATTCCCATTGATCAGAATCTTTCAAACATCCTCATTTTAAATTATTTATTCCAACTAATCATTTAGAAATTGGTAAGTGAACATGCATCCAATGTTTTAATGTGAAAAGCCCCAAATTCATTTTTAATGTGGATAGCCCCAAATTCATGGGGTCAGTTTCTAATGAAATCTTGAATCTTTATTGGAAGTTTTTTGTCCTAATATTGTAAATATCATACAAGTTAGTTTCTAAATTCCTGTGATGACTTCAAATGCTACAATATGAGAATGCATCCCTTCCTATGTGAAGTTTCGATCCATGGCTGACTCTGATGCTAGCTCTACCCCGCTTACCCTGATGACAATGTAAGGGCCTCTTGTACTAAAGACCATACCAATGCCAACCTATGTTGTCTGCTGCAGAATTGCTGTTGCTGTATTCCATCTTCTTGCCTGTTTTGGACTTACAGAAACTGTGTTTCAGGTTTGTGCTGCATTCCTTTCTGTGTGCAGCTTCAAATCCTGGCCAACTCAGACATTAGCCTCGCCCGACCTGATGAGGTAGGAGCCTCTTGCACTAAAGGCCAGTGCTTACAGCCAGAGGCAGTACACTCCTCTTTTATGCTGCAGAAAGAAGTACAACAAAGAAGCACTCTCCTTTCTGTATTCTTTCATGAGGTCTTCATGTGGCCTGGTGAAGCCCATCTCTGCCTGATCTGTTCTGCTATTTTTTCTTTTTTTCTCACCCTCTGAATCCATCAGACATTTGCAATACTTAAACTACATCCCATCCCAAAAATTCTTGAAATGTGCATTATTTAATGCTCACTTGGTTAATAAACAGGGCTCAGCAGATTTATGATCTTATTGTTACCTACATACTTCCCTATATTTTAACCAAAACTTGGTTTAAACCATGTGGCTTGTTTTGTCTCAAATAGGCTTATCCTCCTAATTTTACTTTTTATACACAAAACCAGAATGGCCAAAAAATGAAGTGGTGTTGTAATAATCTTCCATAGTTCTCTTAAAATCAGAGAAACCTCTATATCTTCTATATCCTTAAACTCTAACTGAAAATCTTTTTCTTCAATTGCACAAGAACCCTCAGGTCAATCTCCTATTAATTTACCAACCTCTTCCTGCTTCCAGCTTGCAGCTTCATGATCTCATCATGCTCATAAATGAATGTTCTTTAAGAAGTTCACATTTGCTTCTTTTAGGCATTTTAATTTGAATGCAGAGAAGCCAAGTTAATCAAGTGAATCCAAGGTCTTTTTTGCAATGTCTGATCTTTCATTTACCCAATGGATTCATAAGCCCACCCATAAAGAGGAACAAACTTTCAATTTAGTTTTCACTTCTGATAAGGTTGTGCTTCCTACAAAGATAATAGGCCTCATCTAACAGATCTGTTATGATCATTTTCACTTTATGCTGTTTTGATTTTTTTAATCAGTAATCCTCCCAAATTCAGGATTCCAGTTAGAAACACCAAGAATTTAAACCTTGATGATGTCACCTGAATTTCTGGATCTACTGCTAGATGAAAAACTTTCAGTGTGCTAATACTCAATAATGGATGTATTATTTTTCACATCACACAATGCATATGCACATTTAGTCAAAGGAGAGAGAGAGAGAGAGAAAGAAAGAGAGAGAGACTCTCTAGGATAATACATATATTAGACATCTATTTATAACACTATAGAAGGGTCATCTAGTAACTCGAGAGAGATTTTGGTGGTGGTCTAGTATTTTGGGGCCAGTTTTACATGCACAGGCAGACATTCAAACAGCACAGTACGCATCAGTGAAGATTTGACATGATTTGGAATGAGGATTGGTACACAAATATGAGATTTCTACAATGTACTCTCACCCTAGCTTGGTAGCACCCAGGTAGAAAGTGCATCAAGCTAGGGTGAGAGTACATTGTATGATGCGAAAAATAATGCATGGTGAATAAAACAGAAAATGTCATAAGGCCTCTGTATCGCTCCATGGTGAGACTGCACCTTGAATACTGTGTACAATTCTGGCCGCCGCATCTCAAAAAAGATATAATTGCAATGGAGAAGGTACAGAGAAGGGCGACCAAAATGATAAAGGGAATGGAACAGCTCCCCTATGAGGAAAGACTAAAGAGGTTAGGTCTTTTCAGCTTGGAGAAGAGAAGGCTGAGGGGGGATATGATAGAGGTGTTTAAAATCATGAGAGGTCTACAATGGGTAGATGTGAATCGTTTTTTTTACTATTTCGGGTAATAGAAAGACTAGGGGGCACTCCATGAAGTTAGCATGTGGCACATTTAAAACTAATTGGAGAAAGTTCTTTTTCATTCAACACACAATTAAACTCTGGAATTTGTTGCCAGAAGATGTGGTTAGTGCAGTTAGTATAGCTGTGTTTAAAAAAGGATTGGATAAGTTCTTGGAGGAGAAGTCCATTACCTGCTATTAATTAAGTTGACTTAGATAATAACCACCGCTATTACTAGCAATGGTAACATGGAATAGACTTAGTTTTTGGGTACTTGCCAGGTTCTTATGGCCTGGATTGGCCACTGTTGGAAATAGGATGCTGGGCTTGATGGGCCCTTGGTCTGACCCAGTATGGCATGTTCTTATGTTCTTATGTGCCATCTTGGGCATTAGATAGTGTCTATGCATTTTGCTAGATTTTGCTACTGCTAGAAATTCAGATGAGCTCATCAAGGTTTAAATTCTTGATGTTTCTAACTGGAATCCTAACTTTAGAAGGCTTATTGATAAAAATAAAAAAAGTATAAAAAAATAGTATAAAGTGAAAATGATCATAAAATTGTCTGTTCAAATCTGTTAGATGAGGCCTATTGTCTTTGTAGGAAGCACAATTCTCTCTCTCTCTTCTCTCTTTCTCTCTCTCCATTTTGAAAAGTGAAAATATCACAGGGTACAATACATTTAACACTCATTGTGGTAAAATACCTATGCGAAGCACTAAAATAGCACACATTGCAGTAAGTCTAAAATTACCCTAACCACACCCCTTTTTTCTCACAGGCATTATTCATGTGAAATTTATAGCATTTTGATGACTCTAGGGGTTTGTTTGGAATCTCAGGCTGATGAAGCCTATGATCATGCGCCCTCCTCCCCTTTTCCTTAGAAGGCTATAAACCTAACTGGTGACTTTTCATGATATCATTCTGGTTTAAAAATTCTAAAACAGCAAACTCAACATTTTGAATGAATGTGGCATAGAACTAAAGCTCCACTGACAAACAATTGCTTTAGGATGGCATTAAGCACAATTGGCTAGAAATTAAGAGGGCTAAAATAACAATGCAGGCAATAGAACCTCATCTCAAAAATTGCTGTCATGGAACAGAACTCTTGCCCTCCTACTGTCTCACCCAACCCTGAAAATGTTGCTTCTGCTTTTGAAATAAAAATCAAAACCATTCAAGCACAGTTTATGTTTGATCCGTGCTCATTCACAACTGTTTCATCCTTAGTACTACCCACTTCTCCCAGCAAAGCTAACATCACCATGAACAGACTCTTGGCATTAAATATTATTATCCTTCCCAGCCTGGAGTTAATATTAAACTAGATGAAAACATCATCTTCACCAACAAATTGCTAAAGAAGCTCAATCTTGGGCTTTTTCCTCCATTAAACAGAATTAACAATGTCAGCCTGATCTGGCTCACTGCTTGACAGCCTTAAAATAGCTATTAGTTGCCCAGTTTTGAAAAAGAATAACCTTGATCCAAATATCCCAGATAATTATAGGCCAATTTCCAACGTGCCTACTTTGTCAAAAAACATTGAAAAGGTTGTACATGGGCAGCAACTCTCTTCTTTATAAAACACTTGTATTATATCCAAAACAATCTGGCTACTGGAAAGGCCGTAGCATTGAATTGGCCCCTACTGCATTAATTACTGGGATTAGTCTAAACCTTGATTGGGGTAAAGCCATGTTAGTGGTGGTCCTTGACATGAATGCTGCATAAAATACCATAGACCATGAATTACTTCTTAACCATTTATTTGACATTGGAATTTTTGACACATCTCTTCCTGGTGCAAATCATTTTTGGAAAATAGAAATTATCAAGTACACTAGAAATTGTACATAGCTATGTCTCATTAGCTGTCTTGCAAAGTTCCACAGGACTTTGTTCTGTCCACCACTCTCTTTAATCTATATATTTCTTGGTTAGCAACCCTTATTGGCTGCAGTGGCTATTTTAACACAGATGATATACAGGTTTTGGGTAAATTCAACATCTGCATTACAGAGACAGCTGCATGGCTAAAATCATCCAATCTGAAAGTAAATCAAGCAAAGTCTGAAGCCATAAGATTTGCTAGGAATAAAAATACAGAAAATGTCTCTCCTCCCATAATGGCAGGTATGCCTATACAACTCAAAAATGTGATCACCAACCTAGGCGTACGGTTTGATCTTTCATTTAGTATTTCCCATCATGCCAATTGACTTGGTTTGCTCTTTTTTTTGTTTCCTGCACTTTACTTGAAGGCTTAGACCTTTCCTAGACACTTACAATCTCAAAACTGTAACCTATTCATGTATCTTAAATCAGTTAGATTACTGGTGTAGATTACTGGTGTAGATTACTGGTGTTTCATCTAATCACACTCAAAGTTAGGGGTACATTCATCAAACTATCACATGTGCAAGGAAAAAGGGTGTGTTTTATGGTAATAGCCTATTTATCACAATGTGTGCTATCTTAGTAACTTGAGGTGAGGTTTAGGTAGTAGTGTAGGGGTTAGGGGCCACTTTGACATGCAGAGTGAGATGTACAAACAGAAAAGTACACTCTTGTGAAGATGTGATGTCCTGCAGAGTGAGAAAACTCACACAAAGATGAGATTTGTATAATGTTCTCTCAACCTAGCTTGATGGACTACCTGGGTAACACGGGCATATCGCACAACTTAATGCCAAATAAAAAGGTGTAGTTATTTCTGGCGTTAAAACTTTTCCAAAAATCCCACCCCCAATTCTACCCCTTTTAGAAATTAGCATTGCACCATGCATTATGGTGCTTTTCGCATGTGTTAAGGCATTTTTCGCATGCAAAACATCTTAACGCATGTGAAAATGCTATAACCCCCTTATTTTGGAAAGAAAAAGTTCAACCTCATCACTCTACTCTTGAAAGATCTCATTTGACCCATTTAACCCTGTGTTGCCAGAACCTCCCTGCCTTCACATGGAGTCACCCCCTGGCTCCTTTTCCTGGCCACTCCTTATCTTGTGTTGCAGCCGCTGGGCCTTCTCGCTCCTTGCCTTGCTTTGCAGCCTTTCCAGGCCTACCTTTGCTCTCTGCCCTATCTAGGCCTTGCTTTATTCAGTGGCCCATCTAGTCCTTTCCTGGCCTTGCCCTCTGGGGCCTCTTGCTTAGAGGCCTTTTGACCTTTAGCCTGGCTGCCTTCGGGCTTACATATTCTTTGTTCTGTATGATCCTTGTTGCTCCTGCCATAGCCTGCCTTGTTTGAGTCTTGTCCCTGTCATGACTTATCTGTATGTGCTCCAGTCCTTGTCCTCTGTCTGTTCTTGGATCCAATCCTGTCTTGTACAAGCTCCAATCTTGGTACAAGCTCCAATCCTTACCTGCACTCTGCTCCTGTTCAAGCTCCATCCCTTGCCTGTACAATGTTCCTGCTCATTATCCAGCCTTACCAGCCTGTCCAAGCCTTGCTTCAGACTCACCAATTTATACAGTCACAGCAGAGACCTACTAGCCTCCATAACCAAAGGACTCTATGAGGGAGGGAGCTAGTTAGGCGGAAGACGGGCACAAGCCTTGCCCTGCAGTCCTGCGCCACACCTAGGATGGTGTTCCCTGTATTCAGCTAGTAAGGGGCTAATTTTTAAAAGCATATATGCATGCAATATGGATTTTTGAAAATCACCACAGGATTATGTTTGGAGGCAATTTTGTGCACGCTTTTATGCATACTGCAAAGAGGCAATCCTTAGGGCAGAGCTGATGCAGGAAAATTTAGGGATGTACATTTGTTTAGAATGAATTAGGCAATTTCAACAAAATTGCCTAATTCATCCTGGTTCTGGTGACCTGAATCCCGAAACGGATTTTTCCCAAAATTTTGGAAAAATTCATTTTCGGGTTAGCATGGGGGGAGGGGCACATTTATTAAAAAAAAACCAAGGGTAGCAGGTAATATCTTTCCGGTTTCCCAAAGAAATTCAACCAGGTAATGTCTCTCCAGTTGCCCAAAAGATGCCGCAGGAGTGCCGGGCTTAAGGTCTTCTTCTGGCCCCTCCCTCTGACATCAGCATCACGGCAAGGAAACGTCTCGTCAGGTAAGCGTGGAATCTTACCCTCGGATAGCAGGTAATATCTCTTTGGTTGCCCAAAGAAATTCAAACAGGTAATGTCTCTCCACTCTTATCCAACAAGATGTTTCCTTGCTGTGATCTTGACATCAGAGGGCTTTGCCCGGCTTAGCCTGGTTTACCTGGTATTTCATTTCTTTTAATTATCTCAGAGTTTCCTCAGCAGGAGGCTGGTTTATATTTTGGCAATTTGAGAGAGGGCTACTCCAAGAAAGAGACTTTGCATTTGATAGTTGCTGTTTTGTTTTATACAATGCCTCATAAAAGAAAAGTGAAGGTAAAGGTGTATCCAGCTGAGCCCAGCCTTCCATTTCAGCTTCGTCTCATACCGGAGTTTGCGATACCTACGGCAATGCAGGGGATGGCAGGAGTGCTCCTCCCACTGCTCCTCCCAGTGCTCCTCCCACTGCTCCCATAGGTGGAGCAGTGGGAGGAGCACTGCTTTCACCCGGGGAAATATCCTTAAGCCCCCAGGAACCTCACCAGTTGATTACAGCTTCCCCTCTGAATCTCTCTACAGTCACTGGTGGAAATGGAGGCACCCCTACCATATTACCCCAGTCAGCTGGAGGTGGTGGTGGAGAACAGGAGAAGGCCAGGACCTCAACTCCGGATCAAAGTTTGAATCTACCCCAAGGAGGAGGGAAAAGCTTGAATGTGACAAGCAGAGGAGACCGCAAACAAGAAGCTGGAGGGGTGAAATTGGACCTGGCTGGGACTGAAAAACCAGGAACTGTGACATTAGAATCCTTATGGGAATTAATGAAGGGACTTGCAAATAGTATCGAGGAACAATCTTTGACTTTTCAGAATGTTTCCTCGAAGTGAGATTTTGTTACTCAGGACCATCAGCGTATTTTGCCAGAGCAATGCACACAAATTCATTCCTTGGAAGAAGAAGTTAAAGGGTTAAAAGATTTGACATCTGTAATTACCCGTGAAAGTTTAGCAACTTCTAGAAAAATGGAATTCCTTGAAAATACCATTAGACATCTTAATATCCGGATATTAAATTTTCCAAACATAAAAGAGGAGCAATTGTTAATTACCTTAAACAAATACCTGGGGGAAAATTTAAAAATCCTACCAGATAAAATTCCTGATATTAAAAAATGAATTCAGTTACCATTTAAACAAAGCTCCATTAGGAATTATCCTTCAGGGAATTCCATAGATTTCATGATTTTGACGCAATACTTAGAAGAATCTCACGTGGAAATTGCAGAACGAATTACATTACTGGTGACTTTCCAAACTGAACAAGATATTAGGGATGTGCAGAGCAAAAGTTTAAGTTCATATGTCCATATGTCCAAAGGGGGTCCCATTTGCGGTCAATATGGACATAAACAGAATTCAATGAGTTGAGTATATGTCCATATGTGCAAATAAAAATTTAAACCCCTCACCCTCCTTAATCCCCCCCCCCAAGACTTACCACAACTCCCTGGTGGTCCAGCGGGGTCAGGACGCCATTTCTGACCAACTTTGCAAGGAGCACGTGACGTTGGCGTCACGTCGGAGTGACGCGGCGTCACGTGATTCCCCGCGGGTTCACGCCGGAACGCTCGTTCGGCCCAAAAGGAACTTTTGGCCAGCTTGGGGGGGGCCTCCTGACACCCCCAGGCTGGCCAAAAGTTCCTTTTGGGCCGAACGAGGGTGCCGGAGGGAACTCGCGGGGAATCACGTGACGCCGCGTCACTGCGACGTGGCGCCGACGTCACGTGATTCCCCACGGGGTCGCTTCCGGGATCCTCGTTCGGCCCAAAAGGAACTTTTGGCCAGCTTGGGGGTGTCAGGAGGCCCCCCCAAGCTGGCCAAAAGTTCCTTTTGGGCCGAACGAGGATCCCGGAAGCGACCCCGCAGGGAATCACGTGACGTCGGCGTGACGCGGCGTCACGTGATTCCCCGCGAGTTCCCTCCGGCACCCTCGTTCGGCCCAAAAGGAACTTTTGGCCAACTTGGGGGGGGCCTCCTGACCCCCCAAGCTGGCCAAAAGTTCCTTTTGGGCCGAACAAGCGTTCCGGCGCGAACCCGCGGGGAATCACGTGACGCCGCGTCACTCTGACGTGGCGCCGACGTCACTTGCTCCTCGGAAAGGCTTTCAGAAATGGCGTTCTCACTCCTCGCTGGATCACCAGGGAGTTGTGGTAAGTCTTTGGGGGGGGATTAAGGAAGGTGAGGGGTTTAAATTTTTATTTTGGATCAACAATCGCGATTTCCAACTTATTCAACATAGCTATGTTGAATAAGTTGGAAATCCGATCGTTTATGTCTTATCACTTTTTTAAGTTTAAAAAAAAAAAAAAGTAGCGTTTTACATTTATGTTCAATACGAATGCACACCCCTACAAGATGGATCTCAGGTGAGGCTGTATCCAGAACTCACCAGAAATACCCAGATTCACTGAAAGGCATTTCTTTCATTGAAACCCAAAGCTATCGCATTGAGTGCAACTATTATTATAAAATACCCATGTAAATGTGTTTTAAAACTCCATGGAACCACATATATATTTTTTGAAGTAAACCAATTAAGAGATTTTCTGGAGGGTAGGAGACAAGTCTCAGTCATTAATGTGAATGGAGGTAATTAGAAAATTGAAGGAAGCTCTCATATTAGCCAATTGGTAAAGTTTAAATTAATTACCTAAATATTTGTCCTCATTTACAATTCACCACCTCCAGCATATTACCTCCATGAAGTTTGTTTTTTGGACATGTAAACAAGTATAATGGAATTTTCTTTTTTCGTTATTAGTTTCTAAATGGGATTTGTTTATTGTTTTTCAGTTTATGCATGTCTAATACTATTTCATGTACAAAGTTTGATTACTTTGTAAAATTTGTAAAAAAAAACCCCAAACCCAACTCAACCCTTCAAATTTACTTAATTACAACACACCCCCCCCACCACCCCCCACCATCCCAATCCCCCCTCAAGACTTACTGAAAGCCCTGGTGGTCCAGTGGGCGTCCCGGGAGCAATCTTCTACTCTCGGGCCGGTGGGCCTGGAAGGAATCAAAATGGCACCGGTGGCCCTTTGCCCTTACCATGTGACAGGGGCTACCGGTGCCATTGCTCAGCCCCATTACATGGTAGGAGCAATGGATGGCTGGTGCCATTTTAGAAAATGGTGTGGGCCATCCATTGCTCCTTCCATGTGACAAGGGCCGACCAATGGCACCACTAGCCCCTGTCACATGGTAACGGCAAAGCACCACCAGCACCATTTTGATTAGTGAGGGAGAGATCGCTCCTGGGACCCCACTGGACCACCAGGGATTTTAGCAAGTCTTGGGGGGGGGGGGGATCAGAATGATGGGGGGGTTGTAATTAAGTCAATTTTAAGGGTTGGGGTGGGGGTTTCTTTTGGGTCGTTTTCGAAAATGAAACAAAAAAAGTTTTCAGGTTTAAGGAGTGGACCAAAATGGTCCACCCCGAACCTGAAAATGAAAACAAACTGAAAAAAAATTGTGCACATCCCTAGGAAAATTATTTACATATATACTTTCAATTTTCAAAAGTATGTGCATAAATGTCCATGAGGACATTTACACCTGCCCTTGGGTACTAATCTACACAGGTCCACTTTGAAAACTGGTCAAAGTGCTTTGAAGACACAGATTTCAGCCTTGTGTGGATGATTATAAAATTGGAATCTATATGATTAATAATTAGGGATGTGCATTCGTTTTGGATGAATCAGGCAATTTCAACAAAATTGCCTAATTTGTCCTATTTCTGGAAACCCGAAAAACAAACATAATTTTTCCAAAATTTTGGAAAAATTCATTTTTCGGGTTAGTGCGCACTAATGGGGAGTTACCCGAAAAAAAAAAAAGCCCGAACTGAGGGAAAACAAAATTTTCTGATGTGGGCTTCGCACATCTCTATTAATAATGATCACTTCAAATGATCTTGTGATCTGGAAAGTGAGTCATAAATTCTGTAAACACATTTAAATATTATTATGAGGATAAAAATGGTATCTGGATGCCATATCATATTTTTCTCAAGCAGAAATATACCCACAGTTAAAAGAAAGTGTGAAAATGCTCTCCCCGCCCAAGCTGTGCCCCCTCTCCCCAGAAAAACCTCTTGATAGTACAGGTAAAAGTCCGAACAAAATGGGGGTTTGCATAGTCTCTTACATGCGCAATCCCTTAATTGATTTTCAAAGTGCCATTTACATGCACAAAACAGAATCAAGCCCTTAATGACCGCTCATGTCAGTGATGTTGGCATAAACAAAGTAAACTGTTTTATGTTTGTACCTTTCTCAGTCGAACGATGCCATCCTGAGTTTGAGAATCTGTTGTGATTTCAAATATATCCATTCCATCGCCATCAATGATGTCAAACGATGATTTAGCATTGTCCCCAATATCACGGTCATTTGTCTTCACTTTTCCTATGGAGTCTCCCAGAGCTGTGTCTTCTGGCACTGTGAACTGATACTGGCCTTACAAACAGGAAACAAAATCTAACATTAAAATTCTAACCTACAGTTTCAATTCAGTTTATATATTTTGTTTCACATCAATCCCCCTTGAGAGAGCCTGCTTACCCCTAAGAAATGCACACTTTTGACATCCCCTATGTGACAAGAATGCTCCTTGCAACTTACAAACTGAGAAAGTACCTATTTTCACTTGTTATATTATCCATATCCCATCTACTTCCTGCAGTGTTGCTGAACTTAAAATGCTAAACCATCTTTGGCACAGAAAGATTCAATGTTTAATACATTGCTAGGTACTTGACAACTTACCTGTTGTAATTACAGACTTGTGGCTCATTTTTGATAAAATCCAATTACTAAACTTCTTCTGTGTGCCCTCCAGCAAGCTGTTCAGATGAATGAAAGATGACTCTTGTTACTGAAGCCCTCCATACTCTGAAGACCACCCACCCTGCATTCTGAAGGTCTCTGGAGAGAACCTAATTACTGCCTGTATATATTTTCTTCTGTGAAGTGGCAAACTATCTAATTAGGAAAAGTTTAAAGGCCCTCCCACAACTCATATTTCAAAGTAGACAATAACAGCTCATGATTGATAGTACTTAGTTTTCTAAAATAGATTAATTCAAGGTTGCTAGAATATATTATAGGTGCATTCAAGGCCAAAGAGAATGGCCTGGCTTTCAATGGATTTTGATTTAATTGCATACATTAGTGAATTCTTTGCAAGAATGGTAATCTGGGTTCATAATGACATTATTTTTTAAAAATCTCAAAAGATTTAAAAAAAATATAAACTACAATGGTGAGTAAGACTTGAGGAGTCGATATAGACTAACACTGCCGATCTCCCTGAGTGGATTGTAAGATACACAGGCACACTGACCCTGTGTCCCCTTATCCCTCTAACTCTCCACCAATAATCACAGGAAACAATCTCTCTTTGAACAGCAACCACAAGAATCTGCTACCACTGCCAGTGGATGAATAAGCAACAACATTTTAATTTCTACTTTATAAGGATATGGATATAGCATATACCCACAGTACCTGAATACAATCTGCTCTGAAGTGCCAAAACGTGGAATATAAATCAAATAAATAAATAAAATAACCTGCACCATGGAAACATCACTGAAAATAGCATGCACCAACCAGGAGACACTTAGCTAATTCACTGTATTCAATGTTTCCTCTTATCCATTCACTGTGAACTGGATGGTTGTAAGGATTGAGCAGTTGCATCAGGATGTCCTTACCAATTTTTCCATCTTTTTTCATCTTCCCATACTATTTATAGCCTGAGTAAACAGTTTTTCATTTGTTCAATTTTACTTCCCCAGCCACTTTTATTTGTGGTCTGAATATTCAGAGCGGTTCCTTAAGATAGCTAATACTCACCACCAGTCCCTTATTTAACGGCACCCGAGCCTCCCGATGTTTTACTTGTCCTCTTTTTTTGGCTGGTGAGGTGCTGCTTGCCATAGCAGTGACAAAGCCCTCCCCTTCTCTGCACACTCTTATGTTTGAATCTCCACGCTATTCGCTCTGATTCTTAAAACCCTTGCTTGGCTATGAAATCTCTTTGAACTAAATGTAAGGGTTTGGAGGCTGGAATTTTTCCCAGCCTGATGCCTTTGCCATTGCTGCTGCTCCATCAGTGGCTTCCTCCTCTTCTTGGACAGAATTCTTCTCTGCTCATGCCCCTTATGCCACCTTCAAGTGGGTATGGTTGCCCTTTCTTCCACCTAACAGCTCAGACCTTACCTCCCCTCTTGGCAAATACCCACCCCCTTCACCTATCCTGAACTGTCTTTTAACTTCCAATGAATGTATGTACTCTTGAACTGTTTTCCACTAACCCACCCCCCTTAGGAACAAGGGCAGTGACTAGATCACCTCTACATTGGAAGCAATCACTGGTTTACCACTGCTAAACTATATATTGAGAACTAATTGAAATAATATCTTGCTAGCATTAAAACAATACTTTGATATTGCAGCAAAATAAAAATATGCAGTACTTATCATACAAAAAAGACTGGCAATTTTGTTCTATCCCGGGACGGTAACTTTAAAACAAGTGTGCGGGCACCCATACACATGCGTATGGTGTGCGAGCAAACATATCCTGGAATTTTAAATCATGCATGCATTTACCCGTGAAAGATTTAAAATACACCTAGTGTGCGTGCATGTGTGCTCTTAATTTTAAGCCATTACTCGAGCAAATCAACTTTGCATATCTTCAGTATGGAATTGTCTGCCTTAACGCGCACAGGGAAGCAGATTTTAAAATATGCTCTTGTGAAGGACATAGCCAGTTTCCCAACTGGTCTACTAATTTGCCCAGTCTATCTCAAAGTCATCCAGACACCCCCTCCCCCTCCCCCTCTGGTTCTTTATCCTACACTCACAGTTGACCCAGATTCCTCATCCTGGTGTGTTAGGCCTAAATGATTTCTGCAGACTTTCACTCATCAGGAGCAGCAATAACACGGCTAACAGCCCACTGTGCGCTGCAGCAGAAGGTTTTAAAATACAGGGTTATGCGTGTAACTGTTGGCCCCCGCCAAGGAATGGACAATACATTGACATCCTTAGCTCAGTCTGCAGCAATAATCAAAAACAGCAAATGCAGTAGAACTTTAGGAATTATTAAGAAAAGAATAGAAAATAAAACTAAGAATGCTGTATCATAATGCCTCTGTTTGGCTCCATGGTTCAACCACATCTTGAGTTTTGTGTCCAGTTCTGTAGCCCCATCAAAAAAGATATAACTAGAAAACATACAGAGCTACGTAACACAAATGATAAAGGGATAAATAGTTCTCTTATGAAGAAAGTTTAAACTGGTTTGGGCTCTTCAGCTTTAGGAAGAGATGACTGAAAGAGGGCATGATACAAGCTTATAAAACCATGAGTGGTATGAAACAAGTTAGTAGGGTAATGATTATTTAATGTTTCAAAAAATCCTAGAACTAGAGGTTACCCTTTAAAAATAACTAGTAGCAAACAAACTAATTGTAAACAATATTGTTTCAGTCAACACACAATTAAGCTGTATGGGAATTAGTTGATGTAGGAAATAGAAGACTAGTAGTATAGTTGGAGTTAAAATACAATTTTAGACAAGTTTATTAAGGATTAGTCCAGGACATTTACAATTATTAGAAATGTAGACTTGGAGATGCTCATCTCTTAGGGAGTGCATGATCAAAATTTGTGTTTCATTTTGCTTCAGTGGGGATTTTTGCTTTGGGCCTGGATTTATCAAAATGTAATAGCAAAAGGGGTGTGTTTTATGCTAATAAGCTATGTGAAGAGCTAAGTTAGTGCAAATCGTGATAACATTTTCAGACTTTATGATAAGTGCCATACCTGTTGTATTTCCTGCATTTAACCACTGGGGGACGAGAGAGAAGATTTGATGACCTACGGAGAGAGGAAACTCACCCAAAGATGAGATTTGTGCAATGTTCTCTCCACCTAGCTTGATGTTATGTTCTCTCTACCTAGCTTGATGTTACTCAGGTAGAGTGTCCATCAAGCTAGGTGGAGAGAATATTGCACAAATCTCATCTTGGAGTGAGTTTCCTCACTCCGAAAGTCATCAAATCTTCACAAGAGACCACTGTTTTGTTTGTACGACTCACGTTGAATGTCAAAGTGGCCCCTAACCCCCTACACTAATACCTAAACCTCACCTCGAGTTACTAGGTGGGCCTCCCATAGGGATACAAATACCTATCTAGGGCGAGGACATTACAGCAAATTTCTCTCTCTCTCTCTCCTTCAAACCCAGCCTCCTCTTTTTCAGATTTGCATCACACCATACGATGGGCTTTTTGCATGCGATAAGCCCTTAACACATGCAATTTATTTTTTTCCCTCTATTTATTTTCATTTTCAGCAATTTGTGCAAGCAGTGCAGTAGCTTGGGTACATATCAGCAGTTGCATGCACAGTTTGCCAGTTTGTGCATATAGCTACTGAACTGCGGGCACTAATTGTCAAAAATGAGTACAATGCAATGTTTTGTTCCATTCCGATGCACTGACCATTCGGTTTGATCCATTCAGAATGAACGGAAAATGGCCCTGTTTGTCATATTTTACACATTTGTATGAAATGAATGCACATTCCTACCATCTCTCACTTCTGAAAGTGAGCGACAGGGAATGGATCGTCCCATTAGGACATGCTTGGTACTTCCATGTGATCTGGAATGACCCCTGTCAAACACAAAATAGACAATTTGTCTGACCTAGAATGTCACTGTTTATGTTCTTATATTCTTTCCTGCTTCCCTATCCCCTTAATTCTAACACACTTATTTGTGCTTTGTGGGCTATGAATGAAAAAAAAAAAATCAAGGTCATTTTTTGTTAGGTACTTTATGAATTAAGCAATCAACCGGGTCAGGAATCCATTCCATGGTACCTGATCTATCAACAATTATGGTTCAAATGGGAGATTTTCTTTTGGATGTATGCACCTACTCCTACATTTGTCTGAATAATACTCATTTTCTACTGTAGTTGAAAACCAAAGCGCCATCTGCTTTGCTAAGATACAATTGTAGAAGACAAAGTGGGATCTTCCAAAACCAATTTCTAATAAACTAGTGCATTTGCCACAATGCCATTTCTGTAACGCTGTTAATAGCACTGAAATATTTAATCTTGATTTCAGAAGTCACACAAATGAAAATGAATATTGAATGGAGCAGGTACAGTACAGGCTGCTAATAGTCTATTTTGAATACGGATCCATTTCTTAATGGATTTTTTTTTTTTCTTGCATTAGAGGTTTATTCTCCAAGGAATCATTTTTTGCCAAGTTAATTGGTTAGAGTTATTTTATTTGCAGAATAAAATTAATAGACATATGAGGGGAGGGGAGAAGGAGGAGAAATCACTAGTTCCATATTCTTATATCATTATTTTCTAAATGTCTTTCTTGTTAAAGACTTTGGAAAACATTGGTAACACTCCCAAAACCGTCATAATAATTTCACAAGCAATGAGGAGACATAACAATCAGCTGTGTTAAGAGCCTTATTTATAAGTTCAAGGTAGACTGCATATGTTACAACCACATAGAATATTTTCTCTGGGCCAAAATTACGTGCTACAGTTAACTCAGAACATGCCTGTCCATCTTATAGCATCTTATGCCCATCTTATTCCTTGTGATTCACGAAGAGAGCTTATTGTTCATGCAACAGAATAAATCAGTAGATTGCATCTTGTGAAATAATGGATTATAGTGGCCCTGGTGGATCGCACACGCTTAATATGATCCTAAGCACTCATTGAGGTTAAAAGTACAATTGTTTGCAAAATGACTTTAGAATAATTTCCAGGAGACCTTGCAGGTATAGCATAAGTCCATCTTTTTCATTTTTAAAACCCAGGAGGCTTTCACAGTTTCAAAATGTAATCATAACTGAACATTTCTGTCCTGCATAGATACACCAAACTAATAAAATCCACTGTAGGTCTTCTAGGCTCATTACAATTTATTGCACTGATCGTGGACATTACAGCTTATGAATTATTCTTTTTTTCTGGAGAAACTCGGCTGAAAGTATAATCCTTATCTGTCTGATTTCCATTTATAGCCTACTAGATAGTCTAATGTTGTGGCAATCTTTAAATCAGCAGGCTTAGGTACCTTGGAGAAAACATCAACATGTTTTTACATCTTTTGGTTCTGTCTCTTTTGGTTTAATTTCTGATCTTCTTTATTCTTCTTTACTTTTCTTCAAAAACACTTCATAGTGTTTACATTTTTAAAGAAGCACAAGTGAATATGTAAAGTCAGTGTTTCTCCAGCCAGCTCTGGTGCAACAATAATCTGACTAATTTTCAGGATATTCACAATAAATGATATTTTGTGTTAATATTTTTTCTTTCTGCACTAATGGGGATATTTTCTAAAGACTTATCGCATGCGATACGGCCGTGTCGCATGCTATAAGCCTCTATCACACGCGAAAAGGCCCTTTTCGCGTGCAATAGCATGCAAAATCAATTCAGGGTGGAGTCAGGGCGCCGAGGGAGGGAGTCGGGGCGGCGAGGGTGCGGACTTGGCAGTGTCTTTGCTGGTGCTGATAAGGTTAGTAACGTTATCATTGCCAGTAGTGCGCCAAATAGCACCACCTTTCACAGTGGCGTTATTCGGTGCGAAAGCACCGAATAACGCCACTGTGAAAGGTGGTGCTATTTGGCGAATGATGAATGAATGATGAATCCAGGCCTAAATTTGTTAGGAATGTGGCATCATTAGAAACACAACTCGCTGTTTTAATTAATTTAATTTTTTAAAAGAAAACAAAAAACCCCCCATGATTTGGTTTGATTATCCTTTCATTTTATTTATTTAATTTCTAAGATGTTTATCCCACCTATCTATAATTTTAAGCAAGTTACAATAAAAAATACAACACTACATAAAAACAAACAGCAGACAAAGAGAAGATACCAGCTTTTTATGATAGGTGAATGATTATCATCTCGAAAGCAATTCAAAATCAATGAGCTATGGTTTCATCATAAGAATACAATTGATTATTCACACTACAGGGGAATTAATCTTTAAATCCTTGTTGAAATAAAAAAAACCTTTGGGGTAGATTTTAAAAGAAGCACGTGCGGCCTACGTGTGCGCCCGCTACTCGATGCGCACACATGTATGTCCGATTTTATAACATGCCCCTTTGGTAAAGCCCCGGGATTTACACGCGTCCCAGGGCTTTACTCGTATCGTTGGGCCTTTTGAAAATAGGCCCGGCGCACGTAAGGCTGGTTACGCGTGTAAATCCTCCAGATTTATACATGTAACCTTTTTTAAAATATGGCCCTTAGCTTTTTCTGGAAGGTTTTAATACATACCTCAGTCCTTGACCCCTCAGACAAAGAATTCCATACCAGTAAACATAGGAACATAGAAAAGACAGCAGAAAAGGACCAATGGTCCATTCCATCTGCCCAACAAGCTTCCCATGATAGTATCTGCTGCGCTATGCAGGTTACCCCCATATATCAGTCAGTGCTGCTTGACGTGCTTTGCTTATGGACTTGGCCAAAGAAGCAATTCTATGTTTTTTTCTTAATGTCTGAGCATCAGTACTTCAGACTGCAAAAAATGTCATGGTTGACTCTGAATCCAAATTTCTCATTTCTTTCAGTTCCTACCCCCTGCATTCAAAGCAGAGAACAATGTTGCAGTTACATCAAAAGCATCAAGCAAACAATCGCTCTCAAACATCACAGTGTAAAATGTGAAAATAACAGAAACTCTAAAAGTTCCATTCTTGCAAGGGAAGCTGACAGTAGGAACTAGAGATGTGCTTCGGTTAAAAATTGTGTGTCAGGCTTCATTTCAGGCCTCCCCTGTGGGAATTTCATTTTTTCCGTGGTTCTGGGTTGTTTTTTTTTCGGGGGCCCCGATTTTCGGGTTAGTGCGCGCTATCGGGAGTTAGCACGCACTAACTCAAAAATAATTTTTTCCTGAAATTTCAGAAAAAAATCAATCGTTTTTCGGTTCTCCTGAACCATTCCGAATTAGGCAGTTTCATTGACATTGCCTAATTTGGGAAAAACGATTACACATCCCTAGTAGGAACATATATTTTTAGCATTGTTGCAATGCACAATGCCATCTCACCATGTAAAGTTTTAAAAATCATTAGCAAAACTTTAAACTTGATAGTGAGCAAATGCGATGAACATACATGGGAATTATGTGCTCCCAGTCTAGAGTGCCAGCTATAAAATGGGCAGCCATGTTCTGAGTTAATTGCAGCGTCTGTAAAGTTGTAACTGGAAGACTCAAATTAAGTGAATGGCAGTAATCCAAGCCATTAATCAGCAATGTTTTAAAATAAAAATTTCCTCTCCCACAAAATCAAAAAATGCCTCAGCACTCTCCTGATTTCTACCCCCCTCCTTCCGAGGCCTCATGTGACACCTTTGTGAATATCATCCCAAACTCCAGCTTCAGTGTCCAAAGTATGGTTTCTGTTTTTACTGAGTGTGTCCTCTATGGCAATGGTACCCACACACACATGACACCCTCTTTTTTGCTGGACTGTATAGTGTAGGGGCCTGAAACCCACTCAGTACAGTTTCCTGAAAGTTAGAAGGGATAAAAATTAGGACTGCCCTATTGAAATAAGCTAGACTACTAACAACAGATAGTGCAGATGATTTATATTTTCTGCTTTTCAAGTATCTGCACTGGTATTGCTGGCAGAAAGGAATACACTAATAAAACTGCTTTTATAGTTTTATTGCACAATTCCAAGTCTGTCAGGAATATTTTATACTTTTAAAATGTTACATTCAGTAAAACTTCCAATAGCGATACTTTAAATGCATTAAAATGCTAAAAACATTTTCTCCTTTCTCTTACAGGAGCAAAACATATGCAACTATTCTAACACAAAAGATTCAGATAAGTTTTATTTCTTTTCTAGTCTTTGCTCCCCTATGAGGAAAGACTAAAGAGGTTGGGACTTTTCAGCTTGGAGAAGAAACGACTGAGGGGGGATATGATAGAGGTGTTTAAAATCATGAGAACATAAGAACATAAGAAAATGCCATACTGGGTCAGACCAAGGGTCCATCAAGCCCAGCATTCTGTTTCCAATCCAGGCCATAAGAACCTGGCAAGTAACCAAAAACTAAGTCTATTCCATGTAACCATTGCTAATGGCAGTGGCTATTCTCTAAGTGAACTTAATAGCAGGTAATGGACTTCTCCTCCAAGAACTTATCCAATCCTTTTTTAAACACAGCTATACTAACTGCACGAACCACATTCTCTGGCAACAAATTCCAGAGTTTAATTGTGCATTGAGTAAAAAAGAACTTTCTCCGATTACTTTTAAATGTGCCCCATGCTAACTTCATGGAGTGCCCCCTAGTCTTTCTACTATCCGAAAGAGTAAATAACCGATTCACATCTACCCGTTCTAGACCTCTCATGATTTTAAACACCTCTATCATATCCCCCCTCAGTCGTCTCTTCTCCAAGCTGAAAAGTCCTAACCTCTTTAGTCTTTCCTCATAGGGGAGTTGTTCCATTCCCCTTATCATTTTGTTAGCCCTTCTCTGTACCTTCTCCATCGCAATTATATCTTTTTTTAGATGCGGGACCAGAATTGTACACAGTATTCAAGGTGCGGTCTCACCATGGAGCGATACAGAGGCATTATGACATTTTCTGTTTTATTCATCATTCCTTTTCTAATAATTCCCAACATTCTGTTTGCTTTTTTGAATGCCGCAGCACACTGAACAGACGATTTCAATGTGTTATCCACTATGACACCTAGATCTCTTTCTTGGGTTGTAGCACCTAATATGGAACCCAACATCGTGTAATTATAGCATGGGTTATTTTTCCCTATATGCATCACCTTGCACTTATCCACATTAAATTTCATCTGCCATTTGGATGCCCAATTTTCCAGTCTCACAAGGTCTTCCTGCAATTTATCACAATCTGCTTGTGATTTAACTACTCTGAACAATTTTGTGTCATCTGCAAATTTGATTATCTCACTCGTCGTATTTCTTTCCAGATCATTTATAAATATATTGAACAGTAAGGGTCCCAATACAGATCCCTGAGGCACTCCACTGTCCACTCCCTTCCACTGAGAAAATTGCCCATTTAATCCTACTCTCTGTTTCCTGTCTTTTAGCCAGTTTGCAATCCACGAAAGGACATCGCCACCTATCCCATGACTTTTTACTTTTCCTAGAAGCCTCTCATGAGGAACTTTGTCAAACGCCTTCTGAAAATCCAAGTATACGAGAGGTCTAGAACGGGTAGATGTGAATCGGTTATTTACTCTTTCGGATAGTAGAAAGACTAGGGGACACTCCATGAAGTTAGCATGGGGCACATTTAAAACTAATCGGAGAAAGTTCTTTTTTACTCAACGCACAATTAAACTCTGGAATTTGTTGCCAGAGAATGTGGTTCGTGCAGTTAGTATAGCTGTGTTTAAAAAAGGATTGGATAAGTTCTTGGAGGAGAAGTCCATTACCTGCTATTAAGTTCACTTAGAGAATAGCCACTGCTATTAGCAATGGTTACATGGAATAGACTTAGTTTTTGGGTACTTGCCAGGTTCTTATGGCCTGGATTGGCCACTGTTGGAAACAGGATGCTGGGCTTGATGGACCCTGGTCTGACCCAGTATGGCATTTTCTTATGTTCTTATGTTCTTATGACAAGGTCCTATATTTCAAATGTTTCTTCCTTGTTTTACAGAAAACTAAGTTTCAGGAAACCCTTCTGTAAGTAAGTAAGTATTAAAGTCTCCTTTTAGTGTCATTTCTCAAAGGGTGTTCAAGAAAGAATGACATTACATGCAACTTAAATGGAGAGAAAAAATCCCCTCCCAGACTGCCTCCCGGCTGGGTCCAGCCAACCTATTCATATCGAAAAACAACTCCATGAGGACAGGAGGAGTGAAGAAAGGTGGTGAAAAATCAACAACAAATGAGCCAATCCCATACCTCTCTCCCTCTCAGCCCACCATCAAACCCTCAAGTGCTCAGCCCTGTATCGCACCCTGATGCGACTGCATCTTGTGTAATGTACGCAGTTCTGGTCGCCCCATCTCAAGAAAGACAGCAGAACCAGAAAAGGTGAAGAGGAGGGTGACAAAAATGATAAAGTGAATGGAGCGTCTCTCTTATGATGAGAGACTAAGCAGCTTGGAAAAGAAATGGCTGAGAGAGGACATGATAGAAGTTTCTAAAATCATGAGTGGGGTGGAATGAGTAAATAAAGGATGGTTATTTGACCTTTCAAATGATACTAAAACAAGGGGACACTCCATGAAACTAAAAAACAGCAGATTCAAATCAAATCATAGAAAATGCTTTCTTACTCAATGTACTATCAAGCTGTGGAATCTGTGGCCAGAGCACGTGATCAAGGCGAAGAGCATAGCAGAGTTTAAAAGAGATTTGGGCAAGTTCCTGGAGGAAAAGTCCATAGCACATTAGCTAGGTAGACTAAAGAAAGCTATTGCTATCCCTGAGAGTGAGTAACAGATCTGCTAAGATCTGCCAGGTACTGGCGATTTGGACTGGCCACTAGGGGTGTGCATTCGTTTTCAACATATTGGCAATCCGCAACATATATGTCCCTATTTGTTGTATTCATGGAGTAACATATGGCAAACCCCCACGAATACAATGCATCTAACGAATAAACCCCCCACCCTCCTGACCCCCCAAGACTTACCAAAAGTTCCTGGTGGTCCAGCGGGGGTTTTGGAGCGATCTCCTGCACTGGCGCCATCTTGTGCTCCTACCATGTGACAGGGGATGACCAATGGCACCGGTAGCTCCTGTGTCATAGTAAGGGCAAAGGGTATCGGCGCCATTTTGAATACCGGCAGCTGACAGCCCGAGTGCAAGAGATTGCGCCAGCCATCCATTGCTCCTACCATGTGACAGGGGCCGACCAATGGCACCAATAGCCCCTGTGACATAGTGAGGGCAAAGGGTATCGGCACCATTTTGAATACCAGCAGCCGACAGCCCGAGTGCAGGAGATTGCGCCAGGACCCCCACTGAACCACCAGGGACTTTTGGTAAGTCTTGGGGGGGGCAGGTGGGTGGGGGGTTGTAGTTAATTAAATTTAAAGGGTTGGGATGGGGCTTTTTTGGGAAACGAATACATACGTAACTAATGAACAAATCGGGGTCCCCCGAGAACGGATGCAATGGATTTGGCTCCCCACGAATACGAATACCGAATGGGACAAATTCGTCCCTGCTGCACATCCCTACTGGCCACTGTCAAAGACAGGATTCTAGGCTCAGTGGCCTTGGTCTTATCCAACATGGCAATTCTTATATTCTTATGAAGTGGCTTCCTGAGAGGGGAGCCTGGCCTGACACCATGTTAATGCTAGCAGGATGGGACCTCACCCTTCCAGACTTTATTTTTGTAGTAGCATTTATTTATTTCCTTCCTTTTTTATCTATTGTTCGCTCAAAGGAATTTAAGGTGGTTTAAGACTACTTAGAGACTGATTAAAGATTAGAGAGGGATTGCTGTAAATAGCATAAGTAAATATTGGGGAATAGTGATAAATAGTGAACCCAGATAAGTAGGCAGGGAAGCTGTAAAATGCAATAACATGCTGCACAGATCAAAGAAGCACTTGGGATGCCAGCACCATTTTCCAAGATGGCACCGGTGGAACAGAAGTATATAGGCATCACTCCTATCCATAGAGGAATCCAACATCTATTAAGTAAGTTCTGGAGGGGGCAGAGGTGTGGCAGGAAACCAGAGTCCTTTGGGTCAGTATTCACATGCTAGCTCCACTGGTACAGTGTCTATGCAGGGGTATACCTTGGAGAGGCTGGATCCAGGATTAGGACCAAAGCCCAGGACCAGAATGGGAAACAAAAGAATAGCCAAGGACCAGGACAAAAGCAGGAATCAGGAACCACAGGAACAAGTCAAGCAACAGGAAATCCCAGAGCAAATTCTGTGTACACCGGAGAGAAGCCAAGGAAAATAATACAGAACATGAATACTAGAATCTAGACCCTGGAAAGTGAAGGCAGGAGCATTTTTAAGAAAGTAAAAACTAGTAACACTATACAATAAGAACACAGAAGCAAGGTGTACAGGACAGGAAAACTGGAACACAATAGAACTAGGACAAGGTTCCATGCTAGAAACATCAGACAAACAAATAACACTTCCACAGGGCTCACATCAAATAAGCTGTTGGACCAGCACCGTGTGCCTTCTGGGTATGCCTTATATATTGCTGGGAATATGGGGAACACACAGTGCTAATACAATGGGGAGATCTGAAAGGGAGTGTCTGACTCTTCCAGGAAATAAGACAAATATACCAAGCTTCCCAGGCAAGCCAGCAGCCTCCATAGCCTTGAAGCAGGTTCATGGCCTGGAAGTAGGTTCAAACCCTGTCAACCCTAACAGAATACCCCCTTTTGAGGGATGGTCTCCAGATACCCCCTAAAATCCATTGTTATCTCATACCCACCCCAAGGAGGCACAATCTTGAGCAGACAAATTTCTGGATCCTGTCAGGCAGGAATCAGATCCTGACCTGTGGTCTGGAGTTAGTTTTACTGGTACACAAACAGGAACTCTTGGGACAGCCTGGTGTGGAATTTTTAAATTTTCTGGCATGGCTTGGAGTAGCATCATCACCAGAGCAGCTGGCATAGTCTGGAACAAAGTCATCATAGGAGCTGACTCAAGAAGAGTCATGGCAGGAGCTGGCATTCCCTGGAGTGGTCTTCGAAGAAGCAGATTTGTTCTGAAGCAGAATCCTCAAATGAGCTAGCTATTCTTGAAGTGGAGGTATGGCAGGATCTGGCTTGGCCTGTGGAACTTTGGCAGGAACTGGTTGGGTCTGGAGAGGAGTCATCAAGAAAGTTGGCTCTTCCTGGGGTGCTCAAAGGAGCTGACAGCATGGAGAGGCTATGCCAGACATGCTGGAACTGGCTTGACTTGGACAGCTGATTCTGGACACACTGGGCCTAGCTGAACCTGGGCAGTCAATATTGGACATGCAGGATCTGGTTTGGCCTGGACAGCCGGTGCTGGTCACACTGGAACTAGCTCAGCCTGGACAGCTGACGCTGAACATGCTGGAGCTGTCTCAGCCTGGACAACCGAAGTAGTCGGAGTAACTGGCTCAGCCAGGAATGCTGCAGTCCTCGGAGTGGCCTGGAGCAGTATATTTCGAGCTAGAACTACTATAGGAGAAGCAGTTTGGAGCGGTGTCATTGGAGATACTCCAGGAGAAGCAGACTGGAGCAAGATCTCTGGTGCTGCAGCTGCTGTAGAAGAAGCCGTGCATTTGATGGTGGTGCAGACTAAGTCTGGATCTGAATCCTAGGAAGCACTGTTAGTGCAGCCTGGGGCTGAGTCTTTGAAACTGCAGCAGGCATAGCCTAGAATAGAATCTCTGGCATTGCTTCAGGTGCAGTCTGGAAGGGAGACTTGAACCTGTGCTGTGGGCACAGGCTGAAACAGATTCTCAGATGCTTTGGAGATGACCAGCATGGCCATAGGAGTAGTGTGTTGCTTTTAGCCAAGAGCCCATTTTGTAAACTCACCCACCAGTATGGAATTATGTAAGACTGTGACTATATGTTCCTTGTCCCACCAGAGGTGACAATCATAGCTAGCCTAGTGGTCTAGTTGAATAATCACTTAGTTGATGAATTTGGTGTGGTCACAGACTAGGGATATGCAGTTGTTTTAAAACCTCTATGGGTTTTAGATATGAAAAACAAAAGCTGCAACTGGGATCAATTGGGTGGGTATACCCCCCCTTGTCATTGATCCCTCAATTGTACCCTCCAAGTAACTCTGGCTGGATGCTGTCTCCTGGCAATGTAACAGCCTATTTAAAGATACCACCACTGAAAACAAAACAGGATGGCAGGAAAAGTGGATTCACCAGGATCACTCAGAGAAGCCCCACAGGACACTGGCTTGGGCTAGGGCATTACTTGGCAGAAAGCAGAAACTATTCTGCACAAAATGCCACAAGCTGCATACTGCTGGCCCACTGGGATCCAGACATGGCCTGCCAAAGAGGTGCACCCCCACTTCCAGAGCAGCCAAAGGATTTACTGGCTGTAAGTGTCCGCTGTCCCTCACTCCTGCCAGGGCAGAAAAATTGGAGTCTTCTGGTCCAGTCAGAGAAGCCCTGCAGTCTCTGGCTTGGGCCAGGTCCACTGGCCTTAGTGGGCAGAGAGTGCAGACTCTTCCACACCAAAGACCATAAGCTTCATGCTGCTGGCCCACTGGGAACCAGACTTATGGCCTGCCAAAGTCTGCCAAAGTGCTCTGGGGCTTAATTCTTGCCCATTCAGAGAAAGTACTGAAAGAAGGAGGAGAATGTGGGGGAACATAAGCAAGATTTAATTGGTTGATGGAAGCCCCAGGAAATTAAAGAACTAGGGTCATTTTGAAATGACAGCACATCCCTATCACTGACACACTAAGTCTTTTGTAAAGGATTTATAATTTCCTTGCCTCTGGTTTGGGCTGGTCCAAACTGTCTCAGCCTACTCCACTAGAGATTTGCTGGTAGGTGTGATGTCTAAGCAGGGGTTACCTTGAAGAGGCTGGAAATCCATTGTTAAGAGTTTCTTTCCACCCACAACTCTGCCTTGAAGGAGAGTAGGATCCAGATGTGGGCGAAAATAACAAGACCAGAAAAAGAAGTGAGTAGCCAAGGTTCAGGACTGGATCTGAACCTGAAATCATAGGAACAAGGGCAGACAACAGGAATCCCAATGCAAACTCTGTGTGGACTGGAGAGAAGCCAGGGAAATACCAACAGGGTACAGGAGTGTTGGAATCTTGGAGACACGCAGGACCCAGACACTGGATGGAGGAGGCAGGAATATTTATAAGGCAGGATAAACTGGAACACGTTACATACAGCAAGGACTAGGGATGTGCAGCAGGGACGGATTCATCCCATTTGGTATTCGTATTTGTGGGGAGCCAAATCCATTGCATCTGTTCTCGGGGGACCCCGATCCATTCATTAGTTATGTATGTATTAATTTCCAAAAAAACCCCCATCCCAACCCTTTAAATTTAATTAACTACAACCCCTCACCCTCCTGACCCCCCCAAGACTTACCAAAAGTCCCTGGTGGTCCAGCGGGGGTCCTGGCATGATCTCCTGCACTCGGTCGGCTGCCGGTATTCAAAATAGCGCCGATAGCCTTTGCCCTTACTATGTCACAGGGGCAACCGGTGCCATAGGTCGGCCCCTGTCACATGGTAGGAGCACAAGATGGCGCCGGCCGTCCATTGCTCCTACCATGTGACAGGGGCCGACCAATGGCACCAGTAGCCCCTGTGACATAGTGAGGGCAAAGGCTATCGGTGACCCCCCCAAGACTTGCCAAAAGTCCCTGGTGGTCCAGCGGGGGTCCTGGAGCCATATCCTGCACTCGGGCCTTCAGCTGCCAGTATTCAAAATGGCACCGATAGCCTTTGCCCTTACTATGTCACAGAGGCTACCGGTGCCAACGGTCGGCCCCTGTGACATAGTAAGGGTAAAGACTATCGGCGCCATTTTGAATACTGGCAGCCGACGGCCCGAGTGCAGGAGATCACTCCCGGACCCCCGCTAGACCACCAGGGACTTTTGGTAAGTCTTGGGGGGTCAGGAGGGTGGGGGGTTTATTTGTTAGATACGTTGTTTTCATGGGGGTTCGTCATATGTTTCTTGACCCCCACGAATACAACAAATAGGGACATATTGGTTGCAGATTGCCAATACGTCAAAAACAAATGCACACCCCTAGCAAGACACAGGATGACAGAGTACAGGACAGAGAAACTGGAATTCAATAGGACTGGGACAAGGTTACAGGCTAGAAGCAGCAAACCAACCAATAACACTTCCACAGGGCAGACACCAAGGGAGCTGTTGGACAGCATTGTGAGCCTTCTGCATGTGCCTTATATTCTGCTGGGAATATGTGCTGGTCAAATTGAGAGGCTGCAGGGGTGCGTCTGACTCTCCCAGGAAACAATACTAATACATCAAGACTGACAGGGAATCGCCTGCCTCCACAGCTTTGCAGCAGGTTCATGGCATGCAAGTTCTAGGGTTGTGAGTTCTGACCCTGACTTTTCATCTCTTTTATCTTCTCCATCCAACTCACTTAACCCACAATGACAGACCTCAGCTAGGAATCACGTTCCTTCTAGAACTTCACAATCATAGGCCCTAAGACTAGCCATTAGGTGTCAGCATTGTGGAATGATTGTGACTCTCTCCCCCCATGAGCTGTAAACTCTGACTCTATAGCATTCCCAGTCCTACTAGCCCAGGTTGCTGAAGCCTAGCCTGGAAATCAAACCTAGATGCTCCACATGCAACTTTCAGCATTACCACTGAGCCACTGGACCTACCCAAAACACCTACTTTGTAGTAATGTTCCTTATTATAAAATAATATTCTTTATGCATACAGATAGCTTTCAGGAAATGGCTAACTTGTGTTCAGATAATATAAGGTTCATTGCGTTAGTATACACCTGCTTCCACTTCAAAAAAATCAATCTTCATTATTTTATTTTTCCATTGAGAGAGAATACAAATCTACTGCAGAAAGTCTCAGCTGGAAGAAGAAACATTTTAACCTGACCCAGCGTGGCACAGATTGCAGCTCTAGAGGAAGTATGGATTTTAAACTTGAGATCATCCATGTGGTAGACATAGTTAATTCATTTTTTTCCCTTTCTTTCATGCTCAACTATTATTTTAGTAGATGCATGTATCTCTTACTGTTGATGTTTCCCTTTCGTAGTGAAAATCTTACAATTTCACTTTGTATTTCATTTGCGTGAAGCTCTCTTTAACCTTGTGCTACACTTTAGTGATCAAAGGTATTTTAGAAAGCAAGAAGTCATGGACTATTGAAGTAAAAGCAGTAAATATTTCATACTGCAACATCTATCAGACATGTTTAAACATCTTTTATATAAATGTATATTATAATTATTATGATTAGATTATCACCATCATATTTAGCAAATGGATGTACTCAGATATCAGCATAGCACAGTTTATGCTGTAAATAAAATATGGGGTATAACAGATGAGGCATGATCAATAACTGGTTTATTGAATATTGGTATAAGGTTTTGAGATTTTCAAGACATTAATAAAGGCTAACTGTGTATACTGCATACCAGCCATTACTGATTTTAACTTTAATATGACTAATTTATTGTTGATATGGATAACTGGGGAAGAGAGATAACATAACAAAGAACACTGAGCCAAAGAAGGGGAGAGAACCTGGTTGTAATTTTCTTGGGGGAAAGAGTCAGCAGCCTTTGATATGAATGTTAGGAACCCCAAGGGCAGGGAGTCATCTGATGAGGCAGAAAAGACCCTGTGGGAAAAGAGCCAAGATTTGCTGGGAAGTGCTGTCATGATGATATTTACAGGAAATGAAGGAGGAAGTAGAGTTGCTAGGGGAAGGAGAAAGGAAAGAGTAAAACCACCCCCTAGGCAAGAGAACTCAATAAATTTGAAGCTGATTTTCAGTAGAGGGCAAAGTTGCTTGCATCAAGCTGGTTAAGTTTCTGCAGGCTACTAGCAGTTGATTTCCAACCAAAATCTAGCTGACTAGGTTATTATTTTTTGTAACTTACAGCTGTGAATGAAAATAGCCTTAAACCTAGTTTTATGCTTATCCAGCTAGAATTAAGTCTTAATAGCATCTAGGTTTTGTCAGCTAAATTATCCACCCAAAAATGAAAATCATTGCTAAATGGTGAACTTCTTCTCATAACCTTTTTACGCACTGGGAACACCTACTTTTTGAGCAGCAGTAAATTCTAAAAGGGGCCAATCCTAACTTTGTTGTTCTGCTAGATCCCTTTAAAAATGTTGCCCTTTGTATATTTCCAGACCAATGTATTAAGCACATCAATGCTTTTGAAAGCATAACTGCATGTTAAACATTCTGTTAGCATGTGCAATCTGGTTTACACACATTAACAGCACTTTTACTATACTTAGCTCATATGTTATCCCATACACAGCTCGTGAGAGTTTTAAGGCAAAAAATTATACTAATGAGGCAATGAGATTGAAAACTATGCAACACAGCTCATTACCCACTAATGTATACAAAAACAACACATGTTTAACTCCTAAAAGTGAACAAAGAACCAGTAGTGCAAAAAATAAAAACAAAAAAAACATTAACTACACCTCAGGGAAGCATAGTTTCTGTTTTAGTGATAAAATTAACATGTTAATGAGACTACCACTAGTAAATTAACTTAAAACTTATTTGCATGCCATTAAAATTGGCTATTAACATAAGATAATTAGTGCCTATTAATGGCTAATATTAACACACTTTAGTACATTAACCTCTAAGAATGCTATTTCAGGAATTTCATTGTAAGACACAAACTATAGTGTTGACCCAATTTTTGTTTCTGATGATCAAGAGGATGGGGAAAGATCTGGGTATTTTTTGACACATTCTCTTTTTTGATCATGATTCGTGATCATATTTTTACATTATAATTGAATTATACCATGCATGTTTTGTGGACATTTATGTTCTGGGGATACAAAAACTAGAAATATATTGGCAGGCAGAGGTATTAGAGGTCGTAAAATTTATTGTGAAGTCTAGATGATTTTCCATTTCTGATTGCACAGTAGTTTTGTGTAAAGTTTCTGCAAAAGGAGCTTTGAAGTATCATTTCTTGATCATAAATTATAATGAATTTAGACATCATTAAATACTGTCTTCTCCGATTGAATTAGATAATTTAAAGTTTCATAAATCACAAGAAAAATCTGATGAATGAAACCTCTAACAACTAAACCAAAGGATTTTATAGACTTTCCTCCTAGCTGCACTTGATTGAAATAACCAGACCTATATACAGTGATAAGTAACATCCAGTAAAGCAAAGGGGTAACTACCATGTTATAATATCTTCTTCAAACCTCTGTTCCTCTTTAGACAGTTATGATTGAATCACTCTTGCTACTCTAAGATTAGATATCATAAGAGGCTTAAGTACCAGGCAAGTGTCATTAAGCTCTAATATATAGTATCAACTCCACAATATGCACAAACTTCAACAGTTCAAACAGCAAGGATCCTGAGACCTCATGTCAAACGTTGAAAATTTTCTTTGACATATCTACTCTTATAATTTAAAAACTAAGGGGATCATTTATGAAAGTGCTATATGGTGTTTTCACATGCGCTAAGGTGTTTTCACATGAAAAAAATGCCTTTAATGCATGCAAAAATGCCATTAATGCATGCAAAACCACCATAACGCATGATGTGATGCAAATTTGAAAAAGGGGAGGAACTTTTGGCCAAGTGTGCGGGGCTCATGGTTAGGGGCCATTTAGACATTCAAAGTGAGACGTACAAACAGAACAGTGCTCTCTTGTGAAGATTTGATGACCTTCGGAGTGAGGAAACTCACCCCTACACTAATACCTAAACCTCACCTCGAGTTACTAAGTGGGCCTCCCATAGGGATATAAATACCTATCTAAGGAAGCAGATATTACAGCTAGTCTCTTTCTCTTTCTCTCTCTCTCTTCCTTGAAGTATTTTTTTTTTTAAGTAAAAACTACTGCAGATTTTTACTTCAGTAGTTAACTTTACTATCATAGATAAAAAATCAATGCTAAAAATTATTTCTGGTTTTGCCACAGTCTTAATACAGCAACCCTACAGTGCTTCAGGGATTATTTCACCTTTCTCTGTTTTATGGTGAACTGTTTAATGTTCCAAGTTAATACTGTATTGATACAGTTATGTGTAGAAGCCTACGGTTTGCTGTTATAAAGGGTAAATAATAAAACCAATTGCACTAGATAATGTGTTAATGATATTATTCTATTTCACATATCAATACTTACTCATAGCAAACTTTGGAGGGTTATCATTGACATCTGTAAGAGTAACAGTTACTGTTGTGGTCCCAGACAGTCCACCCATGTGTCCTCCCATATCCTTAGCTTGGATGACCACAAGGTATTCTTCTCTGGCTTCTCGGTCCATGTTTGACAGGGCTGTCTTAATGATAGCTAAAAAGAAAAGAAAAACTAAATTTATTAGAAGATGGTCTTATGCAGCAAAACAGTGGTCATACATGAGGGAAAAGTTTAAAACAAACCAATACAGCTAATCCAAGTGAAGTCAGCCCTTGCCGGCAGGAGTCTGCCATATTTGCAAAGATGGAAAAGGCCAAATTGACTCAAGTGATTAGTTTAATGGGCATTTCCAAAATAGTCTTTATGCTAGAAATTCATATTTGACCATGATAGTGTGAATTGTAAGGTTCATATTCAAAGGAGGTTTGTCCAGCTAAGTTGTTATTGCCCCGAGTTATCTCCATAAGTTGTTAGTTGGTTATTGGCTTAGCTTGCTAAATTGCAGTGGTCCAGGGGTACTCAGGGCAGACCAAGCTTTTCTAAATAAGTTGGCCAGATATTCAGCTTTATTTGACTAATTTATTCAGATAGTTTGATATTGCCTCTTGTGCAGGTTGGGAGAAGAGTTGACAAATGCAGTGGACCCCCGACTGTCTTTTTTGAACTCAAGGTGGTGCCAGGCCTCAGAGAGGACACTTTTTTAAACAAATATGAAAATACCTAAAAAAAATGTTGGATATTTTCATTAGAGGCCATTTTCAGTTCATTTCATTCAGAACAAACTGAAAATCACCTCATTTGTTGCATTTTTTTCATTCATTTAAAAAAAAATGCATATCTCTATTAAGCAAAGAATTTTAGAAAGCATATGAAAGGCTAGAGGAAGTCAATGCAAATTGTATAAGATAAGGGTGATATACTCCCCCATCATTACTTGGGCTATTGTGTTTTGAAGAATCTGTAGCCTATGCAAGCTTCTTCCAGAGAGACCACTTAACAAGGCATTACAGTGATCCACATTTTCTAATGCTATCAACACAATGCAAGCAATATAATTTTCAAGCTACTTTCTGATAAATACAACTTTAATCATCATACCAGCCAAAGTTTAAACAGCATCACTGCTTTCTAGATGACCAATGAAAGATGCTCTTCCATTATATGAGTAGAGTCTAATATCTAAACTGTTAACCTTACTTTGTAGAAGGAGTATGATATTATTCTGTTTTATCTGGGGCTATATCAACTAAGGGATTTTTCCTGCAATGGCATAAATCGCAGTTCATTTTTCACCTTCCTCTCAATTCTTCATAACCAAGAATCCCCTGTACTTGTCCCAGACTTTCTTGAATTCTCTCACTACTTCTGATTCTACCACCTCCCCTGGGGAGGCCACTCCATGCATCTACCACCCTTTTGTGAATAAATATTTTGTGATATTGCTCCTAAGTTTATATCTTGAAACCTCATACTGTGACCTAAAGCATTTCTTCCTCTGAAAAAGGTTTGCCTCTTAAGTATTAATATGTTTGAGGTATTTGAATATCTGTCATATCTTCCTTGTCTCTTCTTTCTTCTAAGCTATACATATTTAGTTTCCTAAACCTCCATTCATAAGACTTTTGGTCTAGACTCCACACAATTTTGGTAGCTTTTTGCCACAGCTATGTTACCCTGTTTGTATTCATTTGGAGACACAGCCTTCAAAATTGAATATTCTATCAGAGGCAAAGTCTAACCAAGGACTAAAAGACAAAATATGCAGTGTCTGGGCTAATGAATGATCTTAAATTTTTAAATATAAAAATGGAGGAAAATAATGTCAGATGCCAATCCTTATGGATTATTGACAAAGGCAAAATCATTAGTCATAAAAAACCTTCATAATTAATGGCATGCTTTCAATGCTCATACATTTTTTATAGAAAATTTTTTATGCTTTTATTTATTTATTTTTTATGTATAAAAATGTCTTTGATGTTAGAATTTGAAATCTGAGATGCCCAAGCATTATATCAAACAGTACAGTATTATTCATTACATTGCTCACAAAATCAATGTGTACTTAGCTCTATGTTTGTATTTAAGAACATAAGAACATAAGAAATTGCCATGTGGGGTCAGACCAAGGGTCCATCAAGCCCAGCATCCTGTTTCCAACAGAGGCCAAACCAGGCCACAAGAACCTGGCAATTACCCAAACACTAAGAAGATCCTATGCTACTGATGCAATTAATAGCAGTGGCTATTCCCTAAGTAAACTTGATTAATAGCCATTAATGGACTTCTCCTCCAAGAACTTATCCAAACCTTTTTTGAACCCAGCTGTACTAACTGCGGTCCTCAAAAGACTGATGTCCCGATGTTGAGCATTTTTCCCAGATGGGCTGCCTCAGGGAATGATCTTCATCGCAAGTATTCTATTTCGAACATGACTGGAAGTGTAATTGTTAAAACTCATAATGATGAGATAAATAGTTTCCTACAAAATGGCACTTTAAATGTGGTATCTATCATGCTTGCAGCATCATTTTATCATTGCAAGAATGTGTTCATCTAGTTAATCATCACATTTTTAAATTATATCATTCTGACTGTTCATCTTTATATGTATTTTATGTGGTCTTTTGCTCATATAATAAGATTTATATTGGCAAAACAATGAGGGAATTTCAAATAAGAATCTCAGAGCATCACAGTTGCTTGAAAAATCGTAGGAGTCAAGCATCTTTGGTAGGATACTGTTTATCTTATGGTCAAATTACACTTTTTTGCCATTGATTTTATGGAAAAACACCCAAGGAAGGGTGATCGGGATAAAATACTGCTACAAAGGGAACAAAGATGGATCTATAAATTAAATTAGGCAGCTTGGAATGAGACATGTGGAAGGCAACAAATGGGTACACTTTTTATAGTTGAATATATTCTTTTTGAATTTTGAAACAATATCTCTTTCTGAACTTTGAAATGATAGAAATGGCAACAGATTTAATTTATGATTGTATGGACCTATCAGAGTTGCCCACATGGTGAATGACTATTGGACTATTTTAGCATTTAAGAATGAATCAAATCTGGCTCATGGCTCTCAGCCATTTTTGCGTGGTACATCTCATGCTTGAAAGTCTTGGTATTGGTGCAATTTTTGTAAGTATGCCTCTCTGCTTGCTTCCTTAAACTTAAATATTTGATTTTCTTTTTACAATGTTAGATGATTCTAGTTATGTTTGAAATACTATATTTGCAGTGAAGACCATTCCCTGAGGCAGCCCATATGGATGAAATGCTCAGCATCGGAGAATCAGTCTTTTTAGCACCGCAAATACAAACATAGGTGGTCATTTTCTATCCCTATAGCATGCAAAAAGGGACTTTTTGCACACAAAAAGTCCCTTTTCGCATGCGATAGCTAGATAAGGGTGGAGTCGGGGTGGCGTCGGGACCGGAAGAGGAGGAGTTGGGGTGGCGTCGGCCATGGAAACTTCGCTGGTGGTGATAAGGTAAGACCCGTTATCGCCACCAGTAGCGCGCCCAATAGCACCACCTTTCACGGTGGCACTATTGGGTGCGAAAGCCAGCAGCGATAGCACCGCGGTGGTGCGATCACTGCCAGCTTTCACAGGCCTGCCCCCTGCTTCGCCCCCCTGTTACCACGCGATTCAGAAAACTTTGCAAAGATAGAAAATCCAGGCCACACAGTTAGGTGCACACTGATTTTGTGAGCAATGTAATGAAGAAATACTGTATTGTTTGATGCAAAATAAGACTGCAGCAGTGCTTGGGCTTCTCAAATTTCAAATTCTAACATAAAAAACATTTGTACATATAAAAAAATAAATAAAATCATTAAAAAAATCAATAAAAAAATTCATAAGCATTGAAAGCATGCCATTAATTATGGAGGCTTTTTATGACTAATGATTTTGCCTTTGTCAACAATCCATAAGGCATTTGCCTGAGGATTGGCATCTGAAGTCTTTTTCCTTCATTTTTATATTTAAATCAATTTAAGATCATTTATTCTCCCAGTCACTGCATATTTTGTCTTTCAATGCCAACTAGATGCTGAATTAGATGCACAATTTCAACTGAAATAATTTTTGTATGAATATTAATACTGGATAATTGTTAGAGTCATTTGAATTGGTATATGCAGTGGTCTTCTTTTTGGCTATTTGATATCTAACCAAGGACAGTACAGAAGCATTATTGCCTCCCTTCTATTACTGTTTATGCCTCTCCTTATGCATCCTAACAATTCTCTGGCTCTGGCCATCACCTTATCACACTGTTTATCTACTTTCAGATCATCATACATGATCACCAGATTGGGAAACTCTGAAGCCTTATTTCTCAGTACAAAACATTCATTATTTTATCAATTTAACAATTATTCATTGAAGACATTTTTATTGAATGAATAGTCTAAATTGCAACAGAGAAAATTCAGTCAATAAAATTTCCTTCCAAACACTTAATATTTTAATAGCTGCTTAACCTTTAGGGCACTCTCTGAACCATTCTACATATGCTTGGTAGTGCTATAGAAATATTAAACAATAATAGTAGTAGTAGTAACAATAGTAGAAACATCTGCAATCTTTTTATTCTTTATTTATTATGTGTCAATATTATAACAGTCCACCTAAATTATAGAGCCAATATAAGATGAATTTTAAAAGAGATGTAAATCTACGCATCATAGTGGATAATACTTTAAAATCATCGGCTCAGTGTGCTGCAGCAGTCAAAAAAGCAAACAGAATGTTAGGAATTATTAGGAAGGGAATGGTTAATAGAAGGGAAAATGTCATAATGCCTCTGTATTGCTCCATGGAGAGACCGCACCTTGAATACTGTGTACAATTCTGGTCACCGCATCTCAAAAAAGATATAGTTGCGATGGAGAAGGTACAGAGAAGGGCAACCAAAATGATAAAGGGGATGGAACAGCTCCCCTATGAGGAAAGGCTGAAGAGGTTAGGACTTTTCAGCTTGGAGAAGAGACGGCTGAGGGGGGATATGATAGAGGTCTTTAAGATCATGAGAGGTCTTGAATGAGTAGATGTGACTCGGTTATTTATACTTTCGAATAATAGAAGGACTAGGGGGCATTCCATGAAGTTAGCAAGTAACACATTTAAGACTAATCGGAGAAAATTCTTTTTCACTCAACGCACAACAAAGCTCTGGAATTTGTTGCCAGAGGAGGTGGTTAGTGCAGTTAGTGTAGCTGGGTTCAAAAAAGGTTTGGATAAGTTCTTGGAGACGTCCATTAATAGCTATTAATCAATTATACTTAGGGAATAGCCACTGCTATTAATTGCATCAGTAGCATGGGTTGTTCTTAGTGTTTGGGTAATTGCCAGGTTCTTGTGGCCTGGTTTTGGCCTCTGTTGGAAACAGGATGCTGGGCTTGATGGATCCTTGGTCTGACCCAGCATGGCAATTTCTTATGTTCTTATGTTCTTATGCACAAAGTAGCACATGTGCATGCAAATAGAACTTAATCACGTTAGTGGTATTTTATAAGCCTCAAACATTTTCATGCATAAATCTTAATTGTCAAATCTGCAAACACAGGGGTAGATTTTAAAAGGAGCGTGTGCAACATACATTTGCACGTGTGCTACCCAGCGCACGCACATGTATACCCGATTTTATAACTTGCGTGCGCAGACGCGCACAAGTTATAAAATCAGGGGTCGGCGCATGCAAGGGGGTGCACAATTCTGCACCTTGCGTGCGCCGAGCCCGTGCTGAGATGCACTGCCTTCCCCCATTCCCTACCCTCACCCCACCTTCTCTTCCCTTCCCCTACCTCTCCCTACCTCCCCTGCGCCGAGATGCGCTGCCTTCCCCCGTTCCCTACCCCACCCCACCTTCTCTTCCTTTCCCCCACCTCCCCCTACCTCCCCCGCCCTTTCCCCCTATCTTTTCCTTTTTCTTTTTTTTGTTTCAAAACTTACTTCATGCCTCTGGCCACGCCCCTGCTCCTGGACCACCACGTCCCTGGACCGCCCCTTTAGTAAAGCCCCGGGGCTTACACACATCCTGGAGCTTAACGTGCATTGTCGGGCCTTTTTAAAATAGGCCTGGCACACGTAAACCCATTTACGCATGGAACCCTTTTAAAATCCGGCCCATAGTGTGCATGGGGCTGTTACCTCCTCATATTTATTTCTGCTAATTATCAGGTGAAAGTCAGAATAAAACTCTTTATAGCCAAAACTCGAGTGGATGACAGGTCTGGAGAAACTGGGTGGAGTGCAGGCAAAAGTTCCAGAGGGGTCTTGTTGACCTACTTATGGACTGGACAAATTGGTGGACTCATTGGTAAAATAGGTAATTTGATTAATTTCCTTCACGCATGGATGCTATAAAATGTGCTCAATTGCGCATCTTAAAGCTGATAAATCCTAAGGAAAATATGCAAATACATTTTCTTCATGTAATTGCTTATAATTAGGAGCTCACATATGTGCGCTGTGCATATTTAATATAATGCGCTCGCACATGCGCAGATGATAGAAAATTCAAGTGCATATGCGCCCACATTCGCTCATATATGGTAACATGCATGCTCGTTTTAAAGTTACCATCTATGACTGTAAGTTGCACTGATTTTTAAGTATAATTCTGCTGTGAAAATGATCCCTGCCAAATTAACTTACACACAATCACATCAGACTAGTGTGTTTGAAATGTTTTCAAGAAAATCTACGCACATGCTTTTAAAAATCCAAAAGTATGTGCATGAGTCAACACAACTCTGTCCCAGTTACACCTCCGTGCATATGTTTACCTGCATAACACAAAGGCAGTTCTGAAAAAGGCTAATTCTACTGGTAAAACATCATTTTACACAAGGAAATGCAACCATCAATCAGTGCAATTTATGTGGGTAAACTCTGAAATTACCTGTGCAAACACATGTGCTGATAACTGCCCCACCTCTACTCCCACACGTACATTCATAAAATACATCACTTTTCCCTGCATAAAAAAGTGAACAGTCAAGAGTGGAAGAGAAGTTATGTATGGAGATTTCCTTTGAAAATGAGGCTGCAGTCCCAGGGAACTGGAAACTACATGATATTGCCTCCTATCTTTAGATCATATCTTTAGAATCTACTGATCATGGAATTCTTTAGTTTGAACTAATGCAGCCTGATGGGCCAGTATGACAATACTAGATAACGGGAATGCTGCTCTGAATGAGATGTGTTTTGGTTCAGTTTGGGCATCTGTACCAACATTGATTCATTCTGAAAGTTCAGAAATTTTTTTAGAATATTTGGTTCTTTAAATACTGCAATACATAGCCCGAACTGAACAGAAACAAAAAGTCTGCATATGCCTAGTAGACAATAAAAGATCAATTTTCAAAGGGATGTGCCTTAAGTTAAGTACCTAAATCAGCCCCTTCAAAAACTGAATAGGACAGAACACCATAATCTAGGTTGCTATTTAACTACCGACCTAAATTTAGGTGCTTAGAAAGTAAACAGCAACAAGGGCAGCGTAAGGGTAAATTTTTAAAAAATGTGGTGCTGAGCACTGATTTGCCACACTTGGCACCTAACTTAAGGGCTAATGAACTAATGAGCGATTCAGTTCATGGGAATGAGCATTTGCTGTGTAAATTTTGTCTTGCAATACGGCTCATTTAAATATTACTCAAATGTGATTCATGATGATTTTTTTTTGTGGTTAAATCTATTAGAAATTGCAAATTTTTAGCAAGAGAAAAATGTAACTATTCCTCCCTGGATCTGGATATTTTTGTACGCAAGGTTTAAGTAAACAAACAGGAAATAGCTTAGATTTAGCATTGCATTTTGTAGAAGTTAAATTATGCACAAAAAATAGTAAATAGCCTATGCACATTTTTGCTAGTGAAATTGTATACACTGTTTGGCATTTTTTCATGTGCTAGCATTCTTGGGAAATGCAACACAATTTAGTATATTTATTTATTTCAAATATTTATAGCCTGCCTATATTTTTTGTCCCCATAGATACCTAAATCTAACCAAATGAATTACAGGTTTAAATTTTAGGTGCCTAAATTTAGGAAATCATCTGCTGAAACAAGTTAATTCAGCTATTGCAAAATCTGTTTATTTTCTTAATTTTCGAAACAAACTGGAAACACCAATGCAAGAAAAACATTGGTTTGATCCAGGTTTCTGTTCAGCAGTGCGGTATCTGCATTCAGATCAAATTCACCTCATTCAGACAGCAAGTAATTGTTACATTCCCAAAGCAAACGGAAAAGCCTTTATAGAGCACTTAGACATAACTTTGATACTGGTGCATGGGCGCACATGTATACACACCTGGCAGTTTGTGCCAAGAACGTGGCCATTTTATAACATATGTGTATATATATATATATGGCATGAGGGCTGTTACCTCCTCATATTTATTTCTGCTAATTATCAGGTGAAAGTCAGAATAAAAAAAAAAAGTCAGAACAAAAGTCAGAACAAAAAAAAAGTCAGAACAAAAAAAAAAATTCAGAACAAAAGTCAGAACAAAAAAAAAAAGTCAGAACAAAAAAAAAAAGTGTTAAACAAATGATATAAAGTAGGCTTTTCGTGCATACATGTGCACACAATTTTTTATGGATACATGTGTGTGCAAATGCTGCCTGTACCACGTAAGTGGACGGGGGGTTTTACTAGACACGCACGCCAACGCAATTACCAGTTTCCCCTGTTCGTTGACAGTTTATACAAGGATAGGACTTCATAACTCTTCTAGATAAATAGGCTCCCAATTATCCTCCTAGCCCCTACTCTTAAAACCCTACTGACTAGTCTAGTTTTTTTTTTGTTTTAGGACTTACACGCCATCCATAGCAGAAGTAAAGTTACACTGTAGGGAACTCCGGCCCGCGCATGTACGTGTAAGTATTTACACGCTGGCTTCATTCATAAATCCTGAAATGCCCATGCCTTGCCCAGAACACAACCATGTCCTGCCTCTTTTCGGAAAACATTTTTGTACGCACACCGGGAGATATGCGCGTAAGCAGTTGCCTTTTAAAATCCGCCTGGCGTGTATCTGTGTGTATGTCCAGGCTTTGGTGCGTGCCGGGCTTTCAAAACTTCCTGTTATTGTGGCTCTTTTACAACATATTAACACCAAAGCTAAGAGCTGGCATTAATAGTGAGATCATATTTATAAAACAGTGCAATTGGGGTAAATATTCAAAAGAATGTGTTAGCGAAGTTTGGGAGGGCTAGACAAATCTTTTGTTTATTTCCACCTGCTGTCCGGATACATTTTAGCTGCATTAGTAAATACACAGTTAAAACTTATTTGGATAAAATGAGGCATCCCTGGGATGGGATTTACTTAGCTCGATAGTACTGAATATCAGTGCTATCGAGCTGTGTTTAGCCAAGTAAATCTAGTCATGGTAAAGCAGGTCTATGTGTATCCAAAAGACTTTAGCCTTAACCAGCTGGTTAAGTGCAAAATAAAAACAAAAAACTTATTGGTCTTCCATTCTGATTGCACAATCCCCTCCCCCTCCAAAAAAAACCCCAAACACTTTAAAAAAGTGTGGGCTAGCGCTGGATCCCCCTCCGCCCCCTAAATTCACCTTTTCCTAAAAAGCAGCCATAATGCCACAAGGCGGCCCCTCCCCCCTTCCACACTGTTTTTACACAATCCCCACTCTCCCCCCAGTCACTTGCCCCATCCTCCTCAGTCACGCAAAACCTCTAATTCCCCCCTCTCCCAACCTACTTCAGGTTCATTTCTTTTGGATTTTTATTCCATTTTGGGATTGTTTTCCTTTCATTTTTGTTATTTTTCATTCTATTTCTATTTGCAAAAAAATGAAGCAAAATAGAAAAAGACTTCAAATATCACATTTTTGTGGGATTTTTCTTTTATTTAGAAACAAAAAGACATAGCGAATACCACTGATGTTTCTTGCGTCATTTCAAAAGACTGTACTCCCCTATGAATCATTAACTCAGTGCTGGATTGTAAATACTTCCGGGGCTAAAATGAATCCTCCAGTACAGTGCAAGGCAATCTAAACCTAGCAATGGCATGAAGCGCCCCGGGACATACGCACACAAGGCCCGGGACGCTTGTATGTCCCGGGGCTTTGAAAAAGGGGCGGGGCCAGGGCAGGGCATGTTATAAAATTGGGTGTACATTTGTGCACGCCGGGTAGCGCGGACAAATGTGCCCCGCACACGTAAGATTCAAAATCTGCCTTTAAATGAGTGTCGGCAAAGCTTTTCCTCATTCTGTGTCCATGGGAAAGAAAGCTTAGCAAACCAGGCCCTAAATCATCAGTTCCTTGACAGTTTGTCTGGTAAATCAGTTCCTCAGAACACAGCTATCAAGCTTTGAATAGGGTGAGTATTTTAAAATGAATGTACATGCAAACAGCAATTTTAAATAATTGCATGCATTGCACAAGTTACCCAATAGGGTGGATCATAGCGTATTAGACTCAGCATGATGTGGTGCAGGGCTTTATGTGACACAAGGGGCTGCAATTCTGAAAATGAGCAAAAGGCATGCTTCATTAATTGGCAGAGATGCACATTTATTTCAGTTCTTTGCAACATTCTTTTCATGTGTTTTTTTTTTATTTTAAATAAAAATGCAAGTCAGTAAAACCTAAGGGTGTAGATGGTCAACATAGGTGCACAGCTTTGCTAAATTCTTGAGCAGTATCAGCAATCAGGATTGAAAATTGAGCCCATTGTGTTGAGTTGCAATTACTAGACATCGCTGCCATAAGGAACAAGGACTCCCAGTTACATTTCTAGATGCTCTGCTGCATCCAGCCGACAAAAACACATGTGACAGGTTTGCAATACACCCTTGTCCCTTCTGTAACTGGATATTGGAAAATAATGTGATTGAGTTACTATGGTCAGGTGCATAAAGGGGTCCTATGTGCCAAACTGTTTTATCGGGTCTCATTTTCAAGTGTGAGAGCACAATTCTCAGCTTCAAATACCATAAACAGTGGCGCCTAACTGAAATAAATCACATCAGTAGTGATTTTCCTTTTGATGATATTGTCTTTGACACACACACAGGACCAGATTTAAGGATCTGGCAGAATAAAAAGTGCAAAGAAAACAACTGTGCTGTGTGATTCAACATAAACACTGGATTAGAAATGAAGTAAACTAGAAAAAGGGTCCTAGATTTCAGGAGGGTCACTGGGAGAAAAGGAATGATTATGTTAAGGAAGCCTTGTTAGGAGCAGGAGATCTAAGAGATAAAGTGGAACAATGGATGGTAATAAAAAAGAGTATTGAAATAACAACAAATCATTGGGTCAGGCAGGTTGTCACAGTGAAGGAAATGAAGAGACCAAACTAAGGCCTAGATTCATCAAATTGCTAAAATTATAGCAGAAATAGCGCCCGCGATAAAAAATGGGTGTGGTTAGGCAAATATCCTGTGTATCACAGTGCAGAGGAAATTATTGTGCCGCATGTTGCATTAGCGTGTTGCACATCATTTTACATGGTGCATGCTGAGTTGTGCTTTGCGCTTTATTTTTAATTTATATATATCGGCTTCCTGCAGCTGCCTCTTTGAGTGTATGTCAGGTGTTGGAGAAAAAAAGAGAAGACTTGAGGAGTGGATTAGTGGGCGTAGGAGCTTATACATTGCAATTTCCTGAGTGCATTGTCTTGCCTTCTGTTCTTATCTGTTTTCCTTTACCTTGGTCTTGGTCTTCTTTGTGTGAGTAAAAGTTGTTGTTAGTTTGCCCTGTTTGACTGTCTGCATTTGTGTCATAAGGAGGAGTGGTTGTGAGGTGGTGGAGGAGGAGTGGTGAGGGACGGTGGTGAAGTATGGTGAGGAGGAGGAGAAGGAGGAGGAGGAGGAGTGGTGAGATGTGGTGTGAGGTGGATGAGGAGTTGTGAGGAGGAGTTGTGAGGTGTGGTGTGTTGACTGGAAAGGATGGAGTGTGATAGTCAGGGAAGAAAGGAAAGGAGAGGCATAGAGAGGAAGGAGGGAAGATGAGGGCAGGAGTATTAGGGGAAGGAGGAGGAGGAATAGGAGAAGGAGTAGGGTCAGGGACAGGAGTAGAGATAATGAGGAAGCAAGGGATAGGAGGAAGTGGGAGGGGGAAGGGGGTAGGCAGGCAGGCAAGTCCGTGGGAGGAAGATGACAGGCTTGGGATAGAGAGAGAGGGTAGAGGGGAGGGGAGTCAGTAGGGCAGTGGCAGAAGGGGAGAGGAAGGGAGGGGAGAGAGGAGTGGGAGTGAGATTGAGAGTGAGGAAAGGGAGGACACCTCTCCTGGTGGTTCAGGGCAGCCAGGCAGCAGAGCATGTTCATCTCATTGCTTTGAAGTTCAGCCCAGAGTAGAATAAGATGATCATCGCTGGGGTCCTAGAAAATTATGCCATGCTGTTTCGGAACTGTGTGGCCAAGACCTCAAGGGTAGCCAAAGGCCAGATCTGGAGCAGCATTGCCCAGCAATCTCAAGGCGCAGTGGTGTGAGATGCGATGGGGAGCAGGTGGCCCACAGGTGGACATAAAGGCCCAGTTGATGGTGGTAAAGGTGGTGAACCGCAACAGGTACATCCGGCAGACCAACAAAGGAGTCCCTTGTCCAATTGCTCTGATGCCCTTGGAGGAGCACCTCGTCCAATGGCTGGGACCGGATGTGTTCGAGGGCATGGCTGAGCGACTGGACACCACATGAACCGATAAGTTCACCTCACCTGTAAATGGCAAGGCTGCTACAGTTGTGCTCATCATTTGGCATAAGATACTCACATTGATTGACATGCAAAGTGTGTATCTCATACCAAGTGATCCATGTGTGTACTTATGTGTTTATATTTGTTTCCACAACTCTCACCCAGGACTCTGCTGGTCCCAACCATGCAGCACCAGGGACCAGCAGTAAAGAGTCATGGACCAGCAGTGAAGAGTCAGGTACCAGTCATGCAGCAGCAGACACAGTTCACCAAAGAGGAGAGGAGGAGCAGCAGCAGCAGTAACCTGAGCACAGCCAGATCTTGCAAGCCTTGGGCTCAGCAAGCCCACGGAATGTGAGCCTAAATATTTCTAGCTTCATGGAGGAACCCAGTCTGAAGTGACACACAATAGAGTCAGCTCAACCTTGCTCCAGCACACTACATAGTAAGCACTAGACAGAACACACCGAGACGGACCAGCCCACCAGTCCCCTCATGCCACTTGGAGGCTCAAACCCATGACCAGCACAGCACCAGCTCAAGCTCTGGCACCAGCTCCGGCACCATCACCGGTACTGAGCAAGGTCTCAATGCATAAGCAGCTGGACTGGCTGGAAAGGAGCCATGGTGTCCAATTCTACCACATATGGGCAGAGCTAGTGCACCTCAGGAGGGCTGTCAATGGGCAAACCCAGGCCCTGCAAGACCAGATGGCAGCCCACACACAAGCGCTCACCACAGTGCCAGCGTCAATAAATAACACCACCAGCGACCACACCCAGATTCTCCAAAGAATACTGGAGCCTCCACCAGTGCCTTCTCCAGCATCCCAAGACTCTACGCCATGTAGCAGTCCCTAGCCCAACAAATGTCCCAGGGGTAGGCCCCTTCAAAGACTGCCACCCCCAGATGGCAAGCCGTGGCATGGCAAAGGGCCATAAATGTTCACAACTGATGCCCTGCAATGTGGAAGGGTGTGGGAAGTGGAGTGCCTCAGGGATCTGTATGTGGAAGGGAGTGGGAAGTGGAGTGCTTCAGGGATCTGTATTGGGACACGTACTTTTCAATATATTTATAAATGATCTGGAAAGAAATACGACGAGTGAGGTAATCAAATTTGCAGATGATACAAAATTGTTCAGAGCAGTTAAATCACAAGCAGATTGTGATAAATTACAGGTAGACCTTGTGAGACTGGAAAATTGGGCATCCAAATGGCAGATGAAATTTAATGTGCATAAGTGCAAAGTGATGCATATAGAGAAAAATAACCAATGCTATAGTTACACAATGTTAGGTTCCATATTAGGAGCTACCACCCAAGAAAGAGATCTAGGTGTCATAGTGGCCAACACATTGAAATTGTCTGTTCAGTGTGCTGCGGCAGTCAAAAAAGCAAACAGAATGTTGGGAATGTTGGGAATTATTAGAAAGGTGAATAAAATGGAAAATGTCATAATGCCTCTGTATCGCTCCTTGGTGAGACTGCACCTTGAATACTGTGTACAATTCTGGTCACCACATCTCAAAAAAGATATAATTGCAATGGAGAAGGAACAGAGAAGGGCGACCAAAATGATAAGGGGAATGGAACAGCTCCCCTATGAGGAAAGACTAAAGAGGTTAGGACTTTTCAGCTTGGAGAAGAGATGGTTGAGAGGTGATATGATAGAGGTGTTTAAAATCATAAGAGGTCTAGAACGGGTACATGAGAATCGATTATTTACTCTTTTGGATAATAAAAGGACTAGGGGACACTCCATGAAGTTAGCATGTGGAATATTTAAAAGTAATTGGAGAAAGCTCTTTTTCACTCAACGCACAATTAAACTCTGGAATTTGTTGCCAGAGGATATGGTTAGTGCAGTTAGTGTAGCTGTGTTTAAAAGAGGATTTGATACGTTCTTGGAGGAGAAGTCCATTCCCTGCTATTAATTAAGTTGACCTAGAAAATAGCCACTGCTATTACTAGCAACAGTAACATGGAACAGACTTAGTTTTTAGGTACTTGCCAGGTTCTTATGGACTGGATTGGCCACTGTTGGAAACAGGATGCTGGGCTTGATGGACCATTGGTCTGACCCAGTATGGCATGTTCTTATAGAATAATGGAATACTTTGAAGCCACAGGATAAAGGCAATATGGTTTCACAAGGGGGAGATCCATCAAGAAAACTTGATTGACATTTTTGAGATAATCAAAGCTGTATATAGAGATATGGGAGAGAGGGATATGGAGGGAGAGAGAGATATGGGGGGAGAAATAGATATAGCCTATATAGCAGGACCACACCATTGGAACGCTCTCCCCCCTGACCTACGCCTCGAACCCAGTCTGCCAGAGTTAAAAAAAAAGTTAAAAACCTGGCTCTTCAGGCAAGCGTTCCAATCTCCAGAATGTAACTAAGCGCCGCATCCTGATTGAACTTGGGAATACTCTGTGTTACAGTTAATAATATGCAATTTTATGCAAAATTAAATTTCAATTTACCTTACATTTAATTTAAGTTCAACATGCCATTGGCCTAATTTTAATTAAATTACGAAAATATTTAAGGATTTATTGTTATTGTTCAATGTTCTTTGTAAAAAAACCCTGATCTGACTTCCCAGACCAGGGCTATCTTTTCGTTCCATGTAAACCGGACTGATTTGTATTGTATACAGGAATTCCGGTATATAAAAATTAAAAATAAATAAATAAATAAATAAATATGGATTTCAATAAGGCCTTTGAATTTGTTTCACATTGAAAAATGGTGAACAAGCAAGCTTTCAAGTGCATGAATTATCAGGCCCCATTGTATCTTTCTCAACTTCTTCACTCTTTCACTCTCACATGAGAACTCCGATCTTACTGATAATTGGACTAAATGATAAGAATTATTTGGTCCACTTATTGTCTGCCTTTTGGTGCCTACAGGTCTTGTTTGATCTGTAGGATACCTCCTTTCATCCTCCCCACCATTCACCCCTAGTGAGATCTCATTGTGTCTGCCCCAAGCATGTCTCCATTTTGTCACTAGTTTGGCACTTGTAACCTCTGCTAGAAATCGTCTTCAGGAGTCCACCATTCTTTCAGTGGAAATGGCATTTTCATTACTTTTGAGCTTTCCTCCCTTTAGCTTCATAGGAAACCTCCCCTCCTCATTGAACTTTTCATTTTATGAAAATGCTACTATGTTTGATAAGATAGTAACAGGTTTGCAGACAACCATAAAAACAAATCTGCAAGTCAGTTTGCTTATGCTATTTTGAAAGACCGTCCATGTTTTAGACATTGTAGAAAGGAAAATATTTTATCAAAACATGAGTAAACCAGAACTGCTGCAAAATATGCTGTGGGCCTTTTGCATGATCCTATAATTAGCATGGAAGGTCCAAAATCCAAGTGGTATACTTATCTCAACTATTTATACACAAAGGGGATAATTTAGTAACATTGCACACAAGTTAACTTACAGATATGTGCATAAATTATAATAGTTTTCAGTGTGGACTTTCCAAATCTACCTACACACAACTGCACTTGCTGAATGCATGCAGAAATATTCCAGGAACTCAGACCCGGGAATGCTTCTGCTCAGTCTGGGCAAATGTACAAATGGACAGGACATGCATGTGTAAGTTTACCCACATTTTTTTTAAAAGCCCATTTCTGCAGGTAAAGCACTCACAGCCGATGCAATATCGGTGAGCGTAAAATGGCATTCATAATTAAGCACCTGCTCTTCTACTGCGTGCCGATGCATCTCTCTTAGAGGGCCCGGTTTAATATTAAAATTAGCTGCCACAGTAAAAAGGAGGTACTAGGGAAAATTATGCGTCCCTAGTGCCTCCTCGGCATTGAGTGCCCAGGAAAAGTGGCTGTCAGTGTGGGTTAGAAAACGGATGCTCAGTACAAGCACCCATTTTCTCCTCCTACCGGAACAATATACACCCACAATATACATGGCCTGGACTGTGTATATTGGGCGCCCAGAATTTTTTTTTTCACAAATTCTTTTTTTTATATGATTCCACTTTCTGTGGTCCCTCCTACTTAGTATCATGACAATACTAGCAGCAGGGATCACAGAAAGCAGGAATTTTGGTTTTTTACAATGACTCTATCACAAGGTACCATCAAGGTAGGGTAAGTCAACATAGTACAAACTTTCATCTTTGTGAGACTTTACTCTCTCCAAATGATGTCACGTCTTCACAAAGGTGTACTGTGCTTTTCGTTTCTACATGAGAAACTGGTCCCTAAACCATCACCAACACTTCACCTCGACCTATTAGATCAGAGCTTCTCAACCGGTGTGTCACGACACTCCAGTGTGTCACCAAGCAGCAGCAGGTGTGTCGCGTGCTACCAGTCTCCTGCTGCTCTTCCCCCCTCTTCCTTCACCAAGCGAGAGGCAGGCTATCTTCCACTGCTGCCGTTGCCGCCTGGGCTATCAGCACATTCAAGCCTGGATGTGAACAGCAGCAATGTTAGTGAAGGCTGGCAACTGCATCTGGGCCTTTTCTCCTTTCTGCTTTTGGCCCGGAACAGGAAGTGATGTGCAGTGGAGTGCATAGGAAGAAGAAAGAGCCATGCTGCATGAAAAAGTAGCGGCAGCAACGGCGGCCCCGAGAAGTAGCATGGGCCTGAAGCAAAATCAGAAGCAGCCAGAAATCGGCACAGGAGACAGCAGAATTAGCTTCTCGTGGCCGATGGGATTCTTCTTTCTTGGCCTGCGGGGACTAGAGGAAGAGGCTGCTGCAGCTACCATCTGTGCTGGGGGGCGGGGGGGGGGGGGGGGTTTCAGGAAGTGAGAGCCAGCCAGCCAGCCTGTTTGTAAGTGAGAGAATGTATGTGTGATTGAGAGTGTGCATGTGTAACTGTGACTGAGAGCCTGTGTGTAAGTGAGAGCATTTGATTGAGATAATCTATGTAAGTGTGTGAGAGAGAGTATGTGTGTGATTGAGAGAAACAGGTAAGAGAGGTGATGTGTGTATATAGGAGAGACAATGGAAGTGACTGGTCAAGGAGATGAATGGAGCATGTGTGTGTGTGTGTGAGAGAGAGAAAGTAATTGTGGGAATGAGAAGCATGTGCATGTGGAGAGAGCTAGCATAATAGTGAGAAACATGGGTGTGTGTGAGGAACAGCATGGCAGTGAGAAGCCTGTATATGTAAGATAGAACATGGGAGTGGGAAGCCTGTGTGTGCGTGTGCATGAGAGAGAGACTGTTCGGGAAGGTGACTGGTGTGAGTGTGTGTGTGTAAGAGAAAGACCGATCAGGAGATGATTGATGTGTGAGAGACAGAAACTGGTATGTAAGTGTGACTGGTATGTGTGTGAGAGAGATAAAGAAAGTGATTATGGGAATGAGAAGCCTGTGCATGTGGAGAGAGCTAGCATAGGAGTGAGAAATGAGTGTGTGTGAGACACAGTATGGGAGTGAGAAGCCTGTATATGTAAGATAGAACATGGAAGTGGGAAGCCTGTGTGTATGTGTGTGTGTGTGCATGAGAGAGAGAGACTGATCAGGAAGGAGACTGGTGTGTATGTAAGAGAAAGACTGGTCGGGAGATGATTGGTGTGTGAAAGACAGAAACTGGTCATGGGGGTGTAACTGGTATGTGTGTGTGTGAGAGACAGATAGACTGGTCGTGGGCACTAATGAAGAGGACCATGAGTACAGAGCTTCATCCACTACTGCTTCTGGTGTTTGCTACTGGCCTGCATGGAAGAGGAGTAGGAGAGCTGCTGGAGGGGGTTAGTAAAGGTGGCTTTTTAAGTTTATTTTTCTTGATTGACTGCCATTTTAATTACTGAATATTATGTGATGTGTCTGCTGTTTTAAAATATTTTATTGGTGATTGGAGAATTTTAAATAATGTTTATGAGTTTTTAATTGTGGGATATTATTCTGTTCGTAGTTGTTGTGAAACATTTATTCTGCTTATTAGTATAGTTATACAATTATTTCTGTGTTGGGATCTATAGCTGCTTGCTAGTTCTGTTTTCCTAATAGGAGATGTATTGCTGTTTAGGGCCTGATTTAATATTTGCAGTGTTGCCTTTTCATAGGTAGGGTTGTTATGGAATGCACTCAAATAACAACTGTGTGCGGATTAGTTTATGTGCATTGCTGCAGATCCTGGGAGTATGTTAGGTCGGTTCTGTGTATGCGACAGAGGTGAGGTATTTTACTGTATCAGTCTTATTTGTTGTATTTTCTCAAGAGGACATGCATTAGTGATAAACTGCTGTCTTTTCATAAGTAGGACTTTTGAGCCTGTAGTTGGAGTTTGTGTTGCTGTTACTGAGATGACACTAGAACCAGAATATATATTTTGTAAGGTGAGTTGTATGGGGAATGTCATAATTCTGCTTTACATCCATAATTGTGGGTCAGGGGGATTCCTGTGGATGCAAACTGTACTTTTACATTTAGCCCTATGATGGTCATGTGTTCATTGTGTCACGTATGTGAGAACCATCTGTCAGGTGTGTCCGGACAGAAAAAAGGTTGAGAACCACTGTATTAGATGGCCCTCCTATAGAGAGATAAATAGTTGCACACTGTGAAGGCCTCCCCAGATGTTTTCTCTCTCTCTCTCTCTCACTCATTCACTCACTCTCCCTCTCCTGTCCCTTCCCAAGCCCACTATCACACAGTGCAATATTGCCCCTCATTTTTACTAAATCCTGTCCAAACTCCTCACTGATCCACCCCTTCCCAAAATTTGCATTCACGCTTTGTGCCAGCACTATTATCACATGCGTTAATGCCATAATGCATTTTGATGAATGACCCGGAAAATTATTTTGAAAAAGACGGTGCAGTTATGGTAATGCTTCCACATTAGGGAGCTCACCTTTCTCTGGGTTAACCAGCAGAAAGTGAAAGATCCAGTTAGTGCAGTGAATCTCTCCCTTATCCAGCTCCTCCCCTTCCAAAAGAGGCAAAATGGCCTCCCAGCCTATACCTCTTCATCATAGAGATGTGAATCGTTTTTTTTGTGTTCGTGTCGTTCTTTGTTTTTCGGCTGCTGATGAAAATGTCGTTTTTTTGCGGTTTGGGTTTTTATTTTCGCGAAAAAGCATTTTTTGAGTTAGTGCATGCTAACTCCCCGTTAGCGCGCACTAACAAAAACCGTTAAATTTTGTTATTTTTTGCTACTTTTTGTTAGTTTTTGTTAGTGCGCACTAATCCAAAAAATGAATTTTCGTGAGAAAACAGGAAAATCCTAATCATTATTCGGGGTCCCCGAAACATGCCGAATTGGACAATTTCGTTGAAATTTTCCAATTTGGAAAAACCGAATGCACATCTCTATTCATCAATAGTCTTCCATATTTTGGTGTTCAAGCCAGAGACTGGCAGTAATGCTAATGTGAAAATACCACTGTATGTTGATCATGAGTATTAGGTGACACTTGTGTTAATGTAGGCATCGTTAACACTAGCCTCTGTTAGTACATAGACCGTTAAATTATTGGTAATTGTGCATTCTTATTACTGAATGCCCTAGTTTGAATTTAGCCATTGCTTGTTTAGCAAAAAAAATAATCACACAAGCAAGTGTGCAAATAACTAAGACATGGGCGTTGCTCAGTCACTCTCCAGAGATTTTCTTCTCTTGCTTTGTAGTGAACTAAAACATGTATCAAAAGAGAGATCAACAAAGACCAACAATTTCTATAGCCATACTCTACTTTGCTTTAAACATCACAAAGGGCAGCAAAGCACTAGAAAAGCAAAATATATTTCTGATTTGTCTCATGAAAGAAAAATGATCAAGATTGAGAAAAGCTATGGGTATATAAATAGAATAGATCTCCTGATTGGGCATGAATTAAACTTAAAAAAAGACACAAATTGATTAAGTCCTCCTTTGAGCTTGAATAGTAATTTGTTATGGCTTTCTTGGCTTTATATATATGTGTGTGGCAATCATAGAGTATAAATAGAAACAAAAATATCTCAGGGATGGATTGTTCATCCCAAGAAAGCTGCAGTTTTTTTTCTTTCTTTCTTTTTTATTTTTTTTTTGCTGTAATCCTTTTTCCTTGAATCATATTTTTTAATGAAATCATCTGTCTGTAAAAAGAGAGCAAGGATTTTCAAGTACTGAATCATCTTAGTAGTAAGTCAAGCGTAAGAGTGCCAGGGGAAATGTAATCCACCAGTGCAGTGGTCTCTTTAAACCTCACCGTGCTTGAGGGTTCTTTATCAGTGACGGGGGGAGGGTCAGCTCTTTCCAGGGGTTTCAGATTCATAGACCGTGCATCTAGAGGACTTTATGTATGATTTCTAGGCTCATTTATAATGAGTTAGTGGCTGTGATAATAACAGCTGCAGAATGCATGCTCTTTCTGTGCCTCCTGCACTACGTATGCATAAACAGCTCTGCCTTATGTAACAGCTAATCAGGCCTGCTTATTTGTGTATATAAAAAATGTGTGTGTGTGTATTCCAATGGATCTTAACTCACCTATCAGCTGAAGAAGAGAGAATATTGAAGTCACTTTTCAAAAATGAGTGCATCCGATAATTTGTTTCATTATTTCTGATCGATGCCCATTTTTATTAGTTCAGGGGCCGCCCCTATCCCAGATAAGGGGCGCGTTTTCGTCAACAAGTGCCGAGAGGCCCCTCCATTTTATGATATACTTGTATATATGTATATATATATATGTTATAAAATAGCCTGGATGCATGTACATGTGTTCACAATTTTAAAGGGATGTGCATGCAAATGCTGCTTCTGCCTCATAAGTGGGGGGATTTTACAAGGCACACACAGCACCATTCGCCATTTTCCCAGTTCCAAGTTTATGGATAACCCCCCCCAATTTAATATCCACCCTTCCCCCTTGTCAGTCCTGACCCTTAAAACCCCTCCACCTTGCTTATTATTATATTGTTTTCTAACACGCAGTCCATAGTAGAAGTACATTTACACGGCAGGGGACCCCAGCATGTGCAAGGGCGTGTGTTTACGCCCACATCTCTTGGCCAGGCCCCATGCTCTCACCCCACCCAGATCATACCCGCTCTCTGCCTCTTTTTAGAAAATGTTTACTCGTGTGCACAGCGGGAGATACGGATGCACGTGGACGGCTTTTGGAATCCGCTCGGCACACGCCAGCCCAACTTGTGTCCATATCTCCCGGTTTTGGCGCGTGCAGGGCTTTTAAAATTCACCTTTCTACATGTAGTAGTGACTGGGTGGGAGGCCTTGGTGAACTGGAGGGGGGGGGAAATTCAGGCTGAAAAACCAGGAAGGTCTTGATGACCTGTTGAAGGTTTGGGCAAACTAGTGGACTAATTGGTAAACCGATTATTTTCATTTACGTGCGGATGCTTTAAAATTGACCGACTTTTGCTCATAAATTGGGATTTACATAAGTCCTACTTTACTTTTGCATATAAAATATATGTACGAATGTTTTTAAAACAGATAGGAATTGTCCGGGTGTTCAATGCGTTGGTACACGTGGTTTCAATGCATTGCATGCGTTCATGCAGAAGCCTACATACATGTGCATGTGAAGGGCAGAGATACATATAATTAAAATGGCACATATCATGCATATGGGTCATGAAACACTTGTGTTTATCTCTGTTCGTATCCATATATGCAAGAACATGCTGTCGCACGCGTTTGAAAGTTATTCTCCTTCATTTCAAAAATCTTGTATTGCTGGATATTAAACTTAGCTAAGGGAAGTTGCTCATGCAGTGAAATCATGTCTGAAAGATTTTTATTCTGTACCAGTAATTTTCTGCATCCATCTTATTGCATTATTCCCTGCAGCTTATCTGATGAAACAGACAACACAAACTTTCTTATTGTACTTGAATAGAGACCCATTTGTCAAGTCATCCACAATATGACTTTACCTTCATTAGGTCTCTGTTTATGAAAGTTTTTTTTTTTTGAGACGCATAAAACAGCAAAAGGCTTATATAAATTCTTGCCATTACAGACACTAAACTTTGACCATAGGCAAACTTCTTCTATGTGCATAAGAAGCCTGTGCTTGTGTAAGGGATATTTTATAAATGTCAAAAGCATGCACGTACTTTATGTTTAAAGCGTACATATATCACATAAAAAGGGGACAGTCTAGGGTGGTTTCTGGGAGGGCAACAGTTATGCACATAAATTGTATTTTAAAAGATGTGTGTACGTTTGGTAACTTATTTGCATAATTTTACACCTGCTAATTATCTGACATAACTGATATTAGACTTTATTGTGTATTGGCTGACTGGGAGGTCTGAGGGAACTGGGAGGAGTTCAAGCTGAGGAAACAGAGGGTCTGGATGATATGGAGAAGGACTGGACAAACTGGTGGACTAAACTGGTTCATTTCAGTTATGAGCGTATGTTTTAAAATTTGCTGACGTGTGAAAATTGGGCTTTACACAAGTTCACCCTTCTTTATTTTTGCATGGAAATTATATGTGCGTGTATTTTTTTACTAGGTAGGAAAAGTGTGTGAATTCAATGCATCTCATGTATTCATGCATAAGAATACATGCACACTTATGTTGCGGGGTAAAGATAAGCACATTATATAATACACATGTATATGTTATGCAGAGTTTATAGAATACTATCCTAGATCTATGCATGGCCATATACGCATGTATATGCTACTGCACATAGTCCTTTGAACGTTACCTTCTATGGTTGTGCTTATTAAGTAATGATATCCCATAACTGGTCCAGTTCTAAAATACTGAATATTATTTCTGCCATGTTTTGCATGACCTCTTTTATATAATATTCTCATCTGATTCCCCTTAAACAAACTAACAAACAAAAAATTATTTAATTCCACAGATAGCAAATAATCTTCATTGCTTAATAATTATAAAAAAAAAGTCTGCCATAACTTGAATATGACTACTAGTAATATCTGCATAAGATCAATCTTTCAGGTTATCCAGTGATCTGATTGAATTTCCAATGCTAAGATTTAACTTGGTGACATAGGGTAGTTCACATATAAACTTCATAGGCACCTGAGTAGCCTAGTGGTTAAAGCAGTGGGCTACAGACCAGGGTTTGAGTCCTACTGTCACTCCTTGTGACCTTGGGCAATCACTTCACCCTCCATTGCCTCAGGTACAAAGTTAGGCCTGGATTTATCAAAATGCCCTAAGTATTGCATGTGATAGGAAAAGGGGTGTGTTTTATGGTAACAGGCAGTGCAAAGCAATATCTTAGCACAAATTGTGTATTTTCTACATACAACCACTGGGGGGGGGACCATGTTTAAGCTCCTGGAGAGCCAGCCAAGGAAAGAGACAGAGACCCTCACACTAGATAGGCATTTATATCTCTATGGGAGGCCCACCTAGTAATGCGAGGTGAGGTTTAGGTAGTAGTGTAGGGGTTAGGGGCCACTTTGACATTCAAAGTGAGACGTGCGAACAGAACAGTGCTCTCTTGTGAAGATTTGATGACCTTCGGAATGAGGAAACTCACTCAAAGATGAGATTTGTACAATGTTCTCTCAACCTAGCTTGATGGACTCTCTACCTGAGTAACATCAAGCTAGGTTGAGAGAACATTGCACAAATCTCATCTTTGGGTGAGTTTCCTCACTCTGAAGGTCATCAAATCTTCACAAGAGAGCACTGTTCTGTTCCTTATTCTCACTATGAATGTCAAAGTGGCCACTAATACCTAAACCTCACCTCGAGTTACTAGGTGGGCCTCCCATAGAGATATAAATACCTATCTAGTGTACAGGGACTATAGCTAGGCTCTCTCTTTCTCTCTCCCCAGGGGGCCCCAATAGTTTGGTCTAGCTCTCCAGGAACTTATATGCAAAAATCATCAAAACCACAATAAAGCCCTATAGCACAGCTTTATACAAATGAAAAAGGTGTAGTTAAAATTTGGATTAAAGCTGTGTGTTACAGGTTCACTCACCCCAATATCCTCTCATTTGCATCATACCAAACATTATGGTGCTTTCACATGCATTAAAGGCATTGTTTTCATCATATAGCACTTTGATAAATGACCCCCTTAGATTGTAAGCCCTCTGGGGATAGGGAAATATCTACAGTACCTCAATGTAATCCACTTTGAAGTGCTGAAAAAAGTGCAAAAAGCAAAATATAAATCTAAATAAATAAAAAAATAAAACCAGAAAGCTCACAAGCAACCATTAAGTTAAATCTGAGTTGCACGGGGATGGCCAAGACTCATTCACCAAGATAAAATGGCCACAATAATAATAAAATACTAATGGCTATTGGTAAATGTCTTTTCCAGAAACAATGAGAGATTTGGAAAGGATCAAGAGAATTCAGGAGTGAATGCCATTAGTCATTTCACAAGTATAACTTAGGCCAGCTCTGTCCTTGCTCTCTGTGAACCCTATTTGCCCTTCCCCCCACCCCACTTCCACTCCTTTCAACTCAATAAGTGGACGATACAAGACAAGACAGCATGATGCTCAGTTTCTAGGTGGGTGAAATGATCACAACTATGTGAACCATATAACAATTACATTCAGCCTGTCACACCTGCAATGAGAAGACCTTGAATGTTTTTAACTAAAACGGAAAAATCTCTGGTGAGGTGGTTCCTCAGCATCATTCTTTTCTATATATTTTCTATTTATTCATTTTTACAATAAAACCAATAAATCTCTTAACTGAAAATAATAGGCCGGATTTTAAAAAGGTTAAGCGGGTAAATCCGGAGGATTTACTTGCATAACCGGGCTTATGCATGCCGGGCCTATTTTCAAAAGGCCTAGCGACATGCATAAAGCCCCGGGACTCGTGTAAGTCCCGGGGCTTTACTAAAGGGGCAGGAAGGGGGTGGGGGTGGGGGCATGGGCAGGGCAGGATCAGAGGCTCCAGGCAGAGCGGCCATTTGCTAGGGGTGTGCATTCATTTCCTATGTATTTGTAATCCACAATGTATAGGGCCATATTCTTTGTATTCATGGAGAAGTGAAACGTATCGCGATTCCCCATGAATACAACAAATCTTCGCTGAATTATTTGGCTGTCTAAAGAGGTGAATTTAAACAAAACCCCCACCCTCTTGACCCTCCCAAGACTTACCAAAACTCCCTGGTGGTCCAGCGGGGGGTCCAGGAGCTATCTCCTGCACTCACACCCTCGGCTGCCGGTATTCAAAATGGTGCCAATATACTTTGACCTTCTATGTCACAGGGCTACCGGTGCCAATGGTCAGCCCCTGTCACATGATAGGAGCAATGGATGGCTGGCACCATCTTGTGCTCCTACCATGTGACAAGGGCTGACCAATGTCACCGGTAGCCCCTGTGACATAGTGAGAGCAAAGGCTATCGGCGCCATTTTGATTACTGGCAGCCAATGGCCCGAGTGCAGGAGATCGCTCCCAGACCCCTGCTGGACCACAAGATGGCGCCGGCCATCCATTGCACCTACCATGTGACAGGGGCTGACCAATGGCACCGGTAGCCCCTGTGATATAGAAGGTCAAAGGCTATCGGCGCCATTTTGAATACCGGCAGCCAAGGGTGAGAGTGCAGGAGATGGCTCCTGGACCCCCCGCTGGACTACCAGGGAGTTTTGGTATGTCTTGGGGGGGGAGGGGGAGTCAGGAAGGTGGGGGGTTGTACTTAATTCAAGTTTAGCTGGGAAACTATTAAGAATTAATGCATGTCCGTATTGGGGGCCCCCCTTGATAAATGCAACATATCTGCTCCCCGACAAATACGAATCCCGAATGCAACATATGGTGTCCCTCTGCACATTCCTACCATTTGCCGCTGTGCTTGGGATTGCGTACCAGCAGTCGGCCGGCGCACACAACTTGCGCCTGCCCAGAGGCAGGTGCAAAAGGTAAATTAAAAATTTTTGGGGGGTTAGAGTAGGGCTAGGGGGAGGAAAGGTTAGGGGAAGGGGTGGGAAGGTCAGGTTAGGGGGAAGGGAATGGGGAAGGGAATGGGGAAGGGAATGGGGAAGGCAGCGCAGCTCGGTGCACGCAAGTTGCATAACTGTGCACCTCCTTGCGCGCACCGACCCCCAATTTTATAACATGTGCACGCCTGTTCATGCATGTTATAAAATTGGGCGTACATATGCGCGCGTCAGATAGTGCACACATGTAGGCCATGCGCTCTTCTTTTAAAATCTACCCTAATGTGTTTTACATGTAGCACTAATTAAGAATCAAAAAGAATAAAAAGAAATTCCATCTCCAATAAACATCCCCGAAAAGGAGCAAAAAGGAAATAAATTAAAAAAAAAACAAAAACCCACAAATATGATCCAAGAGAATATCCCATTCTCTAGATCAAATAATTGGCTGGATACTGCACTATGTAATACATAGATCCAAGAATTACATGCAAGTCGGTAACTCACTAGCTGTATGGGCTGGTTGATCTTCCAGAAATATTTGCAGCTGAATTGTTTCAAACTTTAAGTACACTTTACTGGAAATTTAAGGACGCAGTTCATCCCTAGATGAATAATTCTGGAGCTCAAGGAAATAAATTGTCTTTTCTTATCCTGAGTAATTGTAGAAAGGTCAGGGAACTCCTCAGTCACTTGATTAAAGAATGGAACATCTCTGTTCCTTAAAAAAAAAGTGAAAGCGTCCAATTTCTGTCCAGATCCGATATAAAGGACACTAACAAAGCAGCCCTAGTCACCATCTCCTCTTGGCACAGTTCCAAAACAGCAGTCAGATTTAATTTTATCCTAGCATGGAACCCTATGGGACTCCATCTGCCCCACTAGGCATTTGCACCGGGGAAGGCAACTATTGAATAGACACCATAGAAGCTGATGCTTCAGGAGGAAACTTCTGCCAAATATTTATTGAACAAGAACATATCCAAAGGAACGACAGTATCAACTCAGGGAAAATAACAAAATGGGATTGCATTTCCTAGCATTGCTCTCCAACAATTCCAATCTATAAAGCAGATTAAAATTATTCTTCACCAAGGTTGTTTCCAGTGCTTGCATGGATGTGACATTTTCTCCACATTGCTCCTTTCAGGCCTTCCCTACGTTTCTTTTACAGTTCTGTTTGGTTGATTCATTGCAGATTTATTGTGGTTTCTAAGCTGCTTTACCTATTGTTTGAAGCTAACTTTATAATTGTTTGTGACATTTAATTTGTGTTCTGTACTTTTAGATATTTTGTTGATTGTTAGTTTTTTGCCGCTTTTATTATGTGTTTATTGTTATCTGCTAAGATTTTTGGATTAGTGGACTACAATTGTTTTAAATAAAGGAGACATTCTGGGTGGCTGCCATGTATGAGGCCATAACAAAATCCATTGAAACAGGACATTGTTCTTTACTGCTAGGTTCCCAGTTCCAGTATTAAAAACAGGGGAAATTGATGAACTCACCCACTGGAACCTACTTCTATGCTGCCCAGAAAGTGGATCAGTCTCCTGTCCCCACTGTAGACCTTCCATTTCCTCCATTTGTTCTGAGGTGCAACCAACTGCACCTACTGTTCCAACATCATGTGCTTGAGCCTCTGGACATATGTTATCATCACATAGTAATGACACCATGAGCGTGGTGAGGAACTGCTCTACTAATGACTACAATGCAAGGGATTTCTCTCTAGAGCTGCATGATGCCTCTACTGTGGACAGATTGAACATTTTCCTCTGCTCCACTAGATTCAACTTGATCACCATATCCTGGCCCAATGCCATCAATTACACCACAAATGTATTAATGGGTCCTATTGTATGGAGAACCATACAACAGGACCTTCCTTTTCACCATAATCACAATAAATTTGAGTCAGTAATTGGCAGATATAATTACTTCTATTCTTGTGCGGAACTCTATCAGTGGCATCTCACAATATCTCAAAAATGTGTGTGTGCTTGGCATTTGGCTTAATATGCCTTATAGTGTTCCAAAATATAATCATAGATCCTAGCAAACCTAAAGGGATGTGATTGATCAACATTATCTTTTAAAATAATGCTGTGTGTTTTGCCAGCAGATACTGCCAACGAAGTTGTCAGCACTCAATAGCAGCTGACGCCCAACATCCAACAGTGTTTCCCCTGAAGCTGCATACACAAACAACATGGATCTGTGTCAGCAAAGATGATGCTATAACTTTGTGTGCATATTTGGGGTCTAGTTGTGAAGCAGCTGAGATAAGTACTCTTTTAGTGTATTGAAAAACAAATACTATATGTTTACTGAAAGAAATACATAAGAAAAAGAAGCAAACCTGCTAGGACCTATGAATATACTGTATTGTGGATTGGTATAAAGCATATTAAGTCACTGTTAAGTAGTTCCTTGTATGAAGGTACTTTTATTATAAGCATTAGTATTTAAGTAAAGCTGACAATTTATTGTGAATTGGATGCATGTTTGTTTAGATAGTTATATGATTTTCAGCCCATATGGACTATTTGTGTTGATCTCACAATGTTTGCCATCTTCCCCACATCATTCTGCCATCATGGATGATGCAACAGCTGCCCCACTGTGTGCCTCTACCTTACTTCTACATGGCTTTTCTCAGACTATTCCTACTATGGACTGAGTAAATATATTCAATTTCAATGGATTATCATCCCCCAGATCCCTCCTTACTCTCAGGGTTTGGGTCACTAACCAGCCCAGGCAACCTTCTCTAACAGCACTGGAGGAATTTCTTTGACCTAGGCATTTTCTAAGCCCAGTACATTAATGAATGTTCCAAGATACATACTTATATCTTCTGTGTAGCCTGTGCGTCAAAAGTATAATTGCCCAAGTTAATACCAATGATAATTGCCATTCCTGATGGAATTTCTAATCTTGCCATCTCCCTCATCCCTTTATCTTCCTATTTGTCATGTCCAATTTTCTTGTGAGTCATGATGCCCCAGTTCTGAAAGAATAGGTTCTGAAGGTTTTGACCTCTCTGCTGCTTGCTGCCTTCTGATCATTTACCAATGTCTTTGCCAGTTGAAGAGAGGATAGCAAGCTGCCATTGTTATCCTTATTTAAAATGCTGCCTCCTAGAGGCCTTACCTGGAAGTACACTTCTGCCACTTCCATTGGGCATAAAAAGACTAGCTGGCCTTGACAATCTCAACCATTTACTTGCCTCATGCTAGTATGTTTTGATTTCCACACAAGCTGCTTTTTTCTGGTCCCCTACCTGAGGATCTTCAGCTGCTAATGCCAAACCAATTTTTCCATTCTTCTCTCTATCAGCTCTGAAGATCTCAGAAAACATAAGTAAGAATGTTATCTTACACAATTTTACCTGGAGCTCAACCAATGCTGTCCTCAGCAATTCAAGATTACAGTTTCCAGTATGCTAACTGCATTGGTCTCCTGTCCTCTTTTCTTGTTTTTTGCCTCCCCTTCCTCCATTAATTTCTTTATCAAGAAGGACATTATTAGGCTACCCTTTCCTCCCTATTTTCAAAAAAGAAAGTAATCCCAGCTAAGAAAAAAACTGGCTTGGGTCTGTGATACTTATTTCTTCTTTAAATCTACTAAATATTCCAAAACTTTCCTTCCTCACTTTTATTGGGTGCCTACACCACCTTCCCTAGAACTAAATTCTTGAAATATCTCATACCTCCTCAAGTATCATCCCCATATACTTCCTACCAAACCCACATAACAAAATAAGGATCCCTATGGCCCATACATCCACTTTGTGACAGAGTGTACCAACTATGCCATCATTCTACATTAAGGAGACCAGTTCAAGGTTTTAAACCAGTCTTCCTTAAGGCAGAACGATGCAAGGGATTCTGGGTGAAGGGAGGTTCCTTTTACCCTACCATTAGAACCCATGCCTAGAAAGGCTTGGGGAGGCCCCAGGGAGTTAGTAGGATCTCACAACATATCTAGACAGTGGATGCTTACCTGTTAGCTGTTCCTCACACAAGGTAAGCTACTATCTTGATTCTTGTATCTTTGAAGCAACTGGGTTAGAGGTTTCTTCAGGTTAGCAAGTGTGGTAGGGCATTACCAGCCTGGGCAATATGGGGCACTCCTAGCTTATGGTGATAGCATCCTAGACGCTTTCAAGGATTACAAAGGTTGGGCCTGGCTCAATTATGATGAAAGGTTCAGGGAAAAAATGGCTGAGAATAGGTTTACGTCTTGGGGTACACAAAATATCAACTATGGTTAATGCAAATGACCAACAAGAGTGCGGGGATTAGCAAGGTAGGCACGGGAGTATCTGCGGGAGTTGGTGGTGGTGCGGGCCTGGCGGGAGGGAATGCAGGTTCCTTCCGGGGAGCGTGGTCCAGTGCAAAAGGGAGCGGTAGCAGAGAAGCGTCCTGGGGAACTCGGATATATGTTGGAGATTTAACAAATTTTTAGAACCAGTAAACTATGTGATATGTAATGCCAATATTTAACAAAGCCACCTGTTTATTCCCGGAATGCAAGTTCCAGCATGCTTGCTCCTCATGCAACGGTGCCCACCCGGCGTCTAATTGCAACCAGGCACAGACATCGCTCGCGATCAAAGGAGGTAATCAGGTTAAGCACACGTTCTAGGGTAGTGTGGTCTGGGAGTCTAGTTGCTTAAAGGGCATGGCAGGGCATTTTGGGCTGAGGTGGAGTGACAATCAAAAGCATTGGCTCACGAGGTGTGGAGGATTCAGATGAATGGGGATTCGGGAGGTATGGCCTGGGCAGGGAGGTGGTACATATCTGTCCACGGGTACACTTTCGTCGTGTCAGGAGCCTTACGACAGGTGGGGTGCACGTGTTAAAAAAATAAATAAATATATATATATATATAATAACATACATAATTGATAGTATACTAGAGACAGTGGATTTGAGGACTATTTACAATGACAGTTGTGGCAAAGGATGGTAGTTGTTAGTGATATGCGATGAAGGTGGTCGGGAACGGACAGGATTTCCAGTGATATTAGGTGATTTTTACTCCTAGTCAGGTCCGCCGGCCGATGCTTCACCAGATCAGCCGATGGGCTGGTGAGTTATTTAGAGAGAAGAACTTAGAGTGGCAAGTTATTATTATGGTAGAAAAATCAGGGGGTACGTGTTTTTCACAGGAGAAGCGGTTCGGAATACATGCCAGTTTATCCTGTAGCATGCCCATGTATGTCAAGGGCGGGATGATACATTGTCTCATTTTAATGGTGTTCTGGCAGAGTGCCTCAGAAGCAAGATGCATGGAGATGTAGATCCAGGATTATTCATGGCGTCTGAGGCAGAAGAGGAATGGGCGATGATCCAGAGCTCGGTGGCGCCAGCTACTTGGACAGCATACATACAAGGAAGTAACGTGGTATCAGGTTTCCTACATCAATATGGATGGAGCAGGGGAACTGTGCCAAAGCATGTATTGGTCAAGTTCATAATGTGGGCAAAGCTTAAAGGTTATTCAGTGGCCACAGTCTGGTCGTAATTGGTGGGTTTTTCCTTTTTTCAGAAACTGCAAGTGTGGGGGAATCCTTTGAGTAGCTTCTGGGTGTATCGGGTACTTGGGGGTTGGCAGCAAGGTTTGGGAAAAAGAGGCGATACGAGATGGCCTATTCGTTATGAGGATTTGGTAAGAGTGTCGGTACAGTTGCCAAGGGTATATTGGTCCAAGTACGAGGAGGTGTTGTTCATGGTAGCGTTCTCGTGGGCTTTTTTTGGAGCCATGAGGATCAGCGAGTTGGTGGCCAAATCACATCACAGTGTTCTGGAGTTGGGGTTAACAGTTCAGTGCGTCCAAGTTTATGATTCAATGGTGAAGTTGTTTATTCCAAAGTCTAAAACGGACCAGAAAGGGAGGGGTTCCTTTCTCAATCTATTGCCGGCAGAGAGTGTTTTGGTGTGTCCTGTCTAGCAGGCACATGATTTCATGGCGAGGCATCCAGATGTGGACGGTTCTTTCCTAGTTCACGAGGACAGTACCCCTTTGACCCAGTTTCAATTTGCCAGAGTGTTAAGTTTGACCATTTGTGAGGATGGTAGGGATGTGCGGTTCTACAGCTCTCATTCTTTTCAGATCGGAGCGGCAACATCCGCAGCTGAAGCTGGTATATCAGAGGTTGGTATAAAAGGTATCGGGCACTGGAAGTCCAATGCATTCAGGTCATATGTAAGGTATTAAGGTCGAGAAGCCATGTCAAGTGAAATGGGGCAGGGGGTAGGGAAATGGCTAATATTATCTATTTTGCAATGAGGAGCGTTTGGGGGTATGGCCTTTTGAAGGATGTGCCTGGATTGTGGGCCATTCATACATTTACCGGGTGCAGAGACGAGCGCTGAAGCGTCCATATGGGGAACATCTGGACCTTGAGCATGCGGGTTGGCATTTGGCGTGGTTCAGCACGAGGGCTATGGGTTGGGATGACCTCTTGCCTTTTCTGTGGGAGAGAATTGACATGTGGGGTGCTTATACATCTAGGGGGTAATGATATCGGATCAAAATCATGCAGGGATCTCCTTACATGCATGAAGAAAGCCCTGTCCCAAGTGATGATCTGACTATGACATCCGACCACCCAATCCACGGGTGCGGATTAGGTGGTCGGATGTCATATTCAGATTGCAGAATAAGAATGAGGTGATTTGGCATTCCGGAGTTAAAAAATTAAACAGACAGATGGAAAAGTGGATGGGGTGGGAAGGGGGATTTTGGGTTAGGCATCCCTGGTACTAGGCGGTAGAGGCAGGCTTGTTTAGTGGGGATGGGGTCCATTTGTCAGAAGTAGGGATGGACCTGTTCAATAACTCCCTACAGGAAGGGCTTGAGAGGGAGATTCTGAAGTGGTAGAAGGCCGCAGTGGGGGAATAAGTCGACTTAGGTCGGCTTGTCTGTGGCAGTAAACCTGAGCCCATGTGGTTTTGGATTGCTGCGGGGAATTGGTGGTGGTGGTGGTGGGGGGTGAGCCTCATGTAGTTGGGGGGGGGGGGGGGCTGCTACATGGGAGGGCTGGAGAACTATGGGGCTAAAGTTCCCGACTGAGCTTGCTCTCGTTGGTTCGAGGCGGAGTAGGCAGAGATGGGGGAGGGGCTGATCTTCACCACTGGGGACAAGGTGGTGGAGGAAAAAGGAGAGGGAAGAAAGGGGGAGGGGCAAAGTTGTTGTGTTTAATATGTTCAAATTGTAAGGGCTCGGGTTAGTTAATAAACTGCGGCCTATTTAAATACCACTTAACTGTGTTGAGTATTTATTGGGGGGGAATCGGACCACAAGTTGAGCGCAAGTATTCCATCTCTATCTTAGTATATTCCTGAACTATTCCTGCGTCTGCAGCGGGTCCGGATATACTACACACCTGATGCAAGAGCCCTGGAAATATGATAGAGCATCAGATATGTTCTTATAAATAGAGGCAAGCTTCCCATTAAATTCTAATTCTGTCCCCTCAAACATCGCAATGCCAGCTCCCAGTTTAGACAGAGTACACTGTTGGCATGTGACATTTGCTTGTTTATTATTTGAACTACTGCTAGGTTATCTAACCAGAAACATCACTTTCCTGTTTTAAAACTGGTTGCCTCAAATATTTAATGCTGCCCTAATTGGGAATAATTTCAAACAAGTGATTTCTCTGATCAAACCTGATGCATGCCACTCCCCAGGCCATTCTTCCGTATGCCTCCAACCTCTTAAATATGTACCACAACTCCTCCACTGCTGCATATATCCACTGTTAACTTCCAGCTCCAAATTATTCTGCCAATATAATTTGCCAAGAATTGCTTCCAAACTGCCAGGTCACTTCTTAGGTTTTGTTTACCCAAATAAATGAATGGCTTCTTTGGGTCCCTGCTGTGGCTTGCACCAGCTTCCATATCCACACTGACACAATTCTACAGGCACAGTTAATGTCGCCTATGAGGGATAACAAGTGCTTTAGTGTGACTTAGCTTTCACTGTTGAGTTAACGAGCTCCCTTAGGGACACTAATTTGCTTTCTGTGAGTCTTGTTTTCTTCCATCTTATTTCTGTGTAGCAAAAGGCCAGCAGCTGTTTAGGTCTTTCCATTTTATTCAGAACCAATGGCATACATAGCTGTTCAGTCTTGTCACCTCCTCACACAGATGAAACCCTTCCAACCTTTACAAACAGAACTGCATCTAAACATCCTGCTCCATTACCCAATGTGCAAAAGTGCTGAACCTCTTGAAGTCTAAGCAGGAGACTTCAGCCGCTCATAGGTAAACTTCAACACATTTAAATTCTTTGGATGGACTGACAGGAAAGTGATGTCACCATTTGTCATCCACGTTCTCCACACCTTTTTTTCCCTGACCACCCTGACTGCCTGATCAAACAAAGCAGAGCAATGAGTCTGAAAAATCAGTGGTGAATCATTCTGAACTCCCCTGACTCCTTCTTGAGGATCACCCTGAATAGAGAAATGTTTAGCTTCTCCATGGCTTCACTGGCAAAAGTGATTGCTGCTCTCTACACTCTGCGCCCATTCTCAATGATTTTTTTTTAAGCGTGCCCTCATTTTTCTGGACTGATTTAACATAGCTTGCCACTGAAATTCTACAAAATATCTGTGCACAAACATCTATTTAACATGGTCACTATATAATATTGTACAATAGAGGACACACTGTATATATTACTTATTCCAATAAAGTACACAAATGCATGACATCTGACACATATGGAGCTCTCCACACCAAATGAACTCAGTACATGAAAAAAATAAGATTAATACGATCACATTTCATGTTATATGTCCACATGCTGTCCTTTAAAAATATGATAGTGCCAGTAGGGATACATAACCTTATCATATTCCTCCAAACAACCTCTGCATGAGTTTTATCTTTTAAATAACATATGAACACGTATCCTAACCTTTGTAACTTTATTAGTCACAGAGCTGGACCAAATGCTCTCTGTACAGCAATGATTCCTCCCCCCACATGACTTGCTCATGTGTTCAGATCTATTTGTGTTCTATCGTTTGCAATGGTCCCCACTGAAGAGTTTGCATAACCCCCTCTGCAGTGGATTTTGACTCCCAAATACTGGGGGCTGTCAACGGCTCCCTCGATCGCACAGATGGAAAACCTGGCTTCCTGTGGTGGAGGTCTGCCAGGAGGATCCTGCAAGCAGGCCAGATGATGGCCTTTTCAGGATCATTTTGTTCCAGCCAGAAGTTGATATTCTTTTTATTGCATTCCAAGGATTGGCTCTCCAACATGTTATATCTGAGCTGCTCATTTGACGTGTTGGAACGTAGCCAGACCATACCCCCGGATGTTCGGTAGATCCTATATCATTTTGGTGCTGACAGGGTACCTTCTGCCAATTAAACTGACCAATATTGTAAATGTCACTCCATAATTTGCTCTGTTCTTTAATATTATCACTTTTTTTTTTCCTTTTTAGACATGTTTGTATCTTTTGTGACACTTGGGGATACATTTTCAAGAGGTCTAACTGGCTAGCTTTGGGAGCTAGGAGGTTAAACCTCATTGTTTGAAAAATGCCCTCTCCATTCCTCCCCAACTGGCTAAATTTAACCAGCTAAATGTGCTTTTAAAAGCCAGGTCTGTGGGCCGAACAGTGCTTTACCTGTGGAAATGGGCTTTTGGAAAATTGCCCACCCTATATCTGGATAAAAGTATGCAAAGTATGTAAGTATTTACTTTTACTCACTCTGGAGGAAGACACAATCTTAGGAGCAGGGTTGGGACAGACCGTGGAACTTTTCACCTATTTCTGAATCTTGAATGTGTGTGTATATTTGTAGTCAGAAAAATGTGAACACAATAGCAGGTGAAAGTTTGTGTGTGCAAGTAATTTTTCTGACACAGTGTCAAAGGGAATGCAAGTGGTCTCTTTGAAAATCAGTGTGAACTCCTCAGGCAAAAGTACCCACCTTGCAGATAAACAGTCAATCGGAAAATTATCCCTAAATGTGCAAGGCATGTACATTCAGCTGAGTAAACAAGGCACAGCGCTGGAGGTATTCTGAGGGTGTATATATGACTTAGCCAGTCAGCACTAGCCAGCTAAGTTTAAGTGATTAAATAAAAACCCACAAACAGCAGGTCTAAATCTAATCAGTCAAATTTTGCCCAGCTACATTTAGGTTCATTTTCAGCAAAATGCCTAAATGTAGCTGGGCAAAATTTGACTGATTAGATTTAGAATACCTTCAGCTAATGATAACCTGTTCAAATTAGTGGGTTATCTTTGCCACACAGTGACCTTTTGAAAATTGACCCCTTGTCCTTGCCCATATCCCTCTTCTTTTTCTAACTGGACATACAAGCCAACATATTCAGAATCTACATTATCCGGGAGCACACAGAGAAAATATATCTGGCTGCATTTACAGTCTCCTTCCTCTTTTCTCATGGATGTCCAGCGCTCTTTGCTCTCACTAACCCAGCATTTCCTCTTTGAAATACTGGAAACTTGACCTCCTATGGGCAGCTTCTGCCTCAAACCTCCATCCCACAATACCCCATTGGAGGTCTACAGTCTGCCCAATCATCTCACTTGCTTTCTTTGAGAAGCTCGAGATTCTGTTTGCCCCTATTACTATCACTTCAAGAAATTATTGAACACTGAAATCTTGGCATGCTTGTCCCCTTTGTGGGTTTGTGCAGGGCCTAACTCTCCTCCATCAGCCATACTTAAATCCCAGTGTCTGATACCCAAGTCGTTTGCTTCTGCTATAATTTCTAGGGATGCTGATTTATTTAAAAACAAATGTAATCCTAATCAAAAATAGTCATTTTTGTTTCATTTTTTGTTAAATCTGAAATGAATAAAAAATGCCCTCTAAAACCTTGAAAAATTGTGTTTTTATTTGTTTTGGTAAATAGTGCTATTTTCCAAAGCAAAAACACAATTTAATGAAGAAACAAAACTCCCTGAAACTATATTTGAGCCAAAACCAGCTTGAAAACAAAAGAAACAAACTGAAATGAGAATTTTGGCTGTGCACATCCCTAAAGGTTACCAGCTGGTGAGTGACTCCCTGACTGCTCTCCATCCACTAGAATTCCCTACCAACTTCTCTTTATTGTTCATTATACTCAACCTTTCCTCATACGAGTAGCTTTTGTTGTCGATCATTTGGCCTCCATTTCCTTGCTTCGATAGCTCTGTGAGGAGATGCTTCATCCAATCCTTACTTCAGACAGCTGCTGAAGCTTGCATCTGGGCCATCAGCTGCTTCAACCATTGGGTTCTGCCACTATTATTCGCTGGACACTGCATTTCTGCTGATGCATGATCTGATGGTGGGCTCCCAAGCCCTAAAACATAATGCCCCTTCCAGCCTAGAGGTATCCTTTGAAAGAGCCATCTCCTTCTCCTGGTCCTGCTTTCTTCCTTTTATGCTCCTCAAATTGTCCTTGGACTACTTTCATCTTATATATAGAAACATAGAAGTGACGGCAGAAGACCAAATGGCCCATCCAGTCTGCCCAGCAAGCTTTCATACCTATTTTTTTTCATACTTATCTGTTACTCTGACCGCTGAGGTCAGGGCCCTTATTTGTAATTTTTTGGTTCAATTCCCTTCCACCCCCACCAATGATGCAGACAGCAGTGCTGGAGCTGCATCTAAGTGAAATATCTAGCTAATTGGTTTGGGGTACTAACCGCCATAATAAGCAAGCTACTCCCACGCTTGTTTACACTGCCTGTGCAATTCAGTCCTTGTTGGTTGTCTGAATATAAATCCTCTTTACTTCATTCCCCCCTGCCGTTGAAGCAGTGAGCTGTGCTGGATATGTATTCCAAGTGAAATATCAGGCTTAATTGATTTGAGGTAATAACCACTGTAACAAGCAAGCTACACCCATGCGTATTTGTTTACCCAGACTATGTAATTCATTCCTTGTTGGATGTTGGCTGAATATAAATCATCTTTTCTTCATTCTACCCGCTGTTGAAGCAGAGAGCTATGCTGGATAACATTGAAAGTGAAGTATCAGGCTTATTTGGTTTGGGGTAGTAACCGCCGTAACAAGCAAGCTACTCCCCTGCTTTTTTGTGGATGCAAATCCTTTTTTCCACATTTCCTCTTACCGTTGAAGCATAGAGCAATGTTGGAGTCGCATTAACTGTGTGTATGTTTATTGAATAAGGATATTAATCTCCAGGTAGTAGCCGTCATTCCCGCAAGCAAGCCACTCCCATGCCTCTTCTCTTCATTCACATCCTCTAGACTTTATGGATCCACAGTGTTTATCCCACGCCCCTTTGAAATCCTTCACAGTTTTGGTCTTCACCACTTCCTCCGGAAGGGTGTTCCAGGCATCCACCACCCTCTCTGTGAAGAAATACTTCCTGACATTGGTTCTGAGTCTTCCTCCCTGGAGTTTTAAATCGTGACTCCTGGTTCTGCTGATTTTTTTGCAACGGAAAAGGTTTGTCGTTGTCTTTGGATCATTAAAACCTTTCAAGTATCTGAAAGTTTGAATCATATCACCCCTGCTCCTCCTCTCCTCTGTTGCCTCATTGCCTTCCTGCTGCTCCTGCCACACACTAATCATCTCCAGGGTATCTCCACTCTGTGTTCCTTCCTTGTCCTCCTCTTTACTGCCAGGCTGTTGCTGCTGAAAATCCTCTGTGTGGAGGAACTCCACATTATTTAACCCCTTGTGGGCCACCATATTTCCCCTGCCTCTCCAGCAGTCTTTCAGTGTAGATAACCACTTTTATTTATTTAATTTCTTCCTTTCTTCCTTCCTGCCAAATATTCTAAATGAGTTAAATACAGCACCATAAATACCTCTGTATTAACAAACCAAAGACTACTGCTTCTTAACAAAAAACACCAGGTAGTTGTACTTCTGAACTGATATTTTCTGAAGTGCTCGGATGCCGGTTCTGCGCTGCAGTGGGGAGGAAAGCAGGATAAGATGCAATCATGCTCAGCACTTTTCCAGCCCTTGGCTCAAAGATGTGGGTTGGCCCTGCTTCTCCTGCTACCCACTGAACAGGTACATGTTCTAGGATGCCATTCTACTGCAATTCTTGGCAAAAGGACTTAGCTGGCCACTGCTACTGCTCTTATCCAACTGTTGTTGCTGAGTCCTCCAATGGCTTAACTAAGGACTCCTAGACTGGGTCAGCTCTCCACATGCCACCGTTATGTTCCTGCTGTAGTAATGTGCCTGTTCTTTGCTTTCCTGACTGCTGCCGTGTGCCACTGCTGCTGCGTTTCTTGTTCTGTGCCACACCCAAGCTGTTCTCACAAGACCTAGGACAGAACTGAGCCTCCTGCTTGCCTTATCCCCTTTCCCACCTAAACTTTTAAATTCCAGTCATCGACTGGGACAGTTCCAACTTCCTTCCTCCTCTCATCCCCCACCCCTGCCCCTGTCTCGTGCCCAGGTTACGCAGCCTCCATCCTGGAGCCCAGCCATCTAAAGCAAGTCCTTGTTATCGATGCTTGGCTGAGCACTTCCAAATTGCCAGGTTTAGCACAGCCCTTGCTCATTTATCAGTGTGTGAGTGATGATTTGTGTGCTCTCTCTTTTTTGCTGTGAGTTGATGCTTAGGATACAGACTGCATGAAAAATGAGACAATTATCACTCCTTTTATAGACTCAGACCCTAATAGTGACTCTGTTATGAACGTGGCACTTTTCCATGTGTCTTTCTTCTCCTTTTCAGGAGTGCAGCAAAGAACCATGTTTTAATAATTTTCTCTGTTGTATCAAAAAAAATGTTTCACATAGCAAATCTGGCACGCTTTCAATGATAAATGCATATGTGAGAAACAAGAACATTGTTCAGTTCAAGCCAGTTATAAAAAAATATTTTAACGTGAGAAAAAAAAAATAATTGTGTTAAGTTTACTTGAAATCAAGCACAATACATTTATATATTATTTATAGGAATTTCAATATACATTGTCATATGGTTGACAATTATTGACTGATCACACTTCATGATGATGCCCTTGTCCTTGTCCTACTTCTGTTGCAATGGTCAGTCAGGGCACTAGTGTAACACTGCAAATCTTGAAACTTAAAGTAAGAAAATTAATGCAATGCTCCCTGTTATAAGACTCATTGCTTGCCTGAACATTACAATTTTTTCAGATGAGTTTGCCTTTGGACTTTTGCCCTAAAATGCACCCAGACTATATTGTAGTAGATAGAGTTCCCCTGGTCATATGAACTTCATTGAATTGATGGGGAAAAAAATTGTCCTTTATAATTGGATAAGCAGAGGACTTTCTGGGAGTAAGTTTGAAACTGCCTGTGAACTTTATGCCAAAGAAAAAGTAGGTACTGTATGTACTTTTCCCATTAAAACTACCCACTCATTTTTACAACTGCTAATGTGTGTGTAAAGCTTTTTTTGGGGGGGAAATGCAAAAAGTATGCATATAAGTACAAACCCCTCCCTAACCCCACCCTGAGAATGCCTCTGGTTATTGGCTCATAAAAAACACTAATGCAGGCCCTTAGCTCAATCTTTGACCCTCATATCCGCCAGGCAATTGCATGAAAGTCCATTCCTGTGGGTAAAGCACTATTTTATCTGTGGAAATGGCTTTGAAAATTACCCTCCCTATGCACAGAAGGAAGGGTTAACAAATTCAACCAAAAGCAAAAAAAAAATAAAAAATTACTGATTAACTTTTGAGAGCCTACACTCTCTTCTTCAGGCCAAAATGAGCAAAAGATGGTATTAACAGGAAATATAAGTAGGGATGTGAATCGTTTTTTGATGATTTAAAATATCGTCCGATATATTTTAAATCATCAAAAATCGTTAGAGGCGATATTTAATAGGAATTCCCCCGATTTATCGTCAAAAATCGTAAATCGGGGGAAGGAGGAGGGCGGGAAAACCGGCACACTAAAACATCCCTGAAAAATGGCGCCGGCCATATTGCAAAATGGCGCCGGCCGTACGGCAACACGATTCGAGTGCAGGAGGTCATTCCTGGACCCCTGCTGGACTTTTGGCAAGTCTTGTGGGGGTCAGGAGGCCCCCCAAGCTGGCCAAAAGTCCCTGGGGGTCCAGCGGGGGTCCGGGAGCGATCTCCTTCACTCGTGACGTCGAGGGATAGGAACCAAAATGGCGCCGGCACTACCTTTGCCCTGTCATATGACAGGGCAAAGGTAGCGCCGGCTCCATTTTCTATCAACGCACCCATAGCCCAAGAGTGGAAGATCACAACGGGACCCCCCAACTGGACCCCAGGTAATTTAAGACATTTGGGGGGAGTTCGGGAGGGTGGGGGATTTATTTTAAAGGGTCGGGGTGGGTTTTAGGGATGTTTTAGTGTGCCGGTTTTCCCGCCCTCCCCGATTTAAGATTTACACGATATTTACAAAAACAAAACCGTGACGATTCGATTCCCTCCCCCCCCAGCCAAAATCGATCGTTAAGACGATCGATCACACGATACACATCTCTATAAAGTAGTATGGTTGTAATAAGTGAACCATAAAATGCATTCCAGGGATAGGGTGAAGGGGAAAGGGTTAGTGGAAGGGGTGAGGGGGGGGATTTGATGGATGATAAGAAGGTGACAGGCAATATCATTTTATGGCTCATAATGTGATAGGAAACCTAGGTCTTCACTGAGTCATTTTTTTTGTCAGTTCCATTGTGTCTGATTATTTTGACTTCAAAAGTCTTTCATTCATGGATTGTTTTAAATGTTCCTTAGATTATCCTGCTCATAAGGGTCACTGATGCAGTAGTCTGGTTTCAAAAAGCACTCCTCCATGGAGGTGTTGGCCTGATATTCCCTGTGGTGTTTGATTTTGTGTTGGTGTGACTTGACTCTTGTCTTTAATATCTGGCCTGTCTCTCCAATGTAGCCTGCTTCTTCACATTTTCTGCATTGAATAATATACAGAACATTAAGAGTAGGATCATGAGTAAGATCGCCTTATGCTGAATGTCTTTCCCATGTGGGTGATTATGGGGTCCTGTGATATGTGTTGACATAGTTTGCAGCATGGTACATTGCAGGAATATGTGCTATTTTCTTCTTTTTAACATTTCTGTTAGAAACTTGATTTTTACTAATTTTTGCCTCTGATTAGTAAAAAGGCCAGTACTGGTGGTGCAGGGAATATTTCAGTGCTTCATCCTTCTGGGGGTAGCTAAATTATGATTTTTCTTAGTTTTTCCAGCTCTGGGTACTCACTCTATGGCTTTCCTTTCTTGGTATTACAGTAGATTTTTCCTGGGTGTTTTCAGTGAACAAGCAATCTTCTTAGAAATGATGGGGTAGTTTTTCTGGGACCAGTCTTAAAATTGCCCCCATAATGTGTTACATGATTCAGAGCAGAAACTGGTCTGAAAGCCATTAAAAAATAAATAAATAAATGGGATGATGTGATTTTTCTGTGATATGCAAGAACACTGAGCTGTGTTTTATTTTCATAGAATATGATTACGGTATATTCATTAACCAAAATTGTCAACTATAATTGCCAGACATGTTTTAATTCACAAATTTAGGCAATTGTGAGTCTGGTGACGTGATGTCATCATCTGAGCCTCAGTTATAGCCAAGTGCAAGGCCTTGTGACTCAGTCTTAGAATCAGGCCGCAGGTGTGGCCCGTTAGGGTGCATTGCCTCGATGACTCTGGAGATCAGCGCCTGGATATAGGGCTGATGCAAGACCTCGCCCCTCCCCCCACAGAAAGAGTGAATGGCGTTGGGAGGGGATGGGGTGTGTTTGTGGGGGCTCAGCATCAAGTACCTAAATATTATTATTAGTATTTCTTGTTAATAAAGCTGAAGTCATAAATATTCCTGTTTGACCTATGGAGTCTCGTGAATTTATCATCCCTATGTCAGGTATGAGGTGCCGTCAGCATCCAGGAGGTAGGGTGGTTGATGGGCGCAGGAGCCCCTGTTGCTGTGGTGATAGAGCAAAGATGAAAAAGGTTGGACACATTGATCAGTCAAGCTATTTTCATCAATCCTACAGAAGCTCAGAGTATTTTCTAGCTAATGAAGTAAAATATTTCTGAAAATTAATTAAAAGAATCTCATTTATATGGCTATATAAATAAAACAGAATTGCAGGCTAAGAAGCAATTAATACTGAAAATTAAGCTGTGTCCTTATATCAGTAAGACATATAATTGTCATGATTTATAATATTTTCTTTTATTTTGTCTAATTCATTCTAATTATTTTGAATGTTTTACCTGTCTAATGATATATATTTATATTACTTCATGTTTTACAATGAGGTGATAACATTTTGTGAGATTAAAGCCTATTAAAACTATTTTGTATCTGAAATTATGGGAAAGGGATTTGTCTTGTTTATAACAAAGAATGAGAACAAACTAATACATTGCTAAATTGACATTTAATCCCAAGAATTCCCATTGCCTGCCTTTTAAGTTATGTGAAAGAGATTTTTGTACATTGCCAACATTTGATTTAACTTCTTTTCAAGGCAATGAATTTACAAATGATACTGTGCATACTAGGGATGTGCATTTGTTTTAATCAAAATAGACAATGGCAATGAAATTGTCTATTTAGTCCTGTTTCAGGAGCAGCACAAAATGAAAGGAAAAATGGCAACATTTTGTAAAAATTTGTATTTTGTGTTAGTGCGCACTAACAGAACTTAGGGGGGTCATTTTCTAAAGCTAGTGCACGCGAAAGTCCCTTTTCGTGTGTGATAACTAAAAAAGGGGCGGAGTCGGGGTGGCATCTACCCCAGAAGAGGACGAGTCGGGGCGGACGCCGGGAAGACAGCGTGGATGGCGAAAAGGTAAGGAGCCTTTTCGCTTCCAATTTCGCGCCCAATTGCCACCACCTTTTATGATGGCGCTATTGAGTGTGAAAAGCAACAGCAATCGCACTTGCGGAGGTGCGATCACTGCTGGCTATCACAGGCCCGCCCCCCGCTTCGCCCCCCTGCCTCCCTGTACCGCGTGATTCATGACGCTGCGGTATGTTAGAAAATCTAGCCTTAGTGTACTAACTGGATATTAGCACGCAATAACTATAGTTAGTGTGCACTAACTAAAAATGTTATCAATAAGTTAGAAAGTATCATTTGGGGGAGTAGTTTGATAGCTATAGGTATGGTTCTGCATTCCCATAGGCTGGCTCCTTAGTTACTTGTTTGTACTGCCAAGGTTGCAAGGTGGGGTTTGTAGGGGGGATGGCCAGTGCCTGATAACAAAGGTAACAAATAAGTAGAGATGTGCATCGGGTGCCAGAACATTTCTGCTTTCGGTTTCGTGTAGCCACAGGAAAAGTTTGTATTCCCACGGATTGCCATTTTTTTTCGTTTGGAATCCTTTTAGGTTTAACACGCACTAATGGGAGTTAGCATGCTAAACCGTTAGTGTGCGCTAACACAAACCCGTTATCACGCACCCCAATCCTTCACATTTAATTATTTTACAATTAATAACCAAAAAACCCCCCAATGATGCCTTTGAATGATCCCTGTCACATGGTAGGAGCAATGGATGCTTGCGCCATTTTATTAGATGGTGCCGGCCGTCCATTGCTCCTACCATGTGACAGGGGCTGACCAATGGCACCAGTAACCCCTGTCACATGGTAAGGGCAAAGGGCCACTGGTGCCATTTTGTTTACTGGCAGCTGACAGCCCAAGAGTGGGAGATCACTCCCAGGACCCCACTGGACCACCAGGGACTTTAGACAAGTTTTTGGGGGGTTGAGAAGGTGGGGGGGGGGGGGTTGTAATTAAGTACATTTGAAGGGTTGGGGTGGGTTTGAATTTTTTATTTTCATAAATATGCCCCTCCCCCTGCACTAACCTGAAAAATGATTTTTCCCTGAAATTTCGGGGAAAACCCGATCATTTTTCAGGTCCTCCGATCCATGCAGAATTGGACAATTTTGTTGAAATTTTCAAATTCGCAAAAACAAATGCACATCTCTAGTCATTATATGTTTGATTTTGTTTTTAAAAAGGTTCAGGGGTGTTTATTTTGGGTTCCCCTAATTTCAGAGTTAGTGCACACTAAAGGAACATTATAGTATCCATTGCTCCTTCCATGTAACAGGAGATGACCAATGGCACTGGTAGCCCGTCACATGGTAAGGGCAAAGGGCCACCGGCGCCATTTTGTTTACTGGCAGCTGACAGCGGTGGAAAGCACAGAATCAGGAATTGGCAGTAGTGGAGAAGGGTACGGATAGGAGTGACTTATCCGATGAGCAAAGTGCACAAGGAGGGGTGTTGAGAGAGATAAGAGAGGAGAGGTAGTGAGGTGCTGCAGAGTGAAGGCATTTCTAGGTGAGAAAGAGGAGCTTGAACTGTATGCAGGAGCAGATAGGGAGCCAATGCAATGACTTCAGGTTATGTGAACATAGCAACTTTGTTGAAAGATAAGTCATGCAACTGAATTTAGGACAGATTGCAGTGGAGAGAGATGACTGGCAGGGAGACCTGTGAGGAGCAGGTTGCAATAGTCTAAGTGGGAGGAGATGAGAGAGTAGATAAGGGCTCTGGTAGATTGTTCAGAAAGGAAAGGATGGATTTTGGCAATGTTACTAAGAAAAAAACAACATGTTTTAACAGTATTTTGGATATACGTAGAGAAGGAGTGAGAGGAGTTGAAGAGAACTCCAAGGTTATGAGCTGATGGGACAGGGGAAACAATCATGTTATCCACAGAAATAGAGAAAGGAGGAAGAAGGGAAGTGGGATTGGGGGGGGGGGGGGGGGGGGGAGAGATAAGGAGCTCCATCTTGGCCATGTTGAGTATAAGATGGCAGCAGAACATCCACGCAGCAATGTCAGACAGGCAGACCTTGATCCGGGTTTGGATTTCTGGTGAAATTCCTGGTGTGCATAGGTAGATCTGGGAGTCATCTGCAGAAAAAATGGTATTGAAAGCCAGGAGAGAAAATCAGAACACCAAGGTAATTAGTATATAGTGAGAAGAGAAGAGGGCCCAGGATGGAGCTCTGAGGCACACCAATTGATAGTGGAATGGCAGTAGAAGAGGAACCACCAGAGAAAATGTTAAAAGTGCGATTATAGCGGTAAGAAGAAAACCAAGACAGGACAATTTCCCAAAATCCAAGTGAGGACAGAGTATCAAGGAGTAGGTAGGGATCAACAATGTCAAAAGCAGCAGACAGGTCAAGGAGGATAAGGACAGAGAAAAGACCTTTGGCTTTAGCCATAAGGAGGTCACTGTAAACTTTGGCAAGGGCTGTTTCAGTTGAATGTAGAGGGCAAAAACCAGATTGTAATGGATTACGAACAGCTTGAGATGTAAGAAAGTCAAGACAGAGGTGGTGAACAGCATGTTCAAGTAGTTTGGAGGCAAAAGGGAGAAGGGATATGGACAATAGTTGGCAGGACAGGAAGGATCCATTCAGAGTTTTTTAAGGAGTGGTATGAAGACAGTATGTTTAAAGGCAACAGGAACAGTGGCAGTGGAGAGTGATAGATTGAGGATGTGACAGATAGATGACTGCAGTAGAGATGGAGCTGAGGAATAAGATGGGGACAGGGTCAGAGGAACAAGTAGTAAATTTGGAGGAAGAGAAAAGAAGAGCAGTTTCCTCCACTGTGACTTCAGGAAAGAAGAAGAGAGTGGCAGAGGCTAAGGGAAAAGTAGAGGAAAGAATTGGGGGAGAGTCATGTAAAGGTGAAATAGTTGAGAACTCAACACTAATTTTGTGAATTTTGTAATGGAAGTAGTCAACCATAGTCTGGGCAGAGACAGAAGGGGAGGAGGGAGGCAAACAAAGTTTGAGGAGGGAATTGAAGGTAGAAAAGAGATGGTGAGGGTTGGATATAAGAAAGTTTGTCAGATGGACATAGAAGTCATGTTTGGCAAGTGCAATAGAATACTGGAAAGTGGTCAGCATGAATTTGAAGTGTTTGAAGTCTGCATGGGTATGAGATTTTAGCCAGAGACAATCTGCAGATTAGAAGCAGGAACGTAGGTAGCGAATTGTAGGGGTGAGTGTGCTGGGATTTAGTGCACCTTACAGGATGGGTAAGAGGAGGGCAAAATTGTCTAAGGCTGAAGAGAGTATAGTATTCATCAACAGATTCAGACAAAGTTGTGGAGGAAAGGAGAGATGAAAACAGTAGAAAAGATGCAAGGGTCAACAGCTTGGAGATTTCTAAAGGTGTAAATGGTGACTGGACGAGTCTGTGGGGGTAGGTGGTTTAATGTGAAAGTTAGGAGGTGATGGTCTAAGACTGGAAGAACTGAGGTGGCAAAGTCTGAGAGACAGCAGTTGGAAGCAAAGACTAAGTCAAGGCAGTGGCCATGTTGGTGAGTAGAGGTGGTAGAGCAGAGTCAGAGATCAAATGAAGAAGTTAAAGAAAGATGTTTTGCGGCATAAGAGTTAGAGGGGTCATCAACATGGAGGTTAAAGTCACCAAGATTAAGGGAAGGGAAAGATGGGTCAATGAAGAAGGAAAGCCAGAAATCAATGTCAGTGAGAAAAGAGTAGGGAGATTTATCAGGGGGTTGATAGATGTCTGTTACCCGGAATGGTAGTGGAGTGAGTAGGCAGATGGAATGGGCTTCAAGGGAGGAAAAAGAGTGGGATTGAAGTGGGATTGAAGTGGGAGAAAGGTTGAAATCTGCAGGAGAAGGAGAGCAGCAGTCCAACACCACCACCACCACCACCACAGCCTATAGGTTGAGGTGTGTGTGGGAGAAAAGATAACCTCCATGACAGAGAGCAGCAATTGAAGCAGTGTCCAATAGGGATGTGCAGAGGGATGCCATACGTTGCATTCGGGATACGTATTCGTCATGGGGCAGATACGTTGCATACGTCCGTATGGCGCCCCGATGTGGTTATATGTCTTAATCTATTCGTTACCCGGCTAAAATTAAATTTACTCCAAACCCCCACCCCCCTGACCCCCCCCCCCCCAAGATTTACCAAAACTCCCTGGTGGTCCAGCGGGGGGTCCGGGAACCATACCTTGCACTCACACACCCTCGTGTGTGAGTGCAGTATCAAAATGGCGCCGATAGCCTTTGACCTACTATGTCACTGTGGCTACCAGTGCCATTGGTCAGCCCCTGTCACATGGCCATCGGAGCCATCTTGTGCTCCTACCATGTGACAGGGGCTGACCAATGGCACCGGTAGCCCCTGTGACATAGTAAGGGCAAGGCTATCGGCGCCATTTTGATTCCTGGCATCCGACATCACGAGAGCAGGAAATCGCTCCTGGACCCCCGCTGGACCCCCGAGGACTTTTGGCCAGCTTGGGGGGGCCTCATGACCTCCACAAGACTTGCCAAAATCCAGAGGGGGTCTGGGAGCGACCTCCTGCACTCGGGCCGTATTGCCAGTATTCAAAATGGCGCCGGCACTACCTTTGCCCTTACTATGTCACAGGGCCGATGGTGCCATTAAATTGATGGTCGGCCCCTGTGACATAGTGAGGGCAAAGGTAGCACCAACACCATTTTGAATACTGGCAATATGGCCCGAGTGCAAGAGGTCACTCCAGGACCCCTGTTGGACTTTTGGCAAGTCTTGTGGGGGTCACGAGGCCCCCCCAAGCTGGCCAAAAGTCCCTGGGGGTCCAGCGGGGGTCCGGGAGCGATTTCCTGCACTCGTGACGTCGGATGCCAGGAATCAAAATGGTGCCGATAGCCTTGCCCTTACTATGTCACAGGGGCTACCGGTGCCATTGGTCAGCCCCTGTCACATGGTAGGAGCACAAGATGGCGCCGATGGCCATGTGACAGGGACTGACCAATGGCACCGGTAGCCCCTGTGACATAGTAGGTCAAAGGCTATCGGCGCCATGTTGATACTGGTACCGAGGGTGTATGAGTGCAGGTTATGGTTCCCGGACCCCCTGCTGGACCACCAGGCAGTTTTGGTAAGTCTTGGGGGGGTCAGGAGGGTGGGGGGTTGTTTAAATTGGCGGCCGAGTAATTCAGCGAAAATTTGTTGTATTCGTGGGGAATCACGATACGTTTCGCTTTCCCCACGAATACAACGAATAGTGCAACATACGTTGCGGATCGCCAATTCGGCGAAAACGAATGCACACCCCCTAGTGTCCACAGGTGAAAGCCAGGTCTCTGTTAAGACAAGGAGATGAAGAGAATGAGTGCATACGAATATCAAAAGATTGTTTACACCATCAATAATTTCCCAATATGTTTTTCTAAACTGTCATAAATACAATCATACTCCAGCAAAATTCTGTACATGACTAGAAAGTGTTCTCAATGCAACTTCTCTAATGTAGGCTTAGTTCACAAGTTCATTGGTTTAAAAAATGCTTTTTTGGAGGAGCAGCGAGTTGAGACTCCGGGAAGCCAGAGAGATCAAATCTTGTTGAGGCTTCTATTGACTTTGGGCAAGACACTGCAATCTCCATTGCCTCAGGTACAAACTTAGGGCCTGATTTTCAAAAGGATTTATGTGCATAAAGGAGTTTTTGAAAATTGCTCAGGAGGCTGTGTATGTAAAAGGACACATATAACTGACACAAAAAGGGGCATTCTGAGGGCTGGAGTTTGGGTGGGGAAATAATTTGCACATGTACTTTCAATTATCAGATGTATGCTCGTAAATGTACATGTACATATTTGCACCTGTACTAGTGTGGAAGTGTTCCCTAATTTTCACAGCACTGATTTTCAAAACAGACTTACTCATTTAACTTCACTTTGAAAATAAGGGCAAAAGGCTGCAGAATTTGGCTCTTAGTACAGAGTTATTAAATTACCCTCTTAAATTGTAAGCTCTCTGGGGAAAAGGAAAATACCTACTGTAACTGAATGCAACTTGCCTTCAGCTACCAATGAAAAGGTATGAGCTAGATATAAAAATATAAACCATATTACAGCAATGTAGCTAAATTCAAAAATATTAATAGAAGTATTTCATACCTATTCTTATTTGTCATGAATTTCTGTGGCATGGTATCTAAAATGCTGTCCTGCTTACAATATTCAAATTAAATAAACTATCAATATATATAATCAGATATTTTATATATGGGACCTGCATTTTCAGTTTTTAGTTTATTTTTCCTGGGAAATTATCAGTGTGACTGTCTATTATAAAGAACTAAAACTGTAAAAAAAATCAGTGGAAACAAATGACATATTTGTACACTTATTTTTCTCCTATTTTTCTTCTTTATAATAAACATTTATAAATTCCTAGAAATAATAAAATCAAAACTAAAAACAAAGGTCCTTATTTATCTAATATGTATTTATTTAAACTTTCCTGTGAAGGCATATAATAGCTTTTGCTTTTTTATCGACCAAAAAAGTAAGTAAGAAATTAGACTGAGTTGCATGAAACTAGGATAACATTTATGATATTCATTCCATAACACCGAGAGTCATTTCAACTTCAGTTTTTACTGCATGCTTTATATAATTTGGCATACATATATATTTTCCCCCAAAGGCATGTCTATGGGCATCTGATAAAAGCTATTGTATCTTCTTATACAATGTACAATAGTAATATTATGTAAAGTCCAGAACAATTACTATAGTGTATGGCATCTGAAATGCTTATTTAGAAATTAATGTAGTTGATACTATTAGGAAAGCAAATTTAAGGACAAGGGGTTCATGATATGAAGTTAAAAGAAGGAAGATTCAGAAGAAATATGAAAAAATGTTTCACTTCTGAAAAAGTAGCAGGTGCCTGGAATAGCCTGCCAGTAGAGGTAATAGTACCTAAAACAGACACTTGACATTGCAGCAAAGGAAGATGAGGGTTAACAGGAAGAAGAAATGTTGCGATACCTGGCAGTGGTAGCCCCCGGCCAGGACCCCAACCTTCGGTGGTGCGCCAGAGCCCCCCCTGGCGCGGCGGACGGCGTGTGGGCCGCGGCGCGACTTTCCTGGCGTCCCTGCAGGCAGCATCGGGGAGAGTGCGGCAGGCTCCGCCCTTTAAAGGGGCCGCGGCGCGAAAACCAGGCCGGCCCCGGAAGATGACGTCATCAACCAGGGAGATTTAAACCTCTCCCTGGGACCTAGAAGACGCCTTGCAACTAGGTCCCTGTGGTATTACCTGCCTTGTCTTTGCTGTTTTCTCTCCTGGCTTGACTTCGGACTGGTTTTTGGTTTTCTTCTGTCTGCTGCCTGCCCTGACCTTGGTCTGGACCCCGATTCCGCACCTTGCTGCCGGCCCGGATCTTCTGCCTTGACTCTGACTCCGCACCTTGCTGCTGGCCCGGATCTTCTGCCTGGACTCCGACTCCGCACCTTGCTGCTGGCCCTGGATCTTCTGCCTGGACCCCAACCTTGCACCTTGCTACCAGCCTCGGAGTTCCGGTTGGGCCCGTCTCTGCCTTTCTCCACCTGTCTCAGACCCTCAGACCAGTTTGTTCCTTCGTAGTACCCGATATTTATAGGAACGTCAGTAGTACCTACTCCTCGGGGGCTTCCTAATGCTCCCAGGCTATCCGCTCCTCGGAGGGCCTCCTGGCAGTGCTGTGGGACTTTATCTTCTATAGGGCTGTCGCCCATACCACCTTCCGGAGATGAGTTCATCAAGGCTGATCCTCGGTGGGTTATCATCCTTCGCTCCGGACTAAGGGTCCACATCCAGTACAGGTTGCAAGGCCATGGACCCGGTGGATTTGACTGGCCTCCAGGCTATTCTGGGCCTGGCTCAACAACTTATGCAGCAGCGGCAGCAGCAACAGCAGCAGCAGCAGCAGTGTCTAGAGACTTTGACCGCCACCGTTAAATGCTTGGTAAGCCACCTTGATTCAGTTCGTGGAGCAGAAGCTGCTGTCCCTCCTCCAACAATTCCGACTTCAGTGACTCACATACCTGCTCCACCCCGATTTGCAGGAGAAGCCAAACAGTGTTGAGGGTTCCTGAACCATTGTTTCATTAGGTTCTCCTTGCAGGAACAACAATTCCCAACGGATCATGTGAAGACTTCATTCATCATTTCCTTGTTAGATGGGAAAGGCCTGGGCATCCCCGCTCTGGGAACGCGGAGACTCCATTTTGGGTGACTTGCCTCGATTTGTCCAGACCTTCCGCCAAGTGTTTGATGAGCCTGGTCGTCTGTCTACAGCTTCCTCAGAACTCCTCAACCTTCATCAAGGCACACGCACGTTGGCCGATTTCACAGTGGAGTTTAGTACCTTGGCGTCTGAGCTGGGATGGCCTATGAGGTATCTTCCTTGAGGTGCTGTCTCCCCGCATTAAAGATGAGTTAGTGAGCACGGGAGATTCCAGATGACCTGGAGGCACTGATTGACCTAGTGGGCCGTATCGACCAGCGATTACAACAGCGGGCCAAAGAGTCAAGACCAGCCCGGCATATGGTTCCCTTGGCCCCTACCTTTTCCCGTCCCATGGTTACCCCAACCACTTCGGAGACATCATCAGAGGGTAGGGAGGAACCCATGCAGTTGGGGAGGAGCCACCTGACTACTGAGGAAAAGCTGCGCCGAAGGAGGATGGGACTTTGTCTTTACTGCGGAAAGAAGGGGCATCTACTGGCTCAATGCCCTGAATGTCCGGGAAACTATCGGACCTAGGCATCATCGAGGAGCTGATCCTAGGGAGCAATCTCGCTCCTCACTGTACTGTTCCAGTTATGCTACATTGTTTCCAAGGATCCCTCATGACCTTGGCCCTCATCGATTCAGGGTCAGGAGGAAATTTCATCCTAGCGGAACTGGTCCATCAGCTACAACTACCGGTACTTCACCTCAAGTCACCCTTATTCATCTCCTCTATCCAGGGGGAGAATCTTCCAGGTCGTCACTGCCTGTACAGCCCCGATAACTCTCCATATGGGGATCCTCCATAAGGAGGACATATCCTTCTTCATTCTGGAAAAAGCGGTCCACCCAGTGGTACTGGGCCTCCCTTGGTTACAAAGACACTCACCCATCATTGACTGGAAGACTCTTCAGATCACAGCTTGGAGTTCGGAATGTTTCACCACTTGTCTAGATCAGAGACCGCAATCCAAGGTTCAACTAGCCGCCACTAAACTTCAACTGTCTCCTCAGTATGCAGACTTTTCAGTTATCTTCTCCAAAGAAAAGGCGGAGATCCTCCCGGCACACCGTACATTTGACTGTGCCATCGATCTGCTACCTAATACCAGTCCGCCTAGAGGGCTGGTTTATCCACTATCTGGCCCGGAATCACATGCTATGTCCCAATATATCAAAGAGAATCTCGAACGGGGGTTCATCCATCCCTCTACATCTCCGGCTGGTGCGGGCTTCTTTTTTGTTCCTAAGAAGGACGGGTCATTGAGACCATGCATTGACTATAGGGGACTCAATGCAATAACTCGCAAGGATCGATATCCTCTTCCACTGATTCCAGAACTATTAGACCGCCTTCACGGAGCCAGAGTATTTTCTAAACTAGATTTGTGTGGCACATACAACCTGGTCCGTATAAAACCGGGAGATGAATGGAAGACCGCGTTTAATACATGCAACGGTCACTATGAATATCTTGTGATGCCGTTTGGACTATGCAATGCGCCTGCGGTATTTCAAAATTTATTGAATGAAGTATTTCGGGACATGTTGCATAAAGGAGTAATCATTTATCTTGATGATGTTCTAATCTATTCCAAGAGTTTGGCCACCCATTGCACAGATGTCCGAGTTCTTCAACGCCTAAGAGAGAACCGGTTATTTGTAAAGCTGGAAAAATGCCTTTTCGAAAAGCAATCTTTACCATTCCTGGGCTTCATTGTCTCTACCACCGGCTTCCAAATGGTCCCGGATAAGTTAGCTAGCATCCGGGAGAGGCCGCAACCAGTGGGACTCCGTGAATTACATTTTCTTGGCTTTGCCAATTTTTACAGGAATTTCATTCCACAATATTCGCACATTGTGGCACCCATCACGGCCCTGACCAAGAAGGGAGCGGATCCCAGGAATTAGCCCAGCGAGGCTGTACAGGCCTTCGAGAGACTCAAGACAGCATTTCTGCAGGAACCCTGTTTCCATCATCCAGATTCCACTTGGCCATTCATTGTGGAGGTAGATGCCTCCGACGTTGCCGTAGGGGTAGTACTTAGCCAACACTCCAACCAAGGAACACTGCTCCCCTGCTCTTACTTCTCCCGCAAATTTTCTCAGGCCGAGAAGAACTACGGTATTGGGAATAGGGAGTTATTGGCTATAAAAATGGCTTTCGAGGAACGGAGGCAATGGCTGGAGGGGGCGCAACACACAATTACGGTCTACAAGGACCATAAAAACAATGGTTGAATCCATGCCAAGCACGCTGGTCGTTATTCTTCAGCCGCTTTGATTTTGTGTTAAGCTATCGTCCGGCAACTAAGAACGCTCGTGCAGATGCCCTTTCCAGGCTATACGAGACGGAGGACACGCAAGAAACCCTTAGCTATATTATAGATCCAGCTAAGGTGGTACTTGCCACTACAGATATGGCGCCACCAGGGAAGATGGTGGTTCCCCTTCGCCTTCGTCCCAAAGTACTCTCCTGGGCACATGATTCCCTTACTGCTGGCCATTCTGGAAGAGCATGTACCTTGGGACTATTATCTCGCTACTATTTGTGGCCCCATATGAGTCGGGATATGCGTGCCTATGTTGATTCTTTCCCGAAGTGTGCCCATCAAAAACCATTACCTGGATGGCCATAGGGCCTCCTCCAACCCCTTCCACCGCCTCAAGAACCCTGGACCCATATATCCACTGATTTTGTAGTGGATCTCCCTTCTTCTTCTAGGAATCAGGTAATATGGGTTGTGGTCGACTGATTCTCAAAGATGGCACACTTTGTCCCATTGCCCAAATTACCATCTGCCTCTGAGTTAGCAGGTCTCTCTCTCTACATGTATTCCGCCTTCATGGTCTTCCACTCCACATAACATCTGACAGAGGCCCACAATTTACTGCCAAATACTGGGGTGCACTGTGCATGAAATTTGGAGTACAATTGGACTTTACCACAGTCTTTCACCCCCAAGGGAATGGGCAGGCTGAACAGATCAATAGAGGATTGAAGATGTTCCTACGTCTATTTGTGAATGACTGCCAAGATGATTGGTCCTCGCTCTTACCCTGGGCCAAATTTTCCCATAATTCCCACGTGCACTCGGCTACTGGGAATTCTCCGTTCCAGGTTGTCTATGGCAAGCAGCCATGGCCTCCCTTTCCTCTACCACTTTCTTTCGCCTCCCCGGCGGCCCACCTTTCAGCACAACAGCTGCATGAGCTATGGGAAGTTACCAATGCTAGACTTCTACATGCTGCTGAAACTACCAAGTGGATGACGGACAAACATCGTCAACCTTCTCCACTGTTTAACACGGGAGATGGAGTTTGGCTCAGTACACGCCATATATGCCTCAGGGTTGCATCCATGAGGCTTGCTCCCAGGTACATTGGACCTTTCTTCATCAGTAAACACCTGGGACCCATAACCTATCGTTTATGGCTTCCAGCCAGCCTTTGAATCCATAATTCCTTCCATGTCTCCTTGCTGAAACCGTTGATTTCCTCTTTGTTCCACGCTGCTCCATCTCGACCTTTGGCTGTTGAATCAGATGATGATCTGATCTATCAAGTACGGGAGATTCTTGACGTCCGTCTTAACCACAGACGGTGGGAATATCTGATTGCGTGGGAAGGTTTTGGTCTGGAGGAGAACTCATGGGAACCATCAGCGAACATCTTGGATAAGCACTTTCATCTAACACATCCTGGTAAACCCGGTCCTTCCAGGAGGGTGCGTAAGAGGGGGGATACTGTTGCGATACCTGGCTGCAGTAGCCCCCGGCCAGGACCCCTACCTTCAGTGGTTCACCGGAGCGGGCCCCCCCCCGATGTGGAGGATGGCGCACGGGCCAAGGCGCAACTTCCCTGGCGTCCCTGCAGGCAGCATCGGGGAGAGCGTGGCAGGCTCCTCCCCTTAAAGGGGCCATGGCGCGAAAACCAGGCTGGCCCCGGAAGATGATGTCATCCACCTGGGAGATTTAAACCTCTACCTGGGACCTAGAAGACGCCTTGCAACTAGGTCCCTGTGGTGTTACCTGCCTTGCCTTTGCTGTTTTCTCTCCTGGCTTGACTTTGGACTGGTTTTTGGTTTTCTTCTGTCTGCTGCCCGCCCTGACCTTGGCCTGGAACCTGATTCTGCACCTTGCTGCCAGCCACGGATCTTCTGCCTGGACTCCGACTCCGCACCTTGCTGCCGGCCCCAGATCTTCTGCCCGGACTCCGACTCCATGCCTTGCTGCCGGCCCCAGATCTTCTGCCTGGACCCCGACCTCGCACCTTGTTACCAGCCTCGGAGTTCTGGTTGGACCCGTCTCTGCCTTTCTCCACTTGTCTCAGACCCTCAGACCGATCTGTTCCTTTGTAGTACCCGATATCTATAGGAACGTCGGTAGTACCCACTCCTTGGGGGCTTCCTGACGCTCCCAAGCTATCCGCTCCTTGGAGGTCCTCCTGGCGGTGCTGTGGGACTTTCTCTTCTATAGGGCTGTCACCCATACCATCTTCCGGAGATGAGTTCATCGAGGCTAATCCTCGGTGGGTTATCATCCTTCACTCCGGACTAAGGGTCCACATCCAGTACAAGAAATGAGGAATGAGATTTGAGTGTTGCTTAGTAATATGAATCTTTAGTTGGTCAAATAATGAAACATGCAGGTCAAAGTACAGAAAGTAGTTGAACAATTGAATCAGGTTTCCAAGAAGGCTAGGGTAACCTAAATGTAGTGGCCATGGGTACCCTAATATCCTTAGTACTGCTGCATTGAGTTTCCAAGGCTTGAGAAACCTACATGGAGCAGACATGATTACAATTATAACATCAATAAGCAAAGGGAAATCATATTATTAGACAACAGCCTCACTAGCTTTAGTAGCTGTTTGGGTTATTACAACTCTTGGTGGTAAGACATGGGAAGAGACCAGGGATTTGGATTATGTAAGAAATAGCACCAAGAGTGGTATCAACATCCAAAGGCACCATGAAAGGGGAAACAAAGCAGAAAATATAGCAGGAAAACCTGGAATGGCTAGGCCTGCAATATAATAGGATTTAATTATGTTTGGGACAGATTAAAAAGCAGTGGTTGAAACGGTAGATATATGGTGAAGAATCTGGTGCTGTTTAACTATGAGAATTTTTATGTTAGAGATTTGCAGAGGAAAAACTTATTTGGTTCATTCATTTACTTTTTTAGGTCACCTAAATTTGTTTCATTAATTTCAAACAAAATAAAATTGTTTCCTCAGTTTCATTTGTTTTTCATTTCCCATTAATGTCAATAGTGGAAGCACACAGCCTCTTTTGGGATCCCAAATTGGGATTTTCTAACCATTTCATCATCAGAAGGGTAAAGGCATGCTAACAAATCAAAACTTTGCCAATGTGGCACCAAAAGTGGCACAAAAAGCCTAAGGCACTGTAAAGGGGCACAAGGGTACCAGCAGTGGCAGGAGATCTCCCACGCACCATCAGAGGAACAAAGAAGCAGCAAGAATGTGAAGAATACGCTGAGGCTTCAAAAGATGGCATCCACAACAGAGCATGAACAAGAGGAAAAATGGCACCAAGAGTGGTATTAACATCCAAAGGTACCATGAAGGGGGAAACAAAACAGAAAATATAGCATGAAAACCCCAAGGCATTGAAAAAGGAACAAAGCAGAATAAAGTGTGGTATCAATACACAAAGGTAGCATAACAGCCAATCACAGTGGCAAGAACACCCCAAGGTGTAGATTCTGGGGTATGACAGAAAAGTGGAGGATAATATGACATTCAAGGAACAAAATCTGGATATGGCAGCAGTGGAAAGCAGAAGAAAACACCTAAAGTGTAGGATGAGGTGTATAGCAATAAATTAGAGTGGCTTGGAAGTTGTCTGTCTTTCTGTTGAAGCCCTTGACAATTGTCTGATTTAGTATAAGAAAAATATCTGTCATAAGTATCACTTTTGTAACATAAGCATTCATTACATTCTCTACTTGAAATTGATCTTGCTTCTAGATTGTTTGGGGTTTCTTGTTACATTTGCTTTCTGATTCAAACTTATATCACAATCAGAACATGTAAATTGGTTTCAATTTGCTTTTGTGGTAATATGTAAGGTTTGCTTTGTCCTGTAGTTGAACACAGTCTCTTCTCTTTGTTAAGTTTCTGGTATTGCATTAGTCCTCTCTTCCTTCTGAAACATTTACCACATTCTTAGCATTTAAAAGGTCTTTTATGTGCATCTTTTTCCTTGTGGCTGCATTTCTTCCATCTGACTGATGGTTTCTGGGAACAACATACTCAAGTATAACAAAAAAAGAAAAAGGGTGGGAGAACCAATTTGGGATCCTAGAGATGTACAACCAAACAGCAAGGTAGAGAACCAGAAAGGATGTAGGATGGAAGGAGAAACTTTTTATTTTTCTTTATTCAAAATTTTTTTCTGGGATCAAAACACCGAAGTATAACCAACAAAAAAAAAAAAAAAAGGGTGAGAGAACTAAGTTGGAATTGTAGATGGGTACAACAAAATGAAGAACCGGAAAAAAGGAGGGGTAGGGAAAGAAATGTATACTTTTTTCTTTTCCAAATTTTTTTTCTAGGAACAAAACACACCAGCATAACCAAGAAACAAACAAACAGAGAGGCACTAAAACTCCCATGTAGGTTTATAATAGACATGGCATGTAGAAATATTAACAGCATACCCCCCCCCCCCCAATGCTATCACCTTGGGGGGGTCATGCAGTTAATATTTCTATCAGGGGTAAGGCAGTTAAGCAGAACGGCAGCAGCAAGACCCCTAGGTTGGTACATTTGGGGCTTGGAAGGAAAGCAGAGTGATAGCAGCAAGATACCTAAGATGGTACACCTGAGGCATGACAGGTAGGCAGGTGTCAGCAAGGCATGTAAGGTGGTACATATGGGGCATGGCAGGTAGGCAATTTGCAGCAAAACTCCTAAAGTGGTACACCTGGGGCAGGGCATGTATGCAGAAAGGCAGCAAGGCCTTCAAGCTACTTTTAGTCATTTTACCACTTGCATGGAAATTCTGTAAAGCCAAGGAAAGGCAAATTGATTTTTACAAAAATCAGCTTTTCCATCAACTTTGGCACCAGTCTTGTGCGATGAGGGCTCATGATGTCCTCTGTCACTGAGAAGTCATATTCAATGGGCACGTTGGTTGGTGGGCAGAAAAGATAGTGTTGACTTATCTTGGCTAGGTCTGGCCAAACATGGACTTGTGTGCCCAATATGCCAATGCATCTGTATCCGTGTCCTTGATGGGATCTGTGAGCTAGCATGTCACAAACATTTGTGTTGGAGTCTCCTTTGCTGGAGTGGTACAAGGGTTTCACTTGCTAGTTGCTTTAACTATTACCTGTATGTTGAGAGATTGCTTTTTGTGGGCATATTGAAGTGGGGGAGGACATGTTAGCTGACAGGGTGCTGCTCCTGCTTGCACTACCCTCTGAGTCGACTACTTTCCAGTGCTACATGCCCATTGCATCTTGCTATCCTGCTCAGGCATCTTAGCCACCAGCATATCCTTCCTGAGGGTGAGATCCTGGGATTAGAGGGTGAGACTCCATTTCACCCATGGATCACAAAGTGTAACAAGTATGTATGCACATTTTTTTTTTGTATGAGAGGTTTCAGTCATCCTTGCACCTGTTGCTGCAAGGAGTCCAGAAAATGTTCACCTCTGTTTCCATTCCCTCTTACTCATGAAGTATTTATTATAAGGATGATTCTGCCCAGGGTGGCCCTTCTAGAATTCAAAACATCTGTCGTATTCTTGAAAGGCTTCAGGATTTACACCAGCTTCTATCTCACTACACATCATGATGCCTCATTGGGTAATGCACACCTATGTCTTTTTTCAGAGACAAATCACTAATGGATATCTGCTGCTCCACTAACCTTTGTAACATCATCTAGGTAGAATTTCAGCAGGTGCCAACATCTTGAATCGGAAGATTGTGAGACATTCCAAATTCTTAATGTTTCTTACAGAAATGCTGCCTCACCTTCATGCTTCTAGGTAAATTGCCTGCTATTTCCCTGCACCTCTCTATCAGGATTACATTCCCCCAATTGTTGGGCACCAGGGCCTCCCTCACTGCCATGTGCAGCAAGTGTGCAAAGCATAGAATACCCTGAAAGCTCCAGGGTATTCTATTGGCTTTACCGTATTTGCACCATGGTCTTTCACAAAGAAATGTGTCTCTCAACTCCTGCCTCTTTCATCTAGCTACCAACCAACTAGCATCATTCTTATATTGACAGAATATTGCACAAAATATGAGGACTAAGCATTAACTGAGCATGCAGCAATGCACACCTGCACCTTGATGCTCTATCTGGTTAGAGCTTCTGCCAGTTCCTGCCTCACCCAAGTCCCACCAAGGTGCCATCAGGGAGAGGTAAGAATGTTTATTTATTCATTTATTTATTTAGTAGGTTTTCTAGACTGTCATTTAGTAAAAACTTTCACAACGGTTTACATAATTAAGAAAATGAATACATCACTTCAAAGTGGGTGCACTGTTGATTTTGGGTGTTGCAATTTTGCTACCTCTGCCCTGCTACTGGCAGTCTTGATTGACTCTCACATCTTTCCCCTCTACTGCAAAACAAGTAGAGGAACAGGCAGCAGTGGAACATGCTCTCAAAATTTTAATTTCTTTTGCATTGAGTTGCCTTCCTCTCCTGCCATTTTGGACCTAAACATATCCTGCTTTAATTAAAGTGCTAAACTACCTTTTTTTATCTCTACCCCTGCCAAGTTGCCAACCATGCCAAGAAGATCCCCTCCTCTATCTTTCCATGACATGATGTAATTTGCTGAAATGTACTGCCTACTAGGGATTTGGATATTATAAATGAATTGATTGATACTGTGACTGTACCCCATTCTTGTACCACTCACTGTATGGAAAACTGTGTATCTTTCATGACAACACATATGTGTACTGCACTCTGTGCCTAACAAAACAGCAAGGAAGGCTGCTTAACAAAGCCGTGAGAGCAGAAATACAGAATAAGCAGCCAAATGTCCAATCTGGATTTCTTTATTGTGTAGAGACAAAAATGTGCAATTAAGCCCAACTCTGGCCGAGTTTCGCCCTCTTTCAATAGGGCTGCATCAGGGGCTAAAACATACAATAAATAACATATAATAGTAAATAAATACATTTAAAAAATATAAAAACATAATTCAGACGAACATATAAAATGGACATATATAATGGTAACATAAATGTATGTGGTGTAAACATAAAATATGAAAACATGAAATGCCTACTGACTCCTCACACAAAATAACTGTTAAACACGAAAAGGTCCATAGTTATCCACCTAAATGGCATACCCAGCTATATTCAACCTTTATCCAGCTAAATTCTAATTACCTGGCTAAACTTTAGCTGGAAAAGAGGGGGACATTCTGGGGGTGACCAGGAGGCATTCTGGATAGGAACAAAATTAGCCACATAAGTTAACTGGCTAACTCTGATAACTAGCTAACTTTAAGATAGCTGGGTATATTCAGTGACTGAGTGTTCTGTGTTCTACCTCACTGTCCAGAGACAAAAAAAATCACTAGCACTGCCACAGCTGAAATCTCCCCACTGTATCCCTACCTGATCCTTCCCCAGTAAAAAGAACATTCAAAATCAGCATCATTGCCTTTTTAATTTTCTTTGTGCACAGTGAGACAGCTGCAGCACAGAGAAGATTAGGTGCAGCCCTCTACCAGTGCCAAATCCAAAAGATAAGCCTTTTTGTTTTTTAACTCTCAGGGTGCTTCTCCTAGCATGTCCTTCTCCAACAAATGCTTTAGAATAAATACAAACTGCTCAGAATTTACAATGGGACTGGGTAGTGTCACGTAATCCAGATAGTTACTATAGGCTACTTAAAATGATTCTACACTGTGATTTGTCTTCTGTGGTTTCCTTACCAACTTGTTATGCCTTGGTTCTGAGAAGGCTCTGACAAGTTAGTGAGGTTGCACAGGGAAGAGCTGGTTATTACAGTTATCAGTTTTTGTTTTTGTTCTTCAGTACACATCCATAGACTTCAATGAGCTATTGAAATGTATAGGAAACAAACAAATGTGGCAAAGAATATTCCTTTCATTCATGGGACCCTGCCATTCATTTTGTGGGACCACAAATGAAATGAATATGGGCACATTGGTTATGTAATACCCATTTATTTTAAATGAATGTATATCCCTATTATATGTTCATCTACCCAAAGTAGTAGAGAACCAGAGGGGAAGACAACTGGACAAACTAGGTATGTTCCATCATCTCTAATGTTACTGCATTTATTAGCCATATCTCAAAATGAGCTCAAGTTTTGCATTAGAGAGCTATATTTGCTTATATTTATTGTCCAGCTATCCAATTCAAAGCTCAAGGAAGAGCATAAAAACATTGAACATAAATATAATTCATAAAATCAATAACATTAAAATAGAAGACTTTCAAAACTATCAAATAATTATCATAGGGAGGGTGTGGTAACTTGGTTGATAGAAGCTTGGAAACAGCCAGAAGGAATAAGGAGGCTGGCTGTTTCCTTTTGTGCAATTTATTTACAGTGAAAAAAATGAAGTGCAAAGGAAAACAAATAAATGATGCAGCTCACCTTAAAGGTCAGATATCACACATAGCAGGGTTTAGTGTAGGCTGGCTTCCTGAATCCCACCCCGGGCCTCCCTAACCCTTCAGGGCTCTGTCTTCTCATGCTAGGCTAAAGGGATCCTCCCTGGGCCCAGAATCCCTTGGGACTTAAGGAGGACCGGGCCAGATAGCTGTGGCCGGTCCCTTAAGGTGGTCTGAGGGAGTTTCCTGTAGATTGCCTCACAGAGGGTAATTTTCAAAGGTATTTCCATAGCTAAAACAATGTTTCACCCAAGAAAATAACCTGTTATAAAATTATCCTCCCAATATGCATGAACAATTACATACAGATTGCCTGTGTCAGGGTTCGATTAAGGTGGTGCATGCTGATAGATAATGAGGGGAAAGGGAGTTAACATCCTTTCCCTCATTCCCCCTGCACAAATCTTCCTCTCCCAGTATCCCATTTCCCTCCTCACATTCAAGTCATGATGCCTCTTTTCTCCTCTGGTGGCACCAGCTCCAGGTCACAGAAGCAACTAAAGATTTAAAAACTCAGAACAGGAACTTCAGCAGCCTCACATGCTGCTGGCACTAGGGTGCATTGTCCCTTCCTCTTGCATGAACTTCCTGTCACCACTGAAACCCCTGCAAGGGACAGGGTACTGCAGAGTCTGTCAGCATGTCAGGGGAGCGAAGGAGAAAAGTGCCACCGCAACAGCAGGCTCAGACTTAGGCATGTCAGCAGCAATGATGCCAGATGATGCCAGAGGAAATAACCTACATTACCTATCCCTAAATCCAGGCCCAACTTGCATAAGTAAAAGTCTACCCACAGCGAACAGAGGCATTCTCGGAGGCAGAGTTAGGGAGGAGTTAGCATTCACATTCAGAGTTTCATATTTTTCTAGGAAACATTCTGTGCACAAATGAGCAGGGTATACATATGTTTTAGTAGTTTTGATAGGGCAGTTATCAAGCGGAAAGCATATGCATACTTCCCTTTGAAAACTGCTATAACGTATGCATGTTTTTGCTTGAAAATGTATGTAGGTTATCGCAAACTTTCTCCCCGAAACAGTAACATAAAAACAATCTTCATTAATCAATGCTTTGGGCAGGCTCTGTTTACCTGGGAAAGAAATAAAATATGAAATAAATGAAATAAAATAAATTAAACAACAAATACAAGCATGCAACATAAAAAAAAATGTATGGTAGACTTAAAAAAGAACTACAATTTAAAAAGAAGTCTATACTTTAATTAGACTAATAAACAGGACTGGGTCTAATTTCCAAATGGCCCTACTTTCCAAAAACCTTTTGCCATGCACAAAATCTTCATTTTGTCTAAATGATTTCACTTTAGCTGTACCTGCACCATCTAACATGGAAATGTCTCATGAGAAATGATGGCCAGGAGTGAACATTCCAACGAGTTCTTGCTAGTGAACAAGCATAAATCACACTCTTTCCAGTCTCCTTGGATTGCTTTCATGCATACTATTTGTGTAGGAGCCAGGAACCTATAGGATCACTATTCTAGGCTAATTTTGCTAAGCTTGTTGTGACTTCAATCACACTTTTTATTGGTCTTTTGCTGTGACATTTTGATTATTTAGTGTTACACATAAAAAGAAAAATGTAAATCTTCCCTTCTAGTCTTCATTCTGTGAAAGGCTTTCACTATGGTGGAGATGCTTTCACTATGTCCTAAGAGTATATTTGCTACCAGACTTCCAGTGACAATGTGACATTAGAGGTGTCATATCCTGTATGAGTGAAATGAATGCTCCATGACTTCTATCATCACCAGCTCGCTTGATTAATAAAGAATTGCAACTTCCCTTAGTCTTCTATAAGTCTTGACAATACAAAGATTGGGGTAGATTTTCAGAGGTACACCCGATTTTATAACATGCGCGCACAGGCGCACGCATGCTATAAAATCAGGGGTCGGCACGCGCAAGGGGGTGCACAGTTGTACACCTTGTGCGCACCGAGCTGTGCTGCCTTCCCACGCTCCCTACCCCCGCACCCCACCTTTCCTTCCCTTCCCCTACTTCCCCCGCCCTTTCCCCCACCCTTTTTCTTTTTTTACTTCAGTTTTAAAGATTACTTCAGCCCGGCAGTTGGCCAGCGCGCAATCCCCAGCCCAACGGCAAATGGCTGCTGTGTTGGAGGCCTCTGACCCCACCCACGCCCTGCCCCCAGATCGCCCCTTTAGCAAAGCCCCGGGTCTTGGACACGTCTCGGGGCTTTACGCGCATCACCTGGCCTTTTGGAAATAGGCCCGGCACGCGTAAGCCACTCCACGCACATAAATCTGCTGGATTTATGCGCGTAGAGCTTGGAAAATCCGGCCCGATATGCTTTTCAAAAGTGCATCAATTTAATTTAACTCTATGGTACTTTTGTAAAAAAAAAAATTCTTTCTTGCCTATTCAGTTTTCTTAAATGCAAAATCTATATAATATGAGCTCAATTTTCAAAGAAATCTAGCTGGATATCTACTGAATTAGCTGGCTAGATCAACTGGAATGATTCTTGCTCCCCATGTAGTGGCTAAAAATATGCATGTACTATCACAACAAATGCACATATAGCCATATTAAAAAGTGGTAATTCCAGGTGGATATTTATGTTGTGAAAGTAAACCATGAATTTTGAAATGCATTTACATAATATGTATGTATTGCCCCCATTCCTATGCCTACACATATAATAACTGCAAAATATTTAGACACACTTGTAAGTTTTAAGCAAATTGTCAAAGTTCACTGAAAATTCACTGTAAATTTATGAGGTGAAAAAGAACACCTGCACCCCTTTCATATACCTAGCTGGCTTACTGAAAATTACCCTCTATCTGCATATGTGAGGCTCCCTGCTAATGTTTCTTAATTTAACACTCCCCTTCTTTTGAGGTGTGACAACCTTCCCGCTTTAGGTGACTGAGCTGTAATTATTCTATTGTAGATTGTTCCCGGGGTTAATGTAGAAAAATACTCTCCTTTCTTTTGGGGCACCTTACCAGGATTAAGGGGAATAATCCCACCCAAAAGGCCCTCAGGGTTAGAGGGGAAAGGCAGGCTTTTGAGATATTGTCAATTAAATGGAATCACCAGTAATATGTATAAACAATTTTTAGAGTTTAATATATCATAGCTCTATAATAACAAGTATATTGTTTCGCATAAGACGTCTGTTAATTTGTATTTTCAGTAATAACATTTCTTTGTTTTATCTAAAAGAATACACATATACACACACACACACACACACATATATATATATATATATATATATATATAAACTATGCATTTTTCTTTTCTTTTACTTCTAGCTCTTGTCACTATCAAGACTTAGAATGTTATTCCTCCAAGTTAACTTCTATTCAAGCTTTTAATCAGATATGTACAAGCTAATTCAGAAAACTCTTATTTCTTCTACTGAATTTGTCTCTATTATGTAGCTCTAAGAATTTTGATCCTTTATGTTGTATTGTGTCTTTTTATGTTTCCAAACAGAACAAAGATGAAGGTCAAAGTGCTTTGGGTAAGCATATGTCTCTTTTAGTTTCTTTCTTTATTCTTATATATCTGTCCATAGTATTTGCTTTCTCTTTCTTTTACTTTACTCTCACACTATCTTTTCTATTTCTTTACTTTCATCTGTTGTTGTTGTTGGTACCAATAAGTGCACACACTTAGCTTTACCCTGTGGCATTCACTTGTTCTTCTTTCTTTGTTCTTCTCCCTATTGCCTAGTTCTTTAATAGGTCAAAAAGGGAATCTATATGCACTGACCAATCTCCTGCAGCGTGCTCCCTCAGTGTATAATCATCAACAACTTAGTGTTCACTGAGTATCTAGCTAATTTTAAACAAAAGATAATTAATATGACCCTACCTTTGGGAAAAAAACTGCTATTATTAAAAGTCATTCAAGGACTAGTACTCTCAGCACTTGTCACTGTATAATTTTTTTACTTTGTTACCTTTTGTAACAAATGAAGTGCAGTGGTCAAGTTAAATAACTTGTTACTCCTCTTCGTTACTTCTAACTAATTCTTCTTAGCTAGTGGGAGACCTTTGTTCTCTCTCAAACCCAGTGGAAGATAGTGTATATCTTCTAGGGATGTGAATCGTTTTCCATATCGTCTTAACGATAGAAATCGTGTGGCAGGGCAAGAAAATCGTCTTAGGCACGATTTTTTAGTTAAAAAATCGTTAAAAATCGTTTTTTCCGATTAGTGCGCACTAACTTGAGTTAGTGCACACTAACGGGAGTTAGTGCGCACTAACTGGGAGTTAGTGCGCACTAACTGAAAATGATACAATTTGACACTTTTCAGGTCAGTTAAGGTCAGTTTAGGAATGAATATGTATTCCTATTGGCTGCCCTCTTATTTATTCATGTTACCAAGTTTCCTACTGACAGTATATGGGGGATGGGAAATGGAAACAGTTGGTAGCTTGACAAAACAAGTAATGTGATCAGTCAATGTGACTAGAACTTGTGCCCTAACCCTGATACCAGGGGTATTGTGATCTTCCTGCACACAGTGCCCTATCCCTATTAATACCAGGAGTGTTGTGATCTTCCTGCACACAGTGCCCTATCCCTAATACCAGGGGTATTGTGATCTTCCTGCACACAGTGCCCTATTCCTGATACTGGGGGTGTTGTGATCTTCCTGCACACAGTGCCCTATTCCTGATACCGGGGGTGTTGTGATCTTCTTGCACACATCCCGATATCAGGGATAGGGCACTGCATGCAGGAAAATCACAACACTCCTGGTATTAATAGGGATAGGGCACTGCATGCAGGAAGATCACAACACTCCTGGTATTAATAGGGATAGGGCACTGCATGCAGGAAGATCACAACACCCCTGGTATCAGGGATAGGGCACTGTGTGCAGGAAGATCACAATACCCCGGAGGAGTGAGGGTCAGGGAGGGAGCTGTCTCAGACTTCACCATCCACCCCCCCCCTCACCCACACACCATTCACTAGCTGGGACATGGGGGAAGTCAGGAGTGAGGGTCAGGCAGCTCCCCCCTGTCTGTGAAGCCAGCCTCTCACTAGTAATGCAGGGAGGGAGCTGTCTCAGACTTCACCATCCACCCCCCCCCCCTCACCCACACACCATTCACTAGCTGGGACATGGGGGAAGTCAGGAGTGAGGGTCAGGCAGCTCCCCCCTGTCTGTGAAGCCAGCCTCTCACTAGTAATGCAGGGAGGGAGCTGTCTCAGACTTCACCATCCTCCCCCCCCCCTCACCCACACACCATTCACTAGCTGGGACATGGGGGAAGTCAGGAGTGAGGGACAGGCAGCTCCCCCCTGTCTGTGAAGCCAGCCTCTCACTAGTAATGCAGGGAGGGAGCTGTCTCAGACTTCACCATCCTCCCCCCCCCCTCACCCACACACCATTCACTAGCTGGGACATGGGGGAAGTCAGGAGTGAGGGTCAGGCAGCTCCCCCCTGTCTGTGAAGCCAGCCTCTCACTAGTAATGCAGGGAGGGAGCAGTCTCAGACTTCACCATCCTCCCCCCCCCCTCACCCACACACCATTCACTAGCTGGGACATGGGGGAAGTCAGGAGTGAGGGTCAGGCAGCTCCCCCCTGTCTGTGAAGCCAGCCTCTCACTAGTAATGCAGGGAGGGAGCTGTCTCAGACTTCACCATCCACCCCCCCCCCCTCACCCACACACCATTCACTAGCTGGGACATGGGGGAAGTCAGGAGTGAGGGTCAGGCAGCTCCCCCCTGTCTGTGAAGCCAGCCTCTCACTAGTAATGCAGGGAGGGAGCTGTCTCAGACTTCACCATCCTCCCCCCCCCTCACCCACACACCATTCACTAGCTGGGACATGGGGGAAGTCAGGAGTGAGGGTCAGGCAGCTCCCCCCTGTCTGTGAAGCCAGCCTCTCACTAGTAATGCAGGGAGGGAGCTGTCTCAGATTTCACCATCCTCCCCCCCCCCCCCTCTCACCCACACACCATTCACTAGCTGGGACATGGGGGAAGTCAGGAGTGAGGGTCAGGCAGCTCTCCCCTGTCTGTGAAGCCAGCCTCTCACTAGTAATGCAGGGAGGGAGCTGTCTCAGACTTCACCATCCTCCCCCCCCCCCTCACCCACACACCATTCACTAGCTGGGACATGGGGGAAGTCAGGAGTGAGGGTCAGGCAGCTCCCCCCTGTCTGTGAAGCCAGCCTCTCACTAGTAATGCAGGGAGGGAGCTGTCTCAGACTGGTATCAGGGTTAGGGCACTGTGTGCAGGAAGATCACAACACTCCTGGTATTAATAGGGATAGGGCACTGTAAGAGATGACTGTAGTAGATTGAATAAAGATCTGATGTTTCTGCTCTCCTCACACCAAACAAAAAGAACACACAAGCAGAGAAGCCCTTCTTACAAAGCTGAGATAGTGAGTTAAGTAGGAGGAAAAGTAAACATACTTGTGCCAGTGTGGCTACTTAAAAAATACACTTACCAACAATCAATTACATATATTTGAACTGTGTACAGTTCCAGCCAGGACCACCTTTCTAAAATGCACAGTGATTGGCAAATTCAACATGCACTAGCATTTCAGGTGCCTGCTAACAAAAATAATAAACAAACAAGTTCTAGTCACGTGAGTGCTGATCATTACATTACTTTTTTTGTCAAGCTTCCAACTGTTTCCATTTCACATCCCCCCAACCATATTGGTAACATCAATAGATAAGAGCACAGCCAGCCAATAGGAATACATACATACATATTCATTCCTAAGTGACCTTTACTGACCTGGGAAGTGTGAACACTTTGTTTCATTTTCTGTTGGTGTTCGTTAGTTTCCAGTTCCATTTCCCATCCCCCCAACCATCACCTCAGTGGTAACCTTGGTAACATCAATAGATAAGAGGGCAGCCAGCCAATAGGAACACATATTCATTCCTAACTGACCTTCAGTGACCTGGAAAGTGTTTATTTGTATCATTTTCAGTTAGTGCGCACTAAATCGAGTTAGTGCGCACTAACACGATTTAACGATTTTTAACGATAAATCGTTAGAATTTCTATTGTATCGTGTTCTATAACGATTTAAGATGATATAAACATTATCGGACGATAATTTTAATCGTTGAAAAACGATTCACATCCCTAATATCTTCCACTGGGTTTTATGGGTTCCACCTACCATAAACTTATACTCATCTTTACCTGCTGAGTATTATCATCTTTACCTGCTGAGTATTATCATACCATTACCTTGCACTACTGTGTCTTATTTATTTATTCTCTTGGTTACATACTACCGTTCCATTTTTATCATATCTTTCCATGCACTACTGTGTCTTATTTATTCCCTTGATCACTTATTTTACCGTCTCTTATTTATGTACCATCACATGTATCCACATAGGCTTATTTATTTACTCTACTATACTATTTTATTAATTGGAAGAAATGTATATATTGCATTGTTCAATTTTCCCCCTCTTCCAGCTCCAAGTTAATTTTCCCTGTTTTATTGTAACTTCCTCACACACTGTATTGATTCACTGTATTTAAAGTTTCACAGTTTATTGGGAATATTGTTTATTACGTTACGCCATGCTTTACACACATTGTTAATTGTAAACCGGGTTGATGTGATATCTGTCATGAAACTCGGTATAACAAAAATAATAAATAAATAAATAAATAAATAAATAAATAAATAAATCTATATATTTATACTATTGTATTGTCCCTTGAGCAAGTTTGGTTTTCTCTCCGACATACAATCTCAGCCTTTCCACTAGCTTAATTAAGCCGCTAAAAGTCATTGTGTTGCAGCATTTGAATTAATATTAACTTCATTATCCTGACCTTACCTTTACTGGATACAGTGTACTATTTCATTCAGTCACACAGCTCACTCACGCTTAATTATCTGTAAGCCTTTCCTTTTTCTTTTTAAAGTGTTTTTGTCACTCTTTAGGCCTTTTGGCTAGAGCAACGTCACAGCACTTCCACTCCAGTCAAGTTCAGCCTCTCCTCTGAAGAATTTCTAAACTGACTCCCTTTTCTGGGCTCCCTAGATCCCTGTGCTATGATGTCATCAGGATCTATGTATTTAATATCTAGGCTAGGCGTTCCTTTAATCAGCGTTGGCTAGTCTGTCTAAGTGCAAATCACCTAAATAGAATTTCTAGAATTTTTCTATTATTCCACTTTGGTCCAGCAGTGTCTGATATTTTCTAATGGATTAGTGATTTTATCTGATCTAGTGCTGCTGTGCTGACCCGTTTACTGGTTGCCCTCAAAGCCGTAACTACGGATCCCCCGGATACGGCTTGGAATTTCTGAAATTGCCATGGTAGTCAAGGTGTTTCAGGGATGTTTTGGCTAACCCCATTGATTAGTATTTTATTTATTTATTTAGCATTTTTCTATACCGACTTTCCAATAACAAAATTATTGATCAATTCGGTTTACATTTTAAACAATAACAACAATGACAAGTAAATGTCTTACAATGAACAGGTCGAATTAACTTGGATTAAGATATAAGGGGGTAATAACATAATTAACATGAGCGGTGCCTAATATAGGCTAGAGGCTGGGTTTTAATGATAGACTGCCGAAGATAATAGACTGCCAAAGATCATGTGATTTCTAGAGAAGATCTATATAGTTCTCTAGCGTGTTACCACTGAGGGGATATTGGCAGGGATATTTCGCAGGTTGATGTTATGGGAAAGCTTGGTTGAATAACCAAGTCTTGAGTCTTTTTTTAAATGTAGTGGAGCATTGCAGTGATCTGAGCTCTGATGGGAGAGAGTTCCAGAGTTTAGGCCCAGCTGTGGAGAAAGCTCTTTTACTTAATGCTGATTTCATCGGTAGAATTTGAAGGTTGTTTTTGTAGGCTTGTCTCACTGGTCTGGAAGATGTGTGGAGTTGGAGAGGGAATGTGAGCTCGAGTGGTGCCAGGTTGTGTATTGCCTTGTGGGTTACTGAGAGCACTTTGAATAGTATTCTGAATTTGACGGGAAGCCAGTGTAGGCTTTTTAAGATGGGTGAGATGTGGTCTCTTTTGTTGGACTTGGTTAAGATCCTCGCTGCAGCGTTCTGCAGCATCTGTAGCGGTTTTATGGCGTTGGCAGGGAGACCCAGTAGAAGTGAGTTGCAGTAATCTATTTTCGTGAGAATGATTGCTTGTAGAACTAATCGGAAGTCTTTGAAATGTAGGAGTGGTCTCAGTCTTTTTAAGACTTGTAATTTGAAGAATCCATCCTTTACGATGTTATTTATGAGTGATCTATAATTCATTTGGTTATCAAGTATAACTCCTAGATTTCTGACTTGTGGAGTTATTGTTAATTGAGTTGACAAGATGGTACTTGGAAGTGTGTAGGTTCCGTTTTGGGAAATGAGGAGATATTCTGTTTTGTTTTGATTAAGGATCAAGTTGAGGTTAGTGAGTAAGTTGTTGATGGCTTGTTGGCAAGAGTTCCAGAAGTCCAGAGTTTTTTGGAGAGATTCAGTAATTGGAATCAGTATCTGAACATCGTCTGCATATAAGTAGTGGACGAGATTCAGGTTGATGAGGAGCTGGCAGAGTGGCAGAAGGTAAATATTGAATAAGGTTGGAGAGAGTGATGATCCTTGTGGGACTCCTAAGTTGCAGGTGACTGGTGGAGATTCTTCCTTGTTGATCTTGACCTTATACTGTCTGTTCTGTAGGAACGATTTGAACCAGTTGAGGGCCTCATCTCTGATGCCAATTTCTGCCAGGCGATCTATTAATGTGTTGTGATTGACCGTGTCAAAAGCTGCTGTTAGATCTAGGAGGATGAGAAGACACGGTTGTCTGTTTTCAAGTTTAAGTAATATAGAGTCCGTTAATGAGATTAGGAGGGTTTCGGTGCTTCGAGATTGGCGGAAACCGAACTGCGATGGGGAAAGAATTTTGTGGTCGTTTAGGTATTCTGTTAGTTGTTTGTTTGCAACTCGTTCCAAGATTTTTGCGATGAATGGTAGATTAGCTATTGGGCGAAAATTGGCTGGGTTTTCAGGAGAAAGATTAGGTTTTTTTATGAGTGGTTTTATGATTGCCATTTTTAGTGGGTCAGGTACAATCCCGTGAGAGAAGGAGCAATTTATGATTTGTGCGATGGGTTTGGATATGATTTTAGCACAAGAGATGAGGAGATTGGTGGGTATGGTATCCTGAGGGTGAGAAGAAGGTTTGAGCTTTTTTAGGATATTTTCGATCTCTAAGGATGAGGTCGGTTCGAACTCCTTAAGGCTAGCCTTTTGTGATGAGACTGCAGCTCGAGGTATTACTGGCGTAGTGTAATTATTATTGTTATTATTAATGGACTGAGTTAGTAGATTTGGTATCTTGTTTTTGAAGTAGGTTGCCAGTTCTTCTGCTTTGCTTGCTGCTTTATCATCTGGTATGGATGTTGGTAGGGGTTTAGTGAGGGATGAGACCAAAGAAAAAAGCGCTCTAGGGTCGAAAATGAAGTGGTGGATTTTTTGTGAGTAAAAGTCTCTTTTTGCTTGGAGGATGGATATTCTGTAATGGTGCATCATGGTTTTGAATGCTGTGATGTTGGTGTATGTTGGGTTTTTCCGCCAGTGTTGTTCTTTTTTTCTGAGATCCTGTTTTAAGGATTTTAGTTTTGGTGTGTACCAAGGTTTTCTGTTGTCCTTGTTTGCTTGAGGAGCTTTGGTAATAGTTGGGCATGTAGTATCGGCCACTTTTTTGGTAATGTTGTTCCAGGACAAAATGGCTGAGTCCGCGTTAGTAAGGTCCAGTTGGTTAAGTTCATCCGATAGTCTGTTGCTGAGAATTTCCTGGCTGCACATTTTTTTGAATTGGATTGTGTTATTCTGCTTTTCTGGGAGTGTAGGTAGGTTTATCTTTAGTGTTGTGTTGATCAGCTTATGGTCTGACCAGGGAACTGGAAGGCATGTAGGGTGAGAGGAAAGAGTAAGTTCCTGGTTAATGAAAATGAGGTCCAACGTATGACCAGCTTTGTGGGTGGGTTCCTTAATTATTTGTTTGAAACCCATGCAGTTTAGTGTGCTTAGGAGAGTTTCACAGCTGTGAGAATGGGGAGATACATCCACATGGAGGTTGAAGTCCCCCAATAGTATCGCTGGTGTGTCGGAGTTGATGTGTTTTACTATATTTTCAATCAAAGGTGATGGATCGGTTTCGAGGTATCCTGGGGTGGCGTATGTGAGCCCGATTTGAAGGTGAGAGGATTTAAATACGGCAAATTCTAGAGAATGTGAAGATATTGAAGTTTGTAGTGACATTCCTAGTGTTTTTTTTGCTGCCAGAAGAAGACCTCCTCCTCGTTTTTTGAGTCTGGGGATTGAGAATATGTTGTACGAGTGAGTAGGGAGTTGGTTGATTGTAGCGATGTCTTCTGGTTTTAACCAGGTTTCAGTGATTGCAAATATGTCTGTGTTTGTTTCCAGCAGATAGTCATGAAGCAGGTGAGTTTTCTTAGTCAAAGACTGTGCGTTCAGCAGTGATAAGGTGAAAAGTGACAGTCCCAGTAGTTGGTTTAAAGGTGAGATGACAATAGGGATGAGTCTTTTTTGTAAAGAGTGTGGTAAGGCTTGTTTTTTTGCTGATGGTCTCTTGAGGTTGTGGATGATGGGGATGGATGAGATCGCCATGATTGGTTTCGTAACTGAGCGCTGGATGGTTGCTAGTTGAGTGAGCGCTGTGTGTTGCTAGTTGAGTGAGCGCTGGATGGTTGCTAGTTGAATGAGCGCTGGATGTTGCTAGTTGAATGAGCGCTGGGTGTTGCTAGTTGAGTGAGCGCTGGATGGTTGCTAGTTGAGTGAGCGCTGGATGTTGCTAGTTGAATGAGCGCTGGATGGTTGCTAGTTGAGTGAGCGCTGGGTGTTGCTAGTTGAGTGAGCGCTGGATGGTTGCTAGTTGAGTGAGCGCTGGATGTTGCTAGTTGAATGAGCGCTGGATGGTTGCTAGTTGAGTGAGCGCTGGGTGTTGCTAGTTGAGTGAGCGCTGGATGGTTGCTAGTTGAATGAGCGCTGGATGGTTGCTAGTTGAGTGAGCGCTGGGTGTTGCTAGTTGAGTGAGCGCTGGATGGTTGCTAGTTGAATGAGCGCTGGATGGTTGCTAGTTGAGTGAGCGCTGGGTGTTGCTAGTTGAGTGAGCGCTGGATGGTTGCTAGTTGAGTGAGCGCTGGGTGTTGCTAGTTGAGTGAGCGCTGGATGGTTGCTAGTTGAGTGAGCGCTGGATGGTTGCTAGTTGAATGAGCGCTGGATGGTAAAGTGCAGACTGGGCACTGGGTGAGATCTGGATGGCTGCTTACTAAATGAGCGCTGCCATGGCTCACCGAGATGAGTCGGAGTAAGAATGAGTTACTGGACTTCTTTGGATAGATTTGGTTTAGGGGCCTCACAGTGCAGGCACAGGTGCTGCTGTTCTAAGGCGTGTTAGAGATATTAGTCTTTTGCCTGGGAGAAATAGTAGGGGTGATTGGACAATACAATTGATCTTAAAATATTAAATTTGCTCTTAATGTTTAAAAATGTTTTTCCCATTATCAAAAGAATGGTGCCAGTGTAATAAAATCTATGCAGGTCATTTCTTTCTTTAAAAAAAACATTTATTATTATCATTTGAAATTTTCCAGTTTCATTTTCTAAATAGTGCCTGAGTTGAGGTCTTCTGGTGCCCACTATTGAAATTCCCTGGTTTCTAGGAAATTTAAAGGGGTTTTAAACCCCCATGTTAGGCAGTTTTCCCATCAGAGCTCACAACAAAGTTTATAATGTCTCTAGAGATCATGAGGTGGGGTTGGTCAGCCAGGGTCTTCTTAACTGGCCAACACCTTTATTTTCTCCAAATTCAATTTAATTTTTATATTTATTAAAAGTGAGGGTCTTGCCTCCCTGAGTCGTGCTGCTGACATCATCACTGACATTAATGTGCAGGTCCAGCCACCCTACTAGCAGCATTGGGGCTTCCCCAAGGCCCTGACACTATCTACATACTTTTTTTTTTATAAAACAAATTGCTGCAGCAGCAAAAGCTGGCTTTGGCATTTACCCAAATTTGGATCTGTGCAGGGCAGAGGCTGTGACAATCGGGGCTTTTAGCGAGTTGGGGCAAGTGTGCAATGGAGGTGATTAGAAGGGCTCGGCAGGCTGAAATGGAGTTAGCAACTTAGCACTGGCTTCAGCACTGGGGTGGGGGAGGAGAGGGGAAGAGGGAGGAAGGATAGGGTTAGGAGGAGGGAACTGGAGAAGCCCTACTCGCATCACCATGTGTAATTTAAAATATCACACACACACACCCCCCCCCCCCGAGTGTGGAGGAGGCCACCCACATGCAACATGCATGCAGTTATTACAATCTGGCACACATGTGCATGCAGGAATCCTATTTTATAACATGCATGTGCCAACGCACATGGACGCATGCACACAGGGTTAGATTTTATAAATGTATGCGCAGGCGTACTTTTGTTCGCGCACCAGGCGCAAACAAAAGTACGCCGGATTTTATAAGATACGCGCGTAGCCGCGCGTATCTTATAAAATCCGGGGTTGGCGCGCGCAAGGGGGTGCGCGCGCCGAGCTCAGCGCGTGCTGCCTGTTCCCTCCGAGGCCGCTCCGAAATCGGAGCTGGGACAGTCCTATTAGGTACGGCCTTGTACCTAATTAGAGCGGCCTCGGAGGGAACTTTCCTTCCGCCTCCCCTCACCTTCCCCTCCCTTCCCCTACCTAACCCACCCCCCCCGGCCCTATCTAACCCCCCCTACCTTTGTTGGCAGATTTACGCCTGCGGAAAGCAGGCGTAAATCTGCATGCACCAGTGGGCTGCTGGAGTGCCATCACCCGACCCGGGGGCTGGTCCGGAGGCCTCGACCACGCCCCCGGGCCAGCGCCACGCCCCCGGGCCCGCCCCCAAAATGCCTCGTCACTCGCGGCCCACCCCCGAAACGCCGCGTCACTCACGGCACACCCCCCGACACGCCCCTCCATGCAAGCCCCGTTGACTTATGCACGTCCCGGGGCTTGCGCGCAGGGGGGGTTTGGGGTAGGTTTTCGGGGGGTACGCGCATACCCCTTTGAAAATCTACCCCACACTGTTTAAAATCTACCCCTAAGACCATAGCTTGCTTAAAAAATGTGTTACAAAAATCAAAGAAACAAGCGAGCCAGAAATGGACTGCTGTATCCTGTAAGGTAGTAGTTCACATTTCATTATCTGATAATGCTGAGTAATCATTCGGAATATAATATGGCACAAAAGCATAGAAAGAAGACATCAAACACGTGATTGATGAACACGGATTCAGTTCTATTAATAACATGGATGGTTTTAGACTTGCAGTTTCAGGTATGATGCTATTGAATTATACACGTAAAAGGTACATTTTTAAACCCGCGTGCGGGCATCCATGTACGTGCGGTTCCTGGCGCCCGTCCTCACATGCACTAATTTTATAACATTTGTGCGTTGACGCTTGCATATTATAAAATCCTCTAGCCACGTGCACATGCACACCTTATTTTATATCAGCGCATGCATGTGCGCGCGAGTGCTGACTCACATGCGCAAGGGGAGGGGACATTTTGCTACATGCACACGGAGATGCGATAGGGCTTTTCCCCAGTTCCTTCCCATTTCACGCCAATAAACAAGCTGACTGCAAGGGAATTTTCTAAACTCTGTCTGCCTTTTCCCCTACTAACCTTGACCCCTAAAACCCCCTACCTAACCTACATTTTTCTGTTTCCAAACTTACCCTCTTTGCTGTGCACCAGCAGGTTGCACGTGCTGGTCCGATCCCGGCACATGCTTCAGCAGGATGGTACCTAATGGCACTGTCCCAGCTCGCCCACACCCCACCCAGATCTCATCCCTGGTCCGCTCGTTCCCTCACGCTGTTCTTCGGCATGTACCAGGAGATATGTGCAGGGCCGCAGGCATTGGAAAATCCCCGGAGCATGCTTGCAGCCCATATCTCCGCTTGCAGCACATATCTCCCGGTATAAGTGTGCTTAGGGCTTTTAAAATTGGGCCGCTATTTATTATAAACTGATGTGCCCTCCTGCATGAAAATAAAATACAATGAAGATATCTTGCATCTAAAGGCATAGTGTTTGGGAAGTTACCTGAGTAAAATTATCTGGATAACTTTTGCAGGGATATTCAGAAAGATTTACCCAGGTAAGTTTGCCACTGACTATAGATAATTGAAGTTATCTGTGTGAAGCTAAATGAGTAATTTTAGGACAATGGCTTGACTTATGGACTGAAGCCATATTACACAGTGCCTGAAAAAACAGGGCAAACATCTCAAATCGAATACAAAATTATACTGGGAGCCAATGAGGTTCTTGGAGCAATGGGATTACAGAATCTCACATGGCAAAGACCATCTATCCATCTAGCTAAATGTTTTCTATTATCTGCAATCTCTTCAACATCTTTTTTGATAAATCCATAAGGACAGCATTACAATAATCAGTCCTAGTTAAACCAATGACTGAACTAATGTAATGCGATTTTGTGATTAGGCTGAGATTAGGCCTAGGCCCAGACTTCAGGAACTGGGATCCAGCCATGGCCAAGCCCTGATATCAGACCTTGGTCTAAACCTGGGAGTCACCACTTGGGAGTAGGCCTTGGGCTGGGACTGACATCAAGTCTAGGTCTAATCCCAGGCCTATGCCTTGGTACCGGGAACCAGCCTAGGCCTAGGACTCAGTGACAGGGACCTGGCCTTGGCTGCGCCATGGTGCAGGTCCATTCCTAAGTTCAAACCCTAGGATCAGACATCAGTGACTGGGACTCAGCCACAGTTGTGTCCCTTCATCAGACTGAGGCCTAGTCCCGGGCTCTGGCTTCAGGCCAAGTCCCAACATCAGGCCTAGGCTCTCAGCAAATGAGATCCAGCCCATGGTCAGTCCTAGCCCTAAACCTAAGCCCTAGATCCAGACCTAAGTAACTGGAACCTTGCCTCATTCAGGTCCCACTATTAGGCCTCATTGTTTGGGACCTGGCCTGAGTCAGTGTCCAGCATAGGTCCCAAATGTATACATAGGCCTGGGCCTCAGTAACCAAGACCCAGCCTTGGCCAGAGTTCTGTCAACTGGCCTAGACCTAGACAGGTCTCTGTGATGGGACTGAAATCAGTCAGGTCCCAGTGTCAGTCCTAGGCCTTTGCAACCAAGACTCAGAGCGTCATGACAGGCCCCAGTGACAGGCCGTTGCCTTTGCCTAGACCCAGGCCCATGCTTCAGTGACAGAACCCAGTATTGGCCAGGCCCTGATGTCAGGTCTGGGACTCATCAATAAGATCCGACATTGGCCAAGCCCTAGCATCAGACCTGCACCTCATTCCAAAGCTAAGGAAATTAATTGAGGTACCCACAAAACAAATCAATGAACTAAAACACATTTTTTGAGGCTGTACATTCCTAAATGCTCTTCTAAGTCAATCATATTTATAGGGAAAAACAGTCTGAATATTATCAATAAATAAATAAAAACTGACTCCCAAATCACTCAGCAATTTCAAAAGTGAAACCATAAAAATATTAAAGTGGAGATAAAATAGACCCCTATGGGACTTCACAAGGAAAATGAATATGGTCAGTCAACTACTAAAAGCAAAGAAAACCTCCCACCCCTCCCCTCACAATGACCTGCTGCTCAACCGAAAAACCATGGGCAACCACGTCAAAGGCAGAGGAGAAGTTAAGAATGTCCCTCCCCTTCTCGACAAATCCATGTGCAAATCATCAAATCAACTATGAAACCACAATTTTCTCCAACACTCTACTAACATAGCACAAATTTGTCACTGGTCAATAATTATCTTTTACCAGCAGATCCAAGAGATCCTTCTTTAAGAAAGGTTTCTTAAATAGTTAAGGAAAAGGCCCACTTCCAATGAAATCCCTAACCAATCCAAAATTTAAAAAAAGAAAAAAATACCCCTCAGCAACTTTAGTGGGATTTAATCCAAACCAGTTCACCTATACCAGAACTGGATTGAGCCAGCCTGTTAAGCTATTTCCACCTGAGCTGCTGCTGAGAATTTGGTGCTTCTATTGACCTACAGAAAACAAACATCACCACATCAGTGTGGCCCATGGTGACCCTAAACTTGCATGTTGTCAATAAAACAGAATAAGACAGATAAAAGAATAAAATAAAAGTCATTTATTTAAGGACATTTGATATTCCTCCTTTTCTCAAAGTTAGAGTCATGGTGGATTACAATAAATTTAAATGACGAGAAGCAATAGAACAGCTTACAATCAATCCAGAATTTGCAATTAATGCATTTGCAATTGGCATTTGTTAATATTTTCAAGATCCAGCTATGTCCCTGTTGTGTATAACACAATTCTTGTGGGTTCAGGAAGTTAGGTAAAAAATGTGGATCTTAAAATGTAATTGGGTGATTACTATTGGCACCGGATAAAAGGATTTAAGCTAGAGATCAAAGAGGGCCAAGTCCAGTCCTCAAGAGCCACAAACAGGCTTGGGTTTCAAGATATCCACAATGAATAAACATGAAATAGATTTGCATACAATAGAAGCAGTGCCCCATATAATAATAACTAGGAAAAGAAAATAATTGCTAAAGAAATAAATGGACTGATCAATAATTACATGAACAAACTTGCTCATTATCACTTTAGATATAATAATGTCAGTATAAAGGTCACACCTACCTGTATGCGGTTCTATAGAAAAATAGGGTTGTCCCTCCAAAATGCTATAAACCAGTTTAGCGCTGTTCCCATATACTGGATCATCTGCATCAGTGGCTGTTACTTTTGTCACAAAGGTACCTACAGCAGATGAAGAAAATATGCTTAATAATCTGTCTTGCTCATCCAAGAATATACAATCTCTAAATGTTTTACATTTGAACAAGAAGTAATGATCAGCCATGACCTGACAATTCTTTCTGACACATTGGCTGAAATGAATTGAAAAAGAAATGGATACTGATGTGTAATTTGAGACTAACAAAACCATCTGAGCTGTGATGTCCAAAGCTTAGTTACAAAACAATTCTCAAAAATAGAGTGCTCTGGATGGCCAGAATAGATGATGCGATGGATACGGCTTATTCTTCAGAAAGACATGACTCCATCACAATGTGTTAAGAGTAAAAGTGCAATACAATTCCATATATCCCTCAATCACTTGAGATGTCTCTGCCAAATTTTTAATAAAAGTGCTTAGATTATACTTTTTCTTTTTAAATTAGACTGTAAACTGTATATTTCATAAGCACAATTAGGCCTGGATTCACCATTCTTTGCAGAATGATGAATCTTGCGAAAACGGGGGGCAGGGGGGCAAAGAGGGGGCGGGCCTGCAAAAGCCCGCAGCCTTCGCACCACAGCGGTGCAATTTCGGCAGCCACAGTGCGCCGGCTGCCGGCTTTTGCACCGAATAGCGCCACCGTGAAAGGGGGCGCTATTCGGCACGCTACTGCTAACAATAACGTAACTAACATTATTGCCAGCAGCGAAGACACCGCTGACTCCGCCCCTCTCCACCATGACTCTGCCCCTCCCCACCCTGACTCCACCCCCAATCCAATTAGCATGCTATCGCACGCGAAAAGGGTCTTTTCGCATGCGACAGAGGCTTATCGCACGCGATACAGCCGTATCGCGTGCGATAAGCTTTTGAAAAATAACCCCCTTAGTTTGTGCAATTTTGGGCATGTAGAAAAACATAATGTGCTCCTTGGTATTGTGTATTTAGTTTTGTCTTGTGTCACACACACCCGGAGAACATTAAAACCCATTTTACCAGGTACCAAAATGTGACTTTTGCTTCTTTATATCAGATTTTAAATAATTTACAGCTCTAATCAGACTGCATGCTTTTTTATTACAAAAATACTGATTTAAAATGATATAGAATGAAAGGTTCTTTCTATATATTCTAATGTGCTATTTACGCTTGTTAAAAGGAGTGTAGATGTGCGGTATTTAGGTTGGGTAAGAGTGCATGGCTATTTGCAATTATTGGACTCTTCAGATGCTATATAATTGTGATGTGAGGCACAGGAGTCTCGCCCTGAGAAGACTTCTCTTGTAAGCTTCATTCAGTTGATGACCTCGGAGTGCCCTATATGGCTATGAAGGGGAGAAGTTTATGTGACTGTGCATGTTTATGCATGTACTGGGATATATATATAAGAGGTCTTTAGAAGTGTGTGCAACTCCAGAAGGAAACTATATTCAACTCTATCTCTTTTCTAAATCCCACCAGTAGTTTGAGCCTGATGTATCTAGAGCAGTCTTGTCACTGTGAGGTAAGTACTTTCAGAATGCCTTTAAGTAAACTGGAAAGCCAGAGGACCTGTGCCATTTGTGATTGGGAAACTGAGGTTGCCCACAAATAAGTGGTAATTGCTTATTGACCTCAAGGTTTGTGCCAGTTAAATTCATTCCACTTCCAAAATAGCTGCATAGCCGCCTTCCCATCTATCTATCTATCCATCTATAAAACATCCATGCCATATATAAAATCTATGTGAAAATTACAAACAGCAGCAACTATAAATTCTATTCTGTCATTAAAATCATAATTTTAGAAAATGCATTCAAGAACATATACATTTATCACAGCAAGTGAATTAAGTGTATAGATGATGATTTTATATTCACATAGCTCTAGCACTGCACTGTTTGGGCTCAATTAAAAGTAAGGTTTGTGGAACTACATGACCGAAGTTGAGGAAAATATGGCAGAAAAATGATTTATTTTTTTTTTTGACACCATATAGCTTTTCTTTGATGAATAGGGTTTTACGCTGCATCACCGAATATTCATCCGGGATTTTCCACTGCTGTTTATTTTGACTGCATTTGAAGCGTTGTTTCTTCCTTTATCAAGCCTCCCACAAACTCTTTTATCTAGGCTTTAAATTTGACACTGTGGCATTTTGCAGGAAAAGAAATAGAACACTATTATGGTCTGTCTTGCTGTTGTGCCCCTTTATTACACTCCTTTATCAGTTTCATTGGTTCATGCAATCTAGGAAGAGCATAAAGCTTTAATCATTGTTGCCCCTTTTGTCCTTTATTTATAATGTCAAAATGACATAAATATATTTATACACATAGAGACTGTGTGGACATCTATTTCTGTTAACTTCTGTCCTTGTATAAATCCTTCTCTATCCCTGTTCGAGGTGTGCTAATACCAAGCTGATTAGATGGCTAAGAAGTACACTTGGGTTTATTTAATACCACTTTTAATTTGATTTAACTATTAACAGAGTCTGTTAGACTCACCTTTTTTTGTGTCAACTCCCAAGGTTTCTCTTGAGAACACAATAAACATATGCAGAGTTAACAATAAAAGTTTTCATACTGTCATGGAAGGTTTCCGCTTGCTGACAAGCTAAGATTAAAGGGCTTCATAAAAAAGGCCTCTGTATTTGGAATTTTTTTATTTTTTTACATGTACATCAGGCACAGGCTGAAGTGTCTACATTATTCAAAAAGAATAATGCACATGCTATCGGAGGGGTATAGGCAAACAATAACTTTGGTGTGGAAATGAAATGTAAGGATTGGAAAAAATGTTTTATCTTGGAGAGCTGAGCATAAAGGCATTATACTGTACAGAAATTTATGTTGCTGAGTTACATGGATTGCAGAACTGAAAGTAACATAAATGGGTATGGATGGGTTGGAAAAGCTTTTTCAGACTGGCATTATTTGTTTTTCTCTTGGGAAATAAGAACGACCTACAAGACTGGGGAATCCTCTTTCTCCCCCTCTGTATGTGACTGTATTGGTTCACGCTTGGTTTGCCACCATGACAATTAAGATTTTACAAAAAGTATAGATGCATAGAATATGAGAGACAGAATATTGAAATCAACTCCCTTTTCCTCTGTTCATTGACCCTATCTGTTAGGATACCACAGATCCCAGCTTGATGCATGGTTTTATCCTCACTTCCCTGTGCAACCCCTCTACTTATCCTACTTATGCTTTCTTAAGTTTAGAGACATATACCCTCTTTCTAAAATTGTGAAAAAATGTTTGTATAGAACCCTGAATAATTTATTTATAAAAAATGTATAAACCATCTATCAACATTTCAAGCTGGTTTACATAAAACACATTCATAAACAAGTAAAACAAACATTAAAAAACATAAAACATATTAAAACAAACTAAACATAAAATCACCAAGACAAATAAAACCTAGCATCAGCCAAAATTAAGGACAAACGCATACAAGGTAGATGTACCAACTTGCTGCAAAAACAAACACAACTGACATAAACAATATCCTAAGCAGTGCTATAGCTGACTTTCTCACTCATAGATCAAAAGCTTATTTAAACAAAACAGCCTTCAGCATTTTCCTGAATTTGGCGGTAAATACCTCCCCCTTTAGGTCCTGCAGAAAAGCATTCCATAGAAAGGGCACTATATATAAAATAAATGTTTTTGTGATTCATTGAGCCTCACAATTTTATAAGAAGGCACATCAATGGTATTCCTTCTGTTTTTTAGGTTGGCAATTTCCTCCTGCTCCTCTCATCAGAAATAGATCTGGGATCTTTATCATAAGCCTTCATTCTCATCTACATGAACATTCCGCCCCCCCCCCCCCCAGTTTATACTCTCTCTGAGCTTAGTCCAGTCATTAAAACAATGGTCTTCAGCTGAGGGGTCATGTGCCAAGGCTGCTTCTAGAACCCTGCAACTATCCAACCATAGAAACATAGAAACATGACAGCAAAAACAGACCATATGGCTCATCCAGTCTTCCCATCCACCCAATTAATTCAGCATCACTTCCTTAGAAATCCTCTGTATTTATCCAATGCTTTCTTAAATTCAAATACTGTTTTTGTCTCCACCATCTCCATTGGGAAGATGTTCTATGCATCCACCACCTCTCAGTAAAAAAATATTTCCTCCTGAAGCTATCCCATTTCACCTTCATCTCATGACCCCTTGTTCTAGAGCCTCCTTTCCATTGAAAAAGACTCACCTCCTGTACATGGAAACCTTTGAGATATTTGAATGTCACTATCATATCTCCACTATCTCACCTTCCATATGCATATTCATTGTGGGTATCCTGAAAACCTGGCCTGTTTGTGGTACTCGAGGACTGGAGTTCGCCATCACTGCTCTAGGGTATACATGTTTAGATCTTTAAGTCTATCCCTTTATGCTTTATAATGAAGACCACTGACCATTTTAGTAGCTAGCTTCTTGACCGACTCCATTCTGTTTATGTCCTTTTGAAGGAGAGGTCTCCAGAATTTTACACAGTATTCCAAGTGAGGTCTCACCATATACAGGGCAACATCACCTCCCTTTTTCTGCTGATCAATCCTCTTCCTATGTAGTCAAGCATCTTTCTGGCTTTTACCATTACTTTATCCATCTGTTTGGCCACCTTAAGATCATCAGATACAATTACCTCCAGATCCTGCTCTTCCTTTATATTAGAAGAATTTTATCTCCAATACTATAACTTTCCCTATGGTTTTTGCATTCCAAATACATTACTGTGCATTTTTTAGCATTAAATCTTAGCTGCCTGACCTTAGACCATTTCTCGAGCTTCACTAAATCCCTGCTCAGGTTTTCCACTCCTTTCTGGCTGTCCACCCTATTATAGATTTTGGTATCATTGGCAAATCGACAAACCATTCCCGATAACCGTTCTGTTAAGTCACTCACAAAAATGTTGAAAAGAACCAGTCCAAGGACTGAACCATGAGGCACACCACAAGTAACAATTCTCTCCTCAAAGAAAATCCCATGTACCACTACCCTTTGTGCCTTCCACTTAGCCAGTTTCAAACCCAGTCAGTCACTCTAGGGTCTGTACAAAGGGTATACAAGTTATTTAGAAACCTTCTGTGTATAACCTTGTCAAAGGCCTTGCTGAAATCTACCTCGTCTAGTGCTCTCCCTTGATCCAACTCTCTGGTCACCCAATCAAAGAAATTGATCTGATTCATCTGACAAGATTTACCTCTAGTAAAACCATGATGACTTGGAGCTTGCAATCCATTTGATCCCAAAAACTGCACTATCCTCTATTTTAGCAGCAATTCCATTAGTTTGCTCGCCACAGAGGTCAGACTAACTGGCCTATAGCTCTCAGCAACTTTTATTCACCATTTTCCAGTCCTCCAGAACTAGTCCAGACTGTAAGGAAGCTTTGATAAGGTCAGTCAGCAAAGCTGCCATGACATCTCTGTTCTCTTAGTACCCTCAGATATATCCCATTCAGCCTCATCACCTCATCTACCTTAAATTTAGTTAATTCCTCAAACACTGTTCTGAAAATTGATTGAGGTTTACCTCACTTGCAATCTTATTTATGTTGTTTTATATGATCCTACTCCAGGTCCTTCACAGTGAACACTGAATAGAAATATTTGTTAAGTTTTGCTTTTTTTCTCATCAGGCTCTATATATTCCTCCCCTTTTCCATTGTGTCTCACAATGCCACTTTTATATTTCCTTCTATCACTAACATATCTAAAAAAAAAGTCTTGTCCCCCCTGTTTTACCATATTTGCTATTTTTTCTTCTATTTGAATTTTCATATTCCTGATTACTTTCCCAACTTCTCTTAATTTTTCCAGATATTACCTGTCTTCCTCTTTCTGCACTCTTGTAGTTGATGAATGCTGACCTTTTTTCCCTTACCTTTTCAGCTGCTTCTTTAGAAAACCATAACGTTATCTTTTTTCTCTTCCCTTTATTTAAATTCCTAACAAAAGATTAGTTGCCCTTATATCTCCTTTTAGTTTTGTCCACTAAGCATCATCATTGCACACTGACTGTGACCAACCCCAGGGAGTGGAAGACTAGAGTTAGAAATTGAATTCAGGTCCTTCCATCAGGCTGGCCCTAGTGGTTTTCTTTCCAACTGAAAAATTGTATGGACAAGAAATAATAGTTCTATTATAGATCTATGATTAATCTAGCTCGCAATTTTAGGTGTTTTTATTTCCTCTTACCTGTGGTCTTATTGATTTGCTATTTCTTATATTACCATTCAATAGTCAATTGATCAAGGAAACACAGCATGTAGTATAGCAGCAACTATCACCATTCTATTAGTACTTCTTTGGCATGCAGTATCATCCATAATTTGGGAAACATTTTACTATCACTGTGAAGCCCTGATCTCTTCAGGGATAAGGCATAATAATAATCATTGCTACCATTTCCAAGTCTATCAGAATTCCATGCACAGTGCAGAATTAATACTAGGAGAGACTGGCATGCTTTTTAAACAGGCCTGTGTATCAAGGCTACAAAAAAAAACAAAACCCTTAAAAAATGTTTGCAACAATAAAACACAAAACATTGCAGGTCTATACAGAGCCCTTAAAATGCAGACTAGTACATCTATTGACATTGGATCTACTAATAAAATATCTTGATGCTAAGGTGAATAAAATATGCATACGCTATTAGATCACCTAAGATATAAATCAACTAATATGGTGTGGACAACATAAGTCATCAGAGAGAGAATAATACAAAGTATTCTTTCTCCTGGAATATGACAGAGGAAAATTGTTTGTCTGAAATATTTGCAAGTATAAAAGCATTAATAAAAAGTAACAATATGCAGATTTGGTTGCCAAAACTCTTATTTTAAAAACCCAATCATTTTGCATAGTCCCGACTTCCTAATTTGTTTTGCCTTGTAATTAACCTTGAGTAAAGTATTACTGTTACTGTTCTCACATGATGATCACTCTATTAGAACATAAGAACATAAGAAACTGCCATATTGAGTAAGACCAAGGGTCCAACAAGCCCAGCATCTTGTTTCTAACAGTGGCCAATTCAGGCTACAAGTAACTGGCAAGTACCCAAACATTAAGTAGATCCCATGCTACTGATGCCAGTAATAGCAGTGGCTATTCTCTGTCAACTTGATTTATAGCAGTTAATGGACTTCTCCTCCAAGAACTTATCCAAACCTTTTTTAAACCCAGCTACACTAACTGCACTAACCACATTCTCTGGCAACAAATCCCAGAGCTTAATTGTGCATTCAGTGAAAAATAATTTTCTCTGATTAGTTTTAATAGTGTTAACTTCATGGAGTGTACCCTAGTCCTTTTATCTGAAAGAGTAAATAACCAATTCACAATTACTATTGTGGAGCGCTAGGAGAGCGATCCCACTCCTGGGAGATGTGTGTGCCCTTGGGCCGTGGCCCGACGCCAGAGAGGTCTGAAGAGGTGCCGCGGGAGGCGTGGCATGCCCGAGCATGGGCTGGACGGGAGCAAGGCTGGAGTGATGACTGGAAGACAGGCCCTCCTCCGGACCTGCACGCTTTGGAAGACCCAACAACGCAATGTTGGTCTTGTGAACAGTCCTCCGACCGTTCCCAGCCCTTTCGGACCTGCCGCAGGGTACGGCATGAAGCGGCAGGCCGGATGGAGGCCAGGGCAGCGAAGACTGGAACATGGATTCAGACGAGACTCAGGAACGACGTAGATTCAGGCATAGACGTGGACTCAGGAACGAGGTGCAGGATGCATAGACGTGGACTTAGGCACAGACGTGGACTCAGGACGAGGTACTGGATGCACAGAGGTGGACTCAGGAGCAGACGTGGACTCAGGACGAGGTACTGGATGCACGGAGGTGGACTCAGGAACGAGGGCTGAAGGAAGACATGGGTACTGTCCCTCAGGGCGCCCTACTCAGACCACCCGTGGGACTGAGTCGCGGATCACCCTGTCCCAAGCGCAAACTACACAGCCCTGGAAGGCTGGTCGCGGACCACGCTGAGAGCGGGAGAGCACAGGGAAGAAGCAGGTTGCTGCATTCCTGGCAGCTCAAGGTAAGGTTTGCTGCACTCCTGGCAGCTCAAGGCAAGGTTCAAGCATCAGGATCAGGAACAAGGATTAAGACAGACCTCAGGGCTGGAACAGCAGGTAACATCAGGACTGGAACACGGATACTGGAACAGGAGTCACACCTCAGGGCTGCAACATGGAACTGGAACAGTAGGTAACATCAGGACTGGAACATAGGTATTGGATCAAGAGACAGACCTTGGGACTGGAACAGCAGGCAGACAAACATCAGGACTGGGCGAGGAGCTCCGACAGGGAACAAGAAACACAGGACCTTGCAGAAGTGCTGGAACACGGACGACTTCCTGGAGCGAAGGATCTCAGGAGTGACCAACTCCTTGCGAAGGCAAAGACAGACTGAACGCTGAGCCCTTTAGTAGAGCTGAGGTAGACAACGCCCAGGGAGGGGTCAGCAGGGGGCCACACCTGGCTGGCCCTTGAAGAGGAGCAGAGAGGCGCGCGCCCGCGCCCTAGGGAGGTGGAGAGAAGAGCTGGAAGCTGGTGGCATCCTCAGCCATGTGGAAGGCCCAGGGAAGCAGTGGAGCAGCCCTGGGCTGGAGCTGGGTGAAGGCAGGTCAGTGGAGCAGCTCCCAGCTGCAAGGACTGAAGCAGGAAGAAGCAGAGAGAGGTAAGGCTGGCTGCAGGCACCGGCAGAGAGAACAGAGAGCTGCAAGGACTGAAGCAGGAGAAGGGCTGACTGCAGGAACGGCTCCATGCCGTGAAGACAGCCCCAGGAGGAGAGGTAAGACTGCAGGCAGAATAGAGAGCTGTAGCAGGCTGCAGGCACAGTAGAGAGCTGCAGGCACCAGCAGGGACGGCTTCCCTGCCAGGCAAGGACCCGGGCTGAAGCAGGCACTGGCAAGGATGGCCTCCCTGCTGGCTGAAAGGTCCCGGGATCGCAGCAGTACGTCGGAGGAAGGCAGAAACAGGAGCAGAGGAGCCGGCCGCATGGCAACAGCTGCGGGGACAGCCCCAGCTGATTCAGGGAGAAAGAGAAGCAGCAGCGTCAGCAGCCCAACTGGCTGTGAGAAGGTAAGAGCCTGCCCACGCTCCTCATGGGCAGGATCGCAACAATTACACATTACAGACCTCTCATGATTTTAAAGTCCTCTATCATATCCCGTTACGCATGCCACCCACGGCAGACCTGTGGCGTGGCCTTCTCACCTTCTTACACAGACTCCAGCTCCTGGTTCCTCTTCACTGGCAGCAGTGGGCCGCCAGCTCCGACCTTAGGTCGCCTCTGGTGCCTCCGGATCTGCCATGGTCCCCAGTGTTGCCAGCCAACACTGGGGATCATTGCTCGTCCATTGCTCGTCCATTGCTCGTCCTTGCTCGTCGGGCCTCTCCACGTGGCCCACAGAGAGACACCGCAATCAGCACTGCACCCCTCCCTAGGCGCATGCGTGCACATCGCTAGTTATTTTAAAGGGCCCCCGGCGGGAACCTGGCCGCAGCCCTGTATGCTGACGTCAGACTCTTCAGCATATATAAGTTCAGGCTTCGCTCCATAGCATTGCCTTTGCAACAGGTCTCCTTGTACTCCAAGTACTCGTTGCTGATATAGAATCCTCTCTACGTAGTGTTCCTGATTCCCGTGGTTCCCGGTTCCTGTTTTCCTCGTACCTGCCTCGTCTATGTGTTGGACTGACTCTTTGGATTTTGACTCTGCTTTGACAACTCTTCGGCTTCTCTCCAGCCCCAGACCTCTGCTATGCCTGACTACTCTTCAGTCCCGGACCTTAGCCACGCTTGTCTACTACTGCCTTCGCAGTGCCCTGACCATTGGCTTGGTTGACTACTCCTGCCTTTTCCGTGCTCCTGGACCTTAGCCATGCTTGACTATGCCTGCCTTCTCCGTGCTCTGACCATTGTTTTGATTGACTACGCTACAGATATAGCAGAATTAGAAAAGGTAAAGGAAAGGGCAACCAAAATGATAAATGGGATGCAACAATTCCCCTGTGAAAAAGGCTAAAGAGGTTAGCTTGGAGAAGTGATGGCTGAGGGGGAGATATGGTAGAGGTCTATAAATTCATGAGTGGAGTGCATCGAGTAAACCTGAATCAGTTATTTACTCGTTCAAAAAGTATGAAGCCTAGGGGAAACACAATGAAGTTACTAAGTTGTACATTTAAAACTAATAAAATATTTTAAATGCATAATTAAGCTCTGGAATTCATTGCCAGAGGATGTAGTGAACCCTATTAGGGAAACTGTGTTTAAAAAAAGTTTGGACAAGTTCCTGGAGGAAAAATCCATAAACTATTATGAAGGTGAAGTTGCAGAAATCCATAGCTTATCCCTGAGATAAGCAGCTTGGAGTCTATCTACCCTTTAAGATCCTGTAAGGTACTTGTGATCTATTGTCTGACCCAGTATGGCACATTCTTATGAAGCTACGCATATAAGGGTAAATTTTTTTAATGTATTTTATTGTATTTTAATGTATTTCCGCCCTGGAGGCGACTGTTCAGTTCCTTGTAAACTGGTGCGATGTGTATTCTTTACAGGAACATCGGTATCTAAAAATTAAAAATAAATAAATAAATAAATAAATTTTAAAAGCCCTATGCGCGCCAAAGCCGGGAGATATGTGCGTGTCTAGGGCTGGCACATACCACGTGGATTTTAAGAAGCACTCAAGTATGCATCTATCTTCCGGTATGTGCACAAATCAGAAAGTTAAAAAAAGGGCAGCATGTGGGCATCTATTTATATGTATTTATGCACACAAGTGCATGCCAAGGTCCCCTACCATGTAACTTTACTTCTGCTATGGATGATGAGTAAGTTTTAAAATAAAAAAAATCAGGGCTAGTTAGCGGGTTTAGAAGGGTTGGGGCTAATAGGATAAAAAGGAGGCTCTCTTGCTAGGGGGATTAGGAAGTTCTATCTGTTTACCAGGGAGAACTGGGAAGAAACTGGGGAAGTGGGTATTTGCCTAGCAAAATCCCCACACTTACACGGTAGAGACGCCATTTGTGCGCAATGCATGCATCCATATAAATTGCACACACATATGTATGTACAAACTGCTGATTTTATAACATACATGTATATATGCATGTATGGTATAAAATAGCTGCTTCCATTAGCGCGAGCTGGCATATGAGCGGACATGTACGCCCGCGTGGCTATTTAACAGTTATCAACCCCCTGTACTTTAGATTTTGTGTGCATATATATACACAAAAAAAGGGACCATCTAGGGGAGCTCTGCAGTGGGACCACAGTTACACACTTTAGGTTGCTATTTCATAAGAGACTTGTGTGCGTACATTTCGCATAATTTTACAACTGCTAATAACATTGCGTAATTGATATCAGACTTGTTTACTGTATACTATTGGCAAGTCTGAGTGAACTGGGGGGAGTTCAGGTTGAAGAACTAGAGGTCTTGATGACCTGGAGGACTGGGTAATCTGGTAAATAAATCAGATCACTGGTAATTTTAATGACATGCCCATGTTTTAAAATATACCAACTTATGCGTGTAAATTGGGTTTTAAGTGAGAAAGTTGTACTTTATTTTTAAGCATAAAATAATTGCATGTATATTTTAAAAATTGATAGGAAAAGTACATATAATTCAAAACACTAAATACTTGCTTTCAATACATTGCAATATTCGCATGTAAGCATCCATGCATGTGCATGATAAAGGTATATTTTAAAGTATGAACATATCATTTATGTAAGAGTTATAAAATACTTAGATCTTTGTACGATCATATATGCTGCACAGATTAGTTTGAAAGTTACCATGTATGTGCACAATAATTGCAACCAGACGTGTGTATTGTGTAATAACCCGAGATTCAATATAGAGACAGACATTTTATAAATTATGTGTAAACTCTGCTGCTGAAAATACTTACTTGCACTTGTACTTATGAACAGAAGTACATAAGAAGTTGCCATGCTGGGTCAGACTGAGGGTCTATCAAGCCCAGCATCCTGTCTCCACAGTGGCCAATCCAAAATACAAGTACCTGGCAAATACCCAAACAGTAAATACATCCCATGCTACTAATGCTAGTAATAAGCAGTGGTTATTCCCTAATTTTCAAAGCCACATGCAGGTGTCCTTCTACGTGCGGTTCCCAGTGCATTCACATGGACGCCCGCTCGCTGATTCGAGCGTGGAACGGTGGGCATTTTGTTTGAAGTGAGTGGTGATGAGATTGGGCCTTCCCCAGTTCCCTAACCCTCTAGCTACCCTTCCTCCCTTTTCCCCCTCCGCCTCGACCCCTAAACACCCCCTAACTTACCATGTACTTTACTTGTGATATGGATTTGCCACTGTTGGAAACAGAATAATGGGCTTGATGGACCCTTGGTCTGACCCAGTATGGCATTTCTTATGTTATGTTATCTTATGTTTGTGGGGCTTGGGTTATGTGAGTTATTGTTAATAAACTGCAGTCTTTTGTAAATCCAAAATGCTGTATGTATATTTCATGTGGGGAAGGAGAGGGGAATATGCACTATTTCCCGCCCTACCCATTTGAGTTATGTTATCCAGAAAAGCTCAAATTATCACAAGTTCTTTGATAAGAAAATTCCCATATCCAGAACTTCCATTGTCTGGAAAAAACCCATTCTCCAAAATGAACTTGGCCCCAACCATTTTAAATAATAGGTACTATACAGTAGTTAACAGTTAAAGTTAAGTAAATCCAATTACCAGGTATTAATCAGTGACAAGAATGAAAAAACTGTAGGGTTAACTCAGAGTCAGTACCTAGCCAAACAGCACAAGTTCAATCTTCAATTTAATTGATCAATTTGTCCTCTTCTGGTAAGCAAACTACAACAAGCTGAATGCACATCCATTTAAAATAAAAAAGGCTTGATTAAACCTTTGTGTGTTTTCCTAGTGCACCTCTCTGCTGATTGCACTTTGTTGTCTTCATGGTTGACCTTGAAAGTGTAGATTACTGAATCCTGATCTACTGTGTCTTACATGAGTAATGTGGTTCAGCAAGCAAGGAGATTTGTAACTATTCCATAATGTTAAGTTCACTCTTTTGGTACAGATATGCTCATATATTTATGACTGAATAACCAACTCTGGATAGGGCAACTTTTAAAATGTCTGATGGCATCACAATGTGCTCTGATCTCCCCAAGTTTTCAATTGAACTAACTGGCATGTTCGCCTGTAGAAAAGAAAAAAGGCAGCTCAGTTCTAAGCATGATGGGCTTCAATGCACATGGAAAAGGTGAGGCAGTAGTCCCAGGGTGCTCTAATGTTCATGGCAAGAAATGAACAGTTCATCCTGAGTCCTGTGACTGGTGAGAGGATCAGGCAGACCGTGCCAAAATCTTTGGTTTGCTACCCTCTTCATGATTTCCCCTGTAACATTCAGGAGAAAAGAAGGTGCGGGTAAGCGCTGTTCAAATTACTTTTCTATTAACAATTTATATGTTCATAAAATGTAGGCTGCTAGAATGCATTGTACATACCGGGTGGTTTGTTTTTGTTTTTTTTATCAATTATTATTTTATAGATTATTGAACTTTCTGTGACATACATTCAGCTAATTGTTTTACTGCAACACCGTGTTTAAATATAATCAGACAAAAGACAGATTATGTTGTGATTTCTTCATTTTTAACTTTTTTTTAAGTGTCATTTCATATCAAGATAAATATAAGATCACATTTTTTTTTTATTTTAAAGGATTACAGTGCTTGTTGAATTTCTCCCCCTGATGAAGCCGTCCTTTCGCGAAACATAAAGGCCTTTTGTTGAGGCTTAAAGAGTTGTTCTACAATGACCAGGTTATAACATTTATTTATTTATTTATTTATTTATTTTATATACCGACGTTCGATCGAGATATCACATCGGTTTCCAGATAACTCAAAGAATAGGGTAGTAACAGCCCTATTTTACATTATAACATTGTAATAAATATAATAAATTATAACATTGTAATAAATATAACGAATTATAACAGAAATAACAGGATTACATGGAACATTTGATGTAGTATATAACATATGTACATAAATGACTTGTTGATGAGGATATTTTAAGGTTAATGTTGGCAGGGAGGGTTGAAAGGGGGAATGGGGGGGATAGGTGGGAGGAGGGTGGTGCAAGGGAGGGAAGATGGTGATCTAGTACTGGACCCAGTGCACGGCTCCAGTACAGATGATTGTAAACTGATTTTGAACACATGCTGATTTCAAAGCAAGACCACTTTATTACGGAACATTCTTTAACTTTCTCAAGAGACTGTTGTCAAAGAAGGATTAAATATTTCATGGATGTGGCATTTTCATTCACATTTATTGTTCATAACATTACTAAATATATGCATTTTATTTTTGATATTTGATTTATATACTTTTTCTAACAAAAATAATAAACAATGATAAAAATTGTTTTTATATAATATTGCTTATATTTTAGATAATAGTGTTCCTTCATATTTCACACATACACACACACACACATATATATATATATATATATATACTGTATATACCCTTTTACTAGTTTTATAAAAAGAAATAAACATAATTCTAGATAATTATAATGTGTATTCCAGGACTGATCAATTTAAGTCACTCAGATTAAATGAGACTTCTGGGTCCACTATTACTTCTTCATACTAAATTGCTTCAGTTTGTAAATTAATCTTTCCAGTACCAACAAAGCATATATTCTCCATAACTGTTTGTGACTATCAGTTCAATAGTTATATTCATATTTTACCATAGTTACAAAAAGCAGTGGACATAACTCAGGTGTAAATCCTTTTGAAGGTAATTTTGAAAAGGATTTACATACACAAAACTGGATTTTATGCATATAAATGAACTTTACACAAGAAAGTGGGATTTTGATAATTGTTCCAATATATGCTACTAAATCATAAATAGGTTTTCCCCATGAAAGTGCACTTTAGAAGGTGAATTTTAAAAGCCTGATGCACACACCAGTCGGGGGATGCATGAATAAGCTGGGCTCATGTGTGCTGAGCGGATTTTAAAACCCAGCCAAGTATGCGCGTATGTGCCGCTACACGCAGAAATGAAAAGCTCCCAGAAACGGGCGGGGTCTTGGATTTCACACGTAACTTTACTTCTAACATGGATGCCATGCAAGTTATAAAATAAAGATAAATAGATTGGCAGGGTTTTAAGTGTCGGGACTGACAGGGGAAAAGGGAGTCCATTAAACTGGGGGCAAACTGGGAACAAACTGATAAAATTGGTAATGGCAATGGCACTTGTGTTTTTTTAAAATCAACCCCCTTATGCAGTAGAAGTGGCATTGTGCGCACATGTTCATGCAGTCAGGCTATTTTATAACATGCATTCATACACGCATGTACGTTATAAAATGGCTGAATGTGTATGCGGGCAGATGAATGTGCACACATGTGTGCCTGCACGCCTGCTTAAGATACCTTCGCTGAGCGTAAATAGGCTTTTGAAAATTGCTGCGATAGCATGCCATATTTACTCAAGGACCTCCTTTGAAAATTACCTCCTTTGATAGTAAATTTTCAAAGCGGCGTGCAGGTGCGCATTTGTGTGCATACGTCGGCCCGCACCCAGGTGTGCAGCCGTTTTATAACATACGCTGCACACCTGGGTGCACACGTACGCCAAATTCTAAGTGGGTGCCTGCATGTATGCACAAATCCTGCTTCTACTGCTTAAGCCAGGCGTTTTGAAAGTGACGCATGCTAAATACACTCCCAGTTATACCAATTTATCTCCCAGCTCGCCCAGTTAAGGGATAGATCCTCCAAAACTCCTTACTTTAATAACTTTCACTCCCTCAAATTAGCCCTCACTCTCTTAAAACCCCACAGAGCTGCCTAGTTTTATTTATTTTGTAACTTACACCTCCTCCATAGCAAAAGTAAACTTACATGGCAGGGACTCTGGCCGCACACCCAGGTGTGTAAGTATTTATGTGCAACTATCTGGTTCACGCCCCAAAATGCCCATGCCCTGCCAAAATCATGGCCATGCCTTACCCCTTTTTGAAAACTTTGGAGATGTGTGTGCTGCGGCAAATATGCACGTATCCAGGCAGCTTTTAAAATCCTCTTGTCACCCGCGAGCTGGACTTATTCGCTCATCCCCTAATTAATGTGCGTGCCAAGCTTTTAAAATTGATATTTTTGTCTGCACTATCAGTTCATACACTGCTTTAGGAGAACTGTGGCACTCAAAAAACCACTAAAAATGAGAAGATCAAGTTTTTCAGCAGTTGATTTCTACCAGAAAATAATCCCTATTTTTAGGTATTTTACAGCACTATAGAACAGAGCTCATAAGCCATTTTTCATGTGATCATTGGTTGAGAAGCTTAAGACAATGTGAATTCCATCTCCCTAGAAAATCCTCACAATAGCCCAACATCTACATTCACCAGTCCCCGCCCCCCCCTAGTATTTTAAGTAGTCACAGGCCATCCCCTATTCTACTCTTAAATTCTACAGGACATACCCTACATGTTTCCTAGTAGCTGCAGTTCTGGTCACAGTACCGCTGTGGAATACATGATGCAGAAAGCTTAATACTGTAAGCTGGAAGCCCTGTGAGATTACCCAGAAAGCAACAGGACATGAGGAAGCTCTCCCGGGTCACATCGGCTCTGCAACAATATGCCTCAGTAGAAGGACTGTTAGGAATCTGCCAATGATAAAAGTAATAATATAGTTTTTTGATCTGCAGAAAGGGAGGGAAGGAACCTCCTTTTCTACTTGGGAGGGAGCTACCCCTCCCATCAAAGAGGATGGGTGTTCCCACTCTATCCTCACCCCCTTCCCCAACTCTAGAATAATATGCTGTTGCCATTAGTTTAATCACAGAGTTGTGCCATCATGCAGACTGTGCTGGCAGGCATGGGCTGTAGGTCTGAGGTCACAGGAGGTTACCAAGACACCACCAGGACACCAGGGACCTTGCATCTGTAGCCCCCAGTGCCCACCTGCACCCTGTCAGCACAGTATTTTACACAGCAAGGCTGTAAGCCCATGACCAGCTGCTAGGTGATACATGGTAAATACTTCTAGTGGGCTGGGGAGGGAGAAGGTGGAGGAAAAGGACCTCTCGTAAGAAGGTAACCCTTTCCTAAAATAGAAAGGCGATCTCACCCCCTAGTCACTCCTTACACCCCCATACCCCTTTCCAGCCCTGAAAAATGACTTTTGTTTTTTAAATGATCATTTAGCAGCAATCGTGATTACAGCATTGCCATTAGGCAAAGAGTGCTGGCAGGTTGAGTTGCATGTCTAAGGTTACTGGAGGTTACTAGGAGACCAATTGGGCACCAGGGACCCCAGATCTAGATTTTATGTATTGATTGATTGATTTGAATTTGATTTTCCATCGTTAGCTCAAATCAAACCACAGAGCGAATCACAAACTATTTCATAATACAGTAATCCAAAATAAAGGTTCAGTAAAAGATTTCACTTCTGCTGGCAAGGAGGAGTTGGAGGGGGGAAATGGAGCAGTAAACAGATTTTTAGATAGCTTAAAAGTGTTTCTTGTCCTGTTACTGGGTGGGAGTTGCTGGAGCTTAGTATTAATGTTTATTTTATTTATTCAAAGACATTTGATATTCCGCTTTTAACCAAGAATGGCCTAAAGGTGGGTTATAACAAATTTAAAAACAAACAATACTGTTTGAATTACTATGCAGTTAGTATCAGATAAGCAGTTGGTTTCTTGATCACTGCCATAGCAGTAAGAATCCAATGGTGTGTAACTTGTAGCCTTCAAGATAAAATGGGAGGACAGATGTTGGATCTTATAAGTGGGGTCACAGATCTTACTGAGGAGCCATCATAAGACAGATCATAGTTGGGGGCATCACAGATCACAGTAGTGGTTGAAACCTCAGAGTACACATGGGCAGGGAAGATTTGGTGCATGTCTGCATGAATATAGTGTTTGTGTGTGTGTGAGGGAGGGAGGGAGAAGGGGGCAGACCCTGCAGTCTGATATCGCCCATTAACACTCCTACTCCATCAGAGTATCCTGGACCTTTCCATCACCACAATTTCCTGCCAGTGAGATGTGCACAGAATATGTGCTGGGAAAGGAGCACTCCTTGGCTTGCATTTGAAATCAAAACCTTTAAGGTGAATTTTAAAAGCCCGGCGTGCACCAAAACTGGGAGATACGAGCACAAGTTCGGCCAGCGCATGCCGAAAGGATTTTATAAGTCACCCTTGTATGCGTGTATGTCCCGCCGCATGCACATATACAAAGTTTAGAAATAGGGGTGAGGTGTGGGCCTAGTCTGGGTGGACCATGGGCATTCCGGGATTCACACTTTCTGATTTGGATGACGTGTATGTGCTAAAATAAAATAAATTAGAAAAGTGAGCATAATTCTAAGGGTCAGGGCTCACAGCGAGGAAGGGAGGCTATTAAATTAGGGGTTTTTGTAAGTCCTATCCCTAAACTGGGTGAACTGGAAATGAACTGGGAAAATGGCTAATGGCATTTGCACACGTCCCCTGTAAAATTTGCCCACTTAAGTAATAGAGATGGGATTTGCATACACATGCACACATCCATTTAAAATTTACTGTAAATGTATTTGTGTCCCGACTACTTTATAAAATGCACCCATATACGCACGTATGTTGAAAAATGGATGTGTCCCTTGGCACAAGCCGATTAATGCATGCAACTGTGCACCTGCACACCTGTTTAAAAGTTAAGAACATAATAAATTGGCAAAATGGGTCAGACCAAGGGTTCATCAAGCCCAGCATCCTCTTTCCAACAGTGGCCAATACAACCTACAAGTTCCTGGCAAGTACTCAAACACTAAGAAGATCCCATGCTACTGATGCCAGTAATAGCAGTGGCTATTTTCTAAGTCAACTTGATTAATAGCAGTTAATGGACTTCTCCAAGAAATTATCCAAACCTTTTTTAAACCCATCTACACTAACTGCACTAACCACATCCTCTGGCAACAAATTCCAGAGCTTAATTGTGCGTTGAGTGAAAAAGAATTTTCTCCAATTAGTTTTAAATGTGCTACTTGCTAACTTCATGGAGTGCCCCCTAGTCTTTCTATTATCCGAAAGAGTAAATAACCGATTCACATTTACCCATTCTAGACCTCTCATAATTTTAAAGACCCTCTCAGCCGTCTCTTCTTGTCACGATTCCTGCCCGAGGGGCTAATCCCCGTGAGCAGGCCTCTCCACTCACCCGAGCTGCCACCAACGCTTGAGCCATCCTCGGCAGTCACGGCCTGGACCGCCGTGCTGCCGACCACCCCAATGGCCAGGAGCCCACAGCTGCTGCCGCACTCGCCGCCTCTATCGCTATGCTTTCAACCTCCTAAGCGGCCAGGAGGCCGCTCCCAGCTTCATTGTCTTCAGCGGCAGGGAGCCACCATCGCTGAGGCCCTGTTCTGTGGCCTAGTGCCGCCGCCGACCTGTCTCCACAGCATGGAGCTGCTGATGCTGTCACTGGGGTCCTCTCTGATTGGCAGGAAGCCGTCCCAGCTGTTGCCTGGGTTTCCGCCTCCATCTGTTTTGCAGCAGTGTGCTGCTGTGAGGCCCTGCTTCTTCGTGTGGCTGGGCACCGCTGTCCGAGGTACTGCTCCTCCACTGGCCTTCCTAGGCGCCGGGGTGCACCTTTTCTGCTCCATTTAAAGGGCCAGCCAGGTGTTGCCCCCTGCAAGCTCCTCCCCGGGTGTAGTCCTCTTTAGCCCTACAAAAGGGCCCAGCATTCATTCAAGCTTTGCCTTCGGATCAAGTCTCACAGTCGTCTGTGTCCTCATCTTTGGTCCAGGTCCTCCGTGGTCTTCTCCTGTTTTGACTGCATTTGAAGCATTATGACATTTTCCGTTTTATTCACCATTCCCTTCCTAATAATTGCTAATATTCTGTTTGCTTTTTTGACTGCTGCAGCACACTGAGCCTACGATTTTAAAGTATTATCCACTGTGATGCCTAGATCTTTTTCCTGGGTGGTAACTCCAAATGTGGAACCTAACATCGTGTAACCACAGCAAGGGTCATTTTTCCATATATGCAACACTTTGCACTTGTCCACATTAAATTTCATCTTCCATTTGGATGCCTGATCTTTCAGTCTCGCAAGGTCCTCCTGCAATTTATCACAATCCATCTAATTAGGAGATGTGTAAATAAGTCAGGCTCGCGTGTGCACTGAACGGATTTGCGCATATCTCCTCCACATCTCCAAAGTTTTCAAAAAGGGACAGGTGTGGCTATGATGAGGGTGGGTCATGAGCATTTCAGGGCGTGAACCAGAGATGTGTGCGTAAATACTTACGTGCTTGGGTGCTCGCCTAGATCCCCTACCACGTAAGTTTTCTTTTGCTATGGATGAGGTGTAATTTATAAAATATAGAAAAACAGGCAGATTTGCAGGGTTTTAAGGGTCGGAGCTAAATGAGGGAAGTGAAGGCTAATAAACTAGGGGGGGGTTGGAGGACTTACCTCTTAAATGGGTGAACAGGGAATGAACTGGTTTAACTGGCATTGGCGTCAGCACTCATCACTTTTAAAGTACCCTGACTTACACGGTAGAAGCAGGATTTGTGCACACATGCATGTGCCCACTTAACATTTGGTGCACATGTTTGCATGGCCAGATTATTTTATAACATACACACATATGTTATAAAATGGCCGAGTCCCTGGGTGTGGGCTGACACACACACGCACAATTGTGCTCTCAAATGCTGGTTTGAAAGTTACCATCCCTATGAACAACTAAACTGATAAAAATTGCTTCATAGGGCATGAGAGAAAGGGATGGTGGGCTGTAGATCTTTTGGTTGTTTTGATGTTCAATTCATTTGTTGCCTGCAAAATAATGCATCCAAACTCAAACTTAATTTTTCTAGATTTTGCATTCTTGCCCATGAAATCATAGGGCAATTTTTTTTTTAAATCACTGCATTGTTTTGCAAATTTGAGACTGGTCAGAGCCAGGAACACTTCCATATCTGTAGAGAAGTCAGCACCATAAGACATGTGTGAGGATTTCAAAATGAAATCCATTGCAATATCTACCAGCTCTACTCTTCCTCACTCCATCCCTGCCCTTGCCTCTTTGTGGCAGCTGTGAAAGTACCCATGCTGTGAAACAGAGCAGGTAGGAAAATTTTCAACAGTCCATTTTTACCCAATTAGCTGCATTTGAAAATTGTCTTCCTCATGACAACATGTAGGTCAGTCTCAGAAGGAGATCTTGCCTTGTAGGTATTGGTGATACAGCACTGAGTCTGATTGAAAGATACTTTGCTTCTTATGTCCTACCTACCTCACATACTGTAAAGCAATCCCCTGAGAGAATGCAGAGTTTGTGGGACCAGGAAAGAAAGTGTGAAATGTATTAGAAAAGAGAACCAGTATATATTAGGGATGTGCATTAATTTTGGATGAATTAGTCAATTTCAACAGAATTGCCTAATTCATCCAGTTTCTGAGAACCTAAAAAACAAAAGTAATTTTTCCGAAATTTCGGAAAAATTTATTTTTCGGGTTAGCGCGCACTAATAAGAACATACGAACATGCCATACTGGGTCAGACCAAGGGTCCATCAAGCCCAGCATCCTGTTTCCAACAGTGGCCAATCCAGGCCATAAGGACCTGGCAAGTACCCAAAAACTAAGTCTATTCCATGTTACTGTTGCTAGTAATAGCAGAGGCTATTTTCTAAGTCAACTTAATTAATAGCAGGTAATGGACTTCTCCTCCAAGAACTTATCCAATCCTTTTTTAAACACAGCTATACTAACCGCACTAACCACATCCTCTGGTAACAAATTCCAGAGTTTAATTGTGCGTTGAGTAAAAAAGAACTTTCTCCGATTAGTTTTAAATGTGCCCCATGCTAACTTCATGGAGTGCCCCCTAGTCTTTCTATTATCCGAAAGAGTAAATAACCGATTCACATCTACCCGTTCTAGACCTCTCATGATATTAAACACCTCTTATCATATCCTCCCTCAGCCGTCTCTTCTCCAAGCTGAAAAGTCCTAACCTCTTTAGTCTTTCCTCATAGGGGAGCTGTTCCATTCCCCTTATCATTTTGGTAGCCCTTCTCTGTACCTTTTCCATCGCATGCTAACTCCCGTTAGTGCACGCTAATGTTTAAAAGTTAGCGCACACTAACTCTGTTAGTGCGGAAAAAAAAAAGCCCGAACCGCGGGAAAAATGAAATTTCCCTTGGCGGGCCAAAACTATCGGTTTGGGCTTTGCTCATCTCTAGTAGATATATCTGTGGAACCTAGTGAAGAAGCATTATATATAATGTTATGTTTTCATCGCTCTGTGAACTAAAAACAGCAGGGAAATGATTGGGATAAATTTATAGGTCATATTTCTGCATTGTTGTGCATTTTTTAGTTTATTCATGCTGGAGTTTTTTGTTGTATCAAAGTATGTTTTCTGAATACTTGAAAATTAAATTGTTTTATTTTATTTTATTTTTCATTTTTATGTAGCATGACCTTAAGACTAGAACATTCTTTGTGTATTATATTTTTGTATTATAGGGTTTGATATGTTATTATAATAAAAACAAAATTTAAAGTGATTTGTGCTAGTTTATACCAATTATCGTGACTTCAAAGAGCAAAAACCATGAAAACTAAAAACAAAGAAACAGGTTCTGTGGGGAGCAGACTTTTCCAAATAACTCAGTACTGCTGGATCCCTGATACTTAGCAATTCTCAGGGATGGAATGGCAATTTCTTATCCAGGAATTTGTTTTGTTTTTTGCATCCTTCACTACCCAGGGAAGCATTGAGGGTGATTTATTAAAGGTTTTTGTTCATTTTTCTTCAGTACAAAACTCAAGGCAGATTTCTCAATCTCAGCATTTTAAGGAGGAACACATTAACTAACACCAGACTTGCACAAGTATTTGAACCAGAGCAAAACTGGGGCAATCCTTTTTTGTCTTTGCTTTGTTTACATAAAATGATTTAAAAACAAACTTGCAGGAGTTTAATTTCAATCACGTGTTGTTATTCACTTTCATGTTTTTAACTTCTGCATTTGTATTTGGATGAAGGTAATAATGGAATCTGCTTTGAACAGTCTTTGCTGGAGAAAGCAGAATACAAGATTAAATAAATAAATAAATAAGGCCTGCCTCAAGCATATCCTTCACAGTTCTGTGTGATTAAAGTCAACCGAATGCAGTAAACATTTTTCCCAATTTTCCAAGGCCTTTACCTGGATAACATAATGGGCCTCATTTTCCATCCGGATCGCACGCGATCCCAAAATGGGGGCAGAGTCGGCCCCGGAAGAGGAGGAGTCGGGGCGTCACCGGGGCCGACTCCGCGAAGATGCCACGGACGACGAAAAGGTAAGGCCCTTTTCGCGTCCGAGTTCGCGCCCAATAGCTACACCTTCTATGGTGGCGCTATTGGGTGCGAAACCGGCAGCGATCGCACCGCGACGGTGCGATGGCTGCCGGCTAGCGCAGGCCCGCCCCCCGTTTCGGGCCCCCGCCCCCTCATTCCCTAAAGTATCGCAGGCCTGCGATACTTTAGGGAATGAGGCCCATAGTGCTTTACCCACAGCAATGGCCTGTAATAAAACTGTCTCCCCTATTCGTGAGTAGACCTACGTGCAAATGTCTTGTAAGCACACAAGTGTACCTGGACTGAGGGCAGGTCTTCCCAGGGGAGGGGGGGGTTTGTGCTTCAGCAGTTTTGCGCTTATGTGCAGACTTTTGCCTTTTCAAAACTGGGCTTCTAAAATTTCCCCAAAATAATAGCAGGTGTAAATGTCTGCAGGTAGTTTAGGTGGGGTAATTTCCAAAGTGAATGTGCAGTACATGTGTTAGTAAGCTTTCAAAATTGGTGTCACTTATGCAGGTATTTGCCATTATATTTACGCAAACTGTTACAAAATTACCCCCATAGGGCCCATTAAACCTCCTTCAACTTTTAGTACCAAAAGAGTTTTTCATGTTGATAAATAATCTTCGGAAGGGACCTTTCTGTCCTTGAAAGCTCATGAATTACCACATATTTTTTGTTAGGCCACATAGATTCTAGTGCAAATACAATATTTTGTATAATCAGATTTACAACAGCCATGTCAGCTGCTTCTTGCCTCCTAGAGAGTGTTATAGGCTATAAACTCACCATCCTCTCCCATGCCAGACACATTGGTGGTTATGGTAGGGATACGGGAGAGGCAAGAAGACAGAGTAATTAGAAGGGAAGAAGAGGAGCTAGGAGAGAAGTGGGTAGGATATAATCAAGATAATCTATTCTTCTACAGGTTCCGACAATAAAGAAGTGTAAAAAATAAAAACATAACCAGACACCTGAGGCATTAGGGAGGAAGTTATCTTAAGGGAGAAAGTGGCCACCATTGGTGGGGGTAATATCTGTACATTTGCATTAGAAAGAGTTATAGAAGATTGCAAGGGAATAAGTGGTGTTAAGGTCAGTCTTGAGAGTTGCAGTAGGATAAAACCAATTGAGAATAACTCACATTGGAGGTGAACATTATGAATCAACGAGTAATGAGTGGCCAGGCCAGATGGCGGGTAAGGATGAGATAGATTCTCTGGATAGTGAGCTGTAACCTGTCAGTGATCTCCTCTCTTCCAAAACTCTTTTTCTATTTAGACCAATATTTTTCTCATGATCTTTTGGGTTTCCGGCACAAATCGGTACCAATCTCTGTTGGGCTGCAGCATCATGCACGTGCATTTGTAATTACTTGGGAGTTTTTATTTATTTATTTTATTTTTAGATCCCCCCCTCCAAACTCAGCCCATCTATTGCAGTGACAGATCTCAGGCAGGGATCCCAAACCATGGCTCCCTTTGGCTTCTGGCTAATGTTTCCTGCGATCGGGCCCTTAGGTGTTGCCATTGAGAAATGCCTGAGACTCCTCTCCCTCTCCTTTCCTCGACATCCCTAGCTCCAGCTGGGCTGAAGGAGCCCCACCTGGGAATGCCACTGAGTCACTGGGCCAGCTCCTTTATGACTGTGGCACCAACCTGGATCATGTGTGGTGAACCAATGTTATATAATTATATGATGGATGGGAAAAAGTTACTGTCATGTATTTAAGTCTGTTTAGTGGAAATAAATCTCTGACCTTGCCATCCAAACATTTTCAAATCTGTTATTGAGCTTATGCTTGGATGGGTTAGGGTGGCAGGTAAAGGGTCACAGCTGGGCCATATTGTTAAGACATATTTTATATCCTTCAATGGACTTTATTTTCAAAAGTTAACAGATCAACTACTCATGCAATTGACAGAGTTGTGCACTTATCTTGCACATAGGCTTCATTAATTTGTGCTAAGTGTACAATTTTATTAATGTATGCCTCTGACTAAATTCAGAAAGTACTCACATAGCAAAATACAACTACTGAAATGATCGAGCGGTGTACAACATGCCCAGTCACTCAAGCACTTATTTTGCTTCCCATTGAGCATAGAGCCCAATGCATCTAAAATTAGCTTTTTGTATAAGTATGCATGCATCATTCCAACAACCATTTTTTTTCTAAGAAGCAAAGAAAAAATGGTAAAAAAAAAAACCCCACAAAACACACAACTGGAAAATGTGTTCACTATTTGCTATGCATAAGAGAAAAAAATGACTTCTGCATTGGACATAGATAATAGATCAAGAGGGAAATTTTGCACAGCACAGGTACACTTGTATCTGCAAACCTTCCACTTACATGGATACAGGTGCACAGTAAGTATACGAGGTACGCATTAAGATTTCAAAGCTCCCTCTTGTTTAATATGCAGAGAGAAATAAATGAGCATGCTGTGAAACAGCTTACATACTTTATGTCACATATGGGGAGGAGGGGGAATTTTCAAAGGACAATTTTATGTGGGTAAATACATCTTTACCTACATAGAAACCTTTGATCATTCCACTCCTCAAATGATTGACCTTAAAATTTTACAACTTTTATCATTGGAACTGAAAATCATAATTGTAAGAAAAGCAATAGGTTTTATGTTTTACAGCTTTAGGTGCATGCAGAACTTATAATTATCAGTTTAGCACATTTTAGGGTAAAATGTTTTGAATGTGTCCAGTTGTCTGTCTGTCCTTCTTTGACACTGACACTGCAAGCAAGAGGTAGCAGCAGCCTGGCAGACAAACCCAGAATGCATTGCAAGGTCTGGTAGAACAACTGGTAGAGTAGGGCAGTGGGCCTGGGAAGATTCCCAGGCCCCACCAGCAAAAGATGAGATTGAGCTGATGGCAAAAGTAACTGCGGAGCTGGTAGGGGCACCCAGGCTGCATCAGCTGAGAATTTAGCAAAGTGTCCATTGCCAGAGCTACGGGGCTGGTGAGGTTCCTAGACCCCAAAGGCTGAAGATGAGGAGGAATTAGCAGGCAAGGTCAAGAGTGGAGGAAGGATGGAAGAAGGTGGGAGGGGGAGATGGAGGAGGCAGAGGGAAATGGGAGAGGAGGAGGAGGTGGAGAAGGAGGAGGAGTCTGAGAGAGGAAGAATGGAGGGAGTGATAAAGAGAAGGTGGGCGCTGGGGGAAGAAAGAGATGTAGAATGTGAAGTAGTAGAGTGTGGGAGGTAAAAAGTTCACCTTGTCCTTCCCCTACTTTTCCAACCCTCCCCAACATCCAACCACCCCCCCCCCCAGAAACCCCACCATATTCCACTCACCGCCCACCCACTCCACTCTAAACACCCCTACTTGCATCTTCCTGATACTGACAACCCTTCTCTATATCCCATCTAATCATTCCCATAACAAATAGGAGATATGCATAGACACAGATCAACTCTCACACACACACACGTAGGTCATGGAGTAATGAAACATTTTTAAGTTGATGTGAAATTCTAGACGTATTTTTCTACTGTGCTGATGTGAAAGCAATGTTCTGAATCACAGGTAGGTAAAGTCATAGTTGATCTGTTGGCTATGGATTCCTTTTGCATGAATAATAAACTGGGATAAATTCCCTTTGGTTTCTCAGTTGTCAATTTTTCTTGGTACAGCATTTAAAATAGTTCCCTCAGCCTGCCTACAGGTTTTGTGCTATAAATCCTCAAAGGAATTTCTGTGTCAGGTTTAGAATACAGCCTGGAAAGTCTAGGCTGCAAAATATATTACTAGCCCTGAGGTTGATCAAACTTTGCTTTAAATGAAATTTGGGGAGGGAGGTTAGGTTCTTTTACTGGGGTGGGGGCATGTTTTCTTTTTTTTAAAGATGCAAATTTTTGCAGAGATATTTTGATGATTTATTTGAGCTTCTTCTAATGGAAAATGGCTGTTTGGGACTTCCTGAGAGAATGCATTTGCCTAATCAAGCAACTATACTTCATCAATATGCAAACACGATAAAGTGGAAAAACCAATTATTATGTTTAGAACTAGCACGTTATAAGACTTGGAAGGTCCCCAGGCAAAGAAAGGAAAATTGGACACTGCTTGGTTTTATTTCCAGGCAAATGAAAATGTTCTTTATTGCTTGATGAATTACTGTGTGAATATT